>NC_061121.1:156092724-156227029 GCF_002878395.1 Capsicum annuum | reverse complement strand
TATCAATAGGTTAGTAATCTATTGTAATACGTTAGTCATTTATTGCATTAGATGTCCAAGTCTATTTCAAAATTTCAAATAGATTAGTCATTTATTACAACAGGGTTCATCATCTATTGAAATTGATGTCTATATCAATTTGAAAAATTCCAACATATTAGTCATCTATTGAAACATATGTCTATATTGTTTGAGTAATTTGATGTGAAATGACTCATTTTAAACTATTATTAGTAAATAGTCTTACTGTTGGTTTAGCTATGAACTTTATTATTGTCATAACCAAAATTAAAGCCCAATTATGATTGGTATCTCAAGCCCACCTTGAGCTGGAGACTACCCCCTTAGTCTAACATCCATAACACCATAAAAGAATACAACAGAAGCCGACCAAATATGATGATATGCTGAATAGAAAAAATAAATGAAAACTAAGAGTCAGAAACAAAGATCCAACCCATATTTTTCCACAGAAGCCTCTAAAAACAGAATATCAACCTAAGTCAGGACACGTCCCTGACTATGACAAAATAAATCTAAAAGTACTAAGATAGTAACGAATTTAGTGAAATAACCAGGCTTCTTACAAAATAATGAAATAATCGACCTTTCGAATGATGGAGGTTTACCACTTCACAAAAAATCCACGAGAATATTGAATCACCTAACGCTGCATAGGATAATGGAGAAAAGTCCTTGGACCCTACTTCATGAATTGATGCGGCATCCAAGGACGGTTAGTGAGGAAAGAATTGGCGTGTAACTCAGGTATAAGGGTGTAATGAACCTCCATGTTATTTTTCATATTTCTACGTATTTTTGCCTTTATATTTTTTTCACATATGCCCAAGAAATTTATGGCATGCTAGGACTGTTGGTTCAGTTACCGAATAATTTATTTGGTTTTTAGAGATAATTCTCTATTTAGAAGTCTTCGCTGGTTCAAAATGGCCACCAAGTGAAAACTTTAGTAAAATGATCTCGTAGGAAAATTCTAACTATTCTAGAATCTCCAAAATATCAATTTTAGGCTAGATATACCATTGGTTCAGTTCCTAATACACCCAAGCTCATTTAGACGTATTGGTTAGAAATTTTAAAAATTGGTAATTTAGGTGTGGGACCCATATTTGGTTGAAATGACTTCGGATGGAAAATTTGACTTTGTCATTGCATTTGCAACATTGAATTTAGTATGGTTACATACTTTATTTGCAAAAACTGGATATGGAATGAATCCCAAGGCATTGATGGAAACTTGGAAAATTTTCCATGTTTGCTGGTGCCGGTGCTTGGTGATCACATAAGGGCTTGGTTTTTGATACAAAATCCCAATTTCATTTAGGGCTTGATTTAACATAAAGTTTGCTTTTTTTTTTTTACCCATTTTGAGGGTTTTGAATCCATGATTTTGATACTATTTTGGGTTGGCCTCAAAAATATATTTTTTCATAAATGGGACCCGCTTGAAATTTTTGGTGTTGTTTTTGAACCCAAAGCAGAATAGTGCAATATGGGTATTGTTATTCTCGTATGGATAAGTATATTATAATATTGATAGTGCATTGACATTTTGGGATTGTGAATTGAAGATACACATTTAGTGAATAATGTAATGTTATATAGTATCTTTGAGGTAGGTTTTTGTTTACTCTTCTTCATAATATAATGTGTGCTATATATTTAATGTGAATGTGAATGTTAAGTTTGATTATGGTTAGAAGGATATAGTATTGAATATTGAAGTTAGAGGTTTAGATGAGGGTTTTTACCTATAAGTTAAAACACTTAATATCCTTTTTGAATCTTATTGACTTCTCTTTAGAATGAACTAGTTTGTAGCATGAATATGATATAATGCTAGGTTTGGGATGTGGTTTTAGTATTGGAAGTATGGTTAGTATATTTAACCTTATTGGGGTATTATAGTGATCTTGAAATCATAATTTAGGTGGAGTTGACATTAATTCTCACATTTCTAGATGTAGTTACTATCTTGGGTTTGGTTATGACTTACTTGACATCTAGAAGCTGAACTAGATATCTTAGCATAGGTTTGGGTATAAATTGCCAAAATAAGGATATGGAGGATTAAAAGTGGATTCTTCTTGCCCACCTTAGGCCAAGACTTGTGTTAGCCCTTATGAACTTAATTGCGGATATTAGGCCTAGTTGAGACTATTGAGCCTTTAGAATAAGTTTACTTCATGGCTTGGTAAATTGTGATGACTTTCCCCAGATTATGATTAATGGCCTATAGAGATGATATCCCTCTTAGATATGATATTGGGCCTCGAGAGATGATATTTCTCATTGTTATGTGTTATGCTTTACTATTATATTATGCCTTCTAGATATGAGAATCTTATTGATAAATTATGCTTCTTAAAAGTGAGATGCCTCATATATATGAAATGATTATAGATATGCCTTAGGGCTTATAGAGATGTTATGCCTCATAAATACGCTATGACTTATTTATAATGAGATGAGTTAAATATGATATTGATATGGGTTCTAAATATGTATGTGGGACAAAGGCCGTGATGGTGATATTATAATTGTCTCGGATACACTATTAGACCCAAAGCCATATTGTGATATGATTTGACCATCCGGGAAGTGTATATCCTTGTAAAGGAGATGATTGTAATTTATTGATGTATTACTGCTTATGGTTCTATTGTATGAATACTGGTGATGGCATGCATACATTTGGTACCTTCATGATTGTTGCATTGATGATTGATACGATTCTGATTAGATGATAATATTATTATTGTTGTCACTAACTAGGGCTAATGCCCACTTTCTAACTTAAAATGGATTTCTTCATAATACTACCTGTTTTAATGAATAACTTATATTTAAAATAGGTTAGTAATGATATTATAAAGACTTGGTCGAGATAAGTACCGATCTATAATTTAATAGTACTAATTAATTCGGTCATGAGAGATTCCAACCCTTTCTACACTTTTGTAATGATTTAGTCTGTAGTTCTCTCAGAGCAAAAAACTTATGGATTTACACTTTTTTATCCACGGCTTAAGCTCGTGCACCTATCATATCCTGGTAAAATTTATTATATTCATATTATATATAAATATATATATATATATATATATGTTTTTTTGATAATGTGATATTGATGATGAGCGATGAATGTGGAACTATACTCTATCTTTTTTCTCTGTTTATGTTTATTTACTTTAGCCCTTGTGGGGTTTGTTATTTTCTTTAGCCCTTGCGGGGCTTGCACTTTACTTTAGCCCTCGTAGGGATTTCTCTTTATTATTGACATTGATTTGGACATTATGATGATGTGATGATGTCCGACAAGGACGGAGGATATTATGATGATATGATGATGCCCGACAAAGCCAAAGGATATCATGGTGGTATGATGATACCCGATAAGTCTGAAGAATATTATTATGATGTAATGATAATAGGTTAGGCCAAAGAATATTATGATTATGTGATGATACCCAACAAGTTCGGAGGATATTATAATGATGCATTGATACCCGATAAAGCTGGAGGATGATTATATTGATATGCTTATGTGCACATCTATTAGTTTGAGTCTGGCTAGCCCTATATATGACAAATATATATATGTACACTTGTCAAAGCCGGAGGAGGATTATGATGATATGATGATAATGATGATTGTTATGAGGATGTCGATGGTTATGATAATGATGATGATGTTTGTGATATTGTTATTTTTTTTGTATTCATTCTTCGATGCGCATCGCCTATCACTAGTATGCACCTACATCTATCAGCTCGTATGGAAGGTCTACATAGGTATGGGTGATGACTATATCTTATGGTGTGTTGTATAAATTTTGAACCTTCTGAGCATGGGGCAGAGGGGGCACGTGATAGGCCTGGTTAGGTACTTGGTTGTCCAGACTAGCCAATTACTTGCACTGTTATTGACATTATTATTATCATTGCTATTATAATTGTTATGGCTAGTTTATGATTGATTGGTCATTAATTCGGTATGGATACTTGAGGTATGATTCTGACCTCTTTATCTTACGATTATATTATTGTGCATGACCAGCTGATAACTTGATAGATGGATTAGATTCGTGAGAATTCTAGCACTAGCTCCTACTATGATTATGTGGTCTTAAATAACTAGTTTGATCATCTAGGTAGTATTTTGAGTAGACCTTAGTCATATACTTATATTTATGAATACCTAGCTAATTACCATATATCCCTTTCTTTCATTAATTCAAATTGTATATTCATTCCTCAGTATACTTATATATATATATATATATATATAATAATGTTTCCTTACTTTGTATATTGGCCAGTTAATTCTATTGAACATTAATAGGATAGATAATCATTATTATCACAGTCTACTTATATGTTATGTATATCTGCATTATCTTATGAGCTCAGCTGGCAGTTGCCTACTGAGTACCATGTGTTTGGTACTTATACTTTACTTTTTCAGCCTGCAGATCATAAGTACAGGTTATCACCATTGATGTGTACATCGTGCGGAGCATCCATAGATTGGAGACTTAGAGTGACATCCTGACATTCGAAGTATTACTCATCTCTCTATTTATAATGCCTCGAGTTTGCACCCCAAACGTAACACGATACTCATAATCCCAAAGGACAACAAGCTAACCCATGACTGGTACCTGATGCAATAACTGAGGAATAATACTGTAATAATGTAGAAATTAGGCTGGAACTACCATAAGGTTCATAAATGAAATCAAATACTGGTAAATAAATACTAACAACTGAGCATCTGTCTGAAATAATCTAGTTTGAAAGCCTCTAACTGTCTGAAAGTGGAGTAGATGGGACAAGCCCCCAACTAACTCTAACTACTGAAAAAAATACTAAAATAACAACTCTATCGTCAAACTATAAGGACTCACCACTAAGTCTGCTACTGATAAGCTGGGCTGCTAAGTATGATCATGAACCCGTGCATCTGAACTTATGATATAAGACATCATAGTGTACTGGTATGCTAAGTGAGGTAAGGCTAAATGCATGGGTTCATATGCATGAACAATAACTGGATGAATAACATAAATGTAACCGAATGCGAGTACATGTATAAATGAAACTGCAGTAAATATTGATTATGCAATACTATACGCAGAACTACATGTACTGTAACTGAGATCATATTAACATTAGGTAGTGAGTTCTGATAACTGAATGACTAATATCTGAGTTCACTGATAACTTTATTACTATTAGTTGGGTGACTAATTCAGATAATCCTAATTCTGTAGAACTGAACTGAGATCCATACTGAGCTGGGTGACTATTTCTGATAGACCAGGTGCTATAGAACTGAACTGAGTTCTATACTGAGACTGAAACTGAAACTGTGGGAGGTAATCATCTAACTAACCCACCCCAAAATAAGATAACTAGGGTCCAACCTGTAACCCCAATTGAAAGAGTGTCAGTACTGTGCTATGAGTAAAGACAACTTAAGAGTCACCTTTATCTGGTAGGTACTCTAATGAGAATGGTGGAACCCTCATCTGGAAGTTTAAAACACCTCATCAACCCTTAACTGATAGGTTGATGTCTCAAACTACGCTAGCTACATTGTTCTGGAATGTAAGGACTACTTATAAGGGTCACACCCTCTTCTGGAAGGTGAGCGAGCTCCCATCTTTGGGTTCACTCGGTGCTGAATCCTACTCCCACTTGAATGATACTGATTATTATACTGAGTTGAACTACAATGATAATGATTTTTAGTGAGTTCTATAAATGACTAAGTACTATTGATCATGACATTATTGAGATTGTTCTGTAACTGTTGTAGCTCTATGTAAATAGGTAGATTTTTTGGTATTGAATATCCGTAGGACTTGATACCATGGATGGTAAAACATAACATGATCAAAAAAGTATAGTAATATTTGCTTGTTAACAATGCGCTCACTTAGACGTTTTGTCAAACACTTGATATACATGAACTTGTACATGAATGGGAATATGTAATAACATGTCATGATAGCACTATCCAATTCACACGAGCATTTTATCAAACACTTGGGGAGCATGATTATTTTATATAGCAATAAACGTATAATTGTATCATGGATATTACATTCAACTTGTAGTTCAAGAGTTCAACATGAAGATCACATGAATCAACCCACAAACTACCCAGTTTTCATGAAACTTGTAATTAATCATTGAATTATAACCCAATAAATATCATGAACATGAATATAATCAATTTCAAGCATGGAAATCATAAATATATAAACTTGTATGTTTATATAGGGTTATTGGACTCCATGGGAGAAAGGAAACCGAGGATGAACACCTAACATACCTTGGAAATTAAATTCATGAAGATTGATGGCGTGTTCTTGAAGATTGGTCTTGAAATTTAAATGACCTAGGGTTTATTCTTGAGTAAATTTGAGAGAGAATAAGGGATTTTTCCTTCGCAGAGGCTTAATATCATGTTTTTCGGCTGAAATAAGGTGGGGAAATTGACCTAAATACCCCTCTGGATGTGAAATTAAAAGAGCAAAAATAGTGCCTAGTGACTCGTAGACCGATGTACCGCATCATTGGCATCATCGCGATGACCAACGCACCACATTGGGTTCGTGTTGGTTCACTAGAATTTTTACTTGAAGCTAGGAAAAATATCTGTAGATGTGATGGGCGACACGATACATTGAGACCATATCGATCCACTATTTTGGTCACCTAAATGTGATTCAAACGAGGTTCAAAATTTCTAAAACTCACCCGAAGTGACCTATTGACACACTTAACCATGATTCAATGCAGGGATTGACATTTTATGGTCATAAGGGTCATAAAATAAGATCGCCAACTTATGTAGGCTAAAAATAATTCTTAGTGTAAACACAGTTGAAATTTCTAAGTCTGGGACCTCTTTTCATCCTCTCAAGGACTGAGTTAAGCTTAGAATAGTGTAGGGTCTTACAATATCTCTCCCTTGAGAACATTCATCCTCGAATAAGACTGACAAAGCTGAGAAGAATGATAGACTAAGTTTACATACTGGACACACATAACTGAAGCATGATTGAATTTTAAAGGCATGACACATGACTGAGTTGTTTCATGAAGGTATGCATAATATGAGAATGCTATATAACTCAATTGATATAGAGTTTGTATAGGTAATATAAGCATGAAATTGAGTAAATTCAAAGAAAACTGTTACCTTGAGCTAAGTCTGAATTTGCGGATAAGAGGTGAGGATATTTGGTCCGTATATCTGCTTCTGCTTCACAAGTAGCTCCCTCAACGGACTAATTCCGCAAAAAAAATTGACTAAAGGAACTTCTTTGTTCCTCAGTCTGCGAACCTAATGGTCAAGAATTTTAACTGGGATCTCTTCATAAGAGAGGTTGTTCTATACATCTATACCATTTATAGGGACCACAAATGCTGGGTCACCTATGCACTTCTTTAGAAAAGAGACATGAAACACTGGGTGCACTGAAGCTAAGTCTGAAGGCAACTCAAGCTCATAAGCTACCTTTCCGAAATGGCTGAGAATTTGGTAAGGACCGACATAGCGGGGACTGAGCTTCCCCTTCTTTCCGAATCTTTTCACTCCCTTCATAAGAGAGATTTTGAAAACACATAATCACCAATCTCAAACTCAAGATTTTTCCTTCACATATTTGCATACGATTTCTGTCGGCTCTCAACTGTCTTAAGACTTTCCCTGATCAACTAAACTTTTTCTAAGGCATCAAATACCAATTCAGTCCCTACCACTGCGGACTCATCCACTTTGAACCAACCAATGGTAGATTTGCATCTACTCTTATAGAGCGCCTTAGATAGAGCCATCTGAATGCTGGAATGATAACTGTTATTATACGCAAACTCAATCAAGAGCAAGTGGTCATCCCAACTACCCTTAAAGTCAATGGCACACACTCTTAGAATATTTCTAGATTTTGGATGGTCCTTTATTCTTGACCATCTGTCTGAGGGTGAAAGGCTGTACTGAGGTGAACTTGGGTACCAAGATCCTTTTGGAAGGCTTTCCAAAAATAAAAGGTGAACTGCGTACGTCTATCTGAAATGATAGACAATGGAACTCCGTGCAATCTGAACAAATCTCTAACATAGAGCTTGGTATAATCCTCAGATGAATAAGAGGTATGAACTAGTAAGAAGTGAGTTGATTTGGTCATCCTATCCACAATGACCAAAATCGAATCATGCTGGTGACGAGTACGAGGCAAACCTGTTACAAAATCCATGTTCACCTCCTCCCACTTCTACATGGGAATACTGATCTTATGCATAGGTCTACTAGGCTTCTGATGCTCAATCTTGACCTGCTGGCATGTAGATTACTTAACTACAAACTCTGCAATGTATCTCTTCATCCCACTCCACTAATAGACCTCCCACAGATTACGGTACAACTTGGAGGCCCCTAGGTGAATAAAGTAGCGCTCTCTACGCACTTCTGCAAGAATCCGCTATCTCACACCATCTACACATGGCACACATAGTCTACCTTGGCAGTGTAGCACACCATCTCCCCCTTGGGAGAAAACCTCTACTTTCTGATCTCTGACTGACTCTTTTAGTTTAACTAAACTAGGATCCCTGTCCTACCTTTCTTTTACCTCAGAAATTGAAGAGGACTCCGAACTATTCTTCACCCATACGCTATCCTCTGCTAAATTGACTAAGCGGACACCTAGTCGGGCAAGCTGATGAACTTCCTAAACTAACTTCTTCTTACCATCCTCCACATAAGAAATACTACCCCTAGACATCCTATTGAGAGCATCAGTCACTACATTGGCTTTGCCCAAATTATACAAAAAAATCATGTCATAGTCTGTCAACAACTCTAACCACCTTCTCTGGTGTAGATTTAGGTCCTTCTAAAAAAATACATACTACAGGCTTTATGGTCTATGAACATATCAGCATACACCCCATAAAAATAGTGCCTCCAAATCTTTAAGGTAAACACTATAGCTACTAACTCAAGGTCATGAATGGGGTAATTCCTTTCATGGGGCTTAAGATGTCTAGAGGCATAGGCTATGAACTTACCTCTATGCATCAAAATACACACTAAACCAACTCTGGAAGTATTAGAATATACCACAAACCCATCTGAACCATCTGGTAAAGTCAAAACAAGGGCTGTACTGAGTCGAGTCTTCAAATCCTAAAAACTCTTCTCATAAGAATTTGACCACTAGAATTTGACTTTCTTCTGAGTCAATGGGGATATGAGGGATTCAATAGATGAAAACCCTTCCACAAACCATCGGTAATAGCCATCCAAACTTAAGAAACTCCTAATATCTGATGGAGAGATGGGTCTGGGCTAGTGTTTCACTACTTTGGTCTTTTGAGGATCAACTCTAATGCCATTACCTGAAATTATATGACTAAGGAAAGCTATTGACCTTAACCAAAATTTTTACTTATTGAAATTGGCGAACAACTGATAGGCTCTGAGAGTTTGTAATACTATTCTAAGATGGTATGCATGATCACTTTCACTGTGGGAGTAGACAAGAATGTCATCAATGAAGACTATGATAAACATGTCCAAGTACTACTTGAACATGCGGTTCATCAAGTCCATAAAGGCTAATGGAGGATTTGTAAGACCAAATGATATGACTAGGAATTCAAAGTGGTTTTGAAAGCTTTTTTTACAATGTCACATTCTCTGACTCTGAGCTGATGATAGCCTGATCTGAGGTCTATCTAAGAAAAGTAACTGGCACCCTGAAGTTGGTCAAACAAGTCATTGATTTTGGGAAGTGGATACTTGTTATTGATTATGACTTTGTTCAACTGATGGTATTCCATACACATTCTGAGAGAAACATCATTCTTATGCTTGGATAGAGCTGGTGTACCCCAAGGGGATATGCTGGATCTGATAAATCCCTTATCTAGGAGATATTTCAACTATTTTATTAATTCCTTAAGTTCTAATGGAGCTATTCTATATGGCGGGATAGATATAGGATGAGTATTGGCAAGAAGGTCTATTCTGAAGTCAATTTCCCACTTGGAAGGGACTCCAGAAAGATCTTTGGGAAACACATCAGGAAATTCACATGCTACTAGAACTGACTCAATACTAGGAGTATCGAAACTAGAATCCTTAATTCAAACAAGATGATAAAAACATCCCATAGATATCATTTTTCTTGAACTAAAGTAAGAAACAAGCTGACCCATAAGTGCTAAAGTACTTCCCCTCCACTCAAGGATAGGTTCATTCAAAAATTGGAAATGGAAAACTGTATTTCCGCAGTCAACTGAAGCATAGCATGAATAAAGACAATCCATGTCGAGAATGACATCAAAATCTGTTATCTATAATTCTACTAAGTCTGTTGTAGTGACTTTCTGAGATACCATAACCGTACATTCCCTATATACCCATTGGGCTATGATAGATTTACATACTGGGGTAGAAATTCAGAAGGGCTTTGCTAGGATTTTGGGACTGACTCTAAAGTCAACAACTATTTAAGGAGTTACAAAGGTAAAAGAAGCTACTGGATCTAGCAAAGCATAAACTTACAAATGGTAAACTTGTAACATACCAGTGACCACATCAAGATAACTTTCTTGATCCTGTCAGGACTGGAGTGCATAGAGTCTATTTAGGCACTGCCCACTTATGGTACTGGAAGCGACACCCTGCTAATTTAGCTGACCAGACTAAACAGAAGGATAATTATACTGACCCTGAGAACCTGACTGAGGAAAATCTCTGATTCTATAGACTGACTTGACACATCCGAAACACTCGTCACAGCCAGCTCTGCAGACACCCTGATGGTTTCTGTCACATTTGTGGCAAAGAGGATTTGTTTGGGCACTGCTAACACTACCCTGGGGTTTAGGTCCTAGTACCCTATCTTTATTGCTATCTCTAAATTTTGGCACAAGAGCACTGGTTGAGGACGGATCTAGAACTAAAGCTTTCGGGCAGAACTAGGAATGAATTCCACCCCCTGACTTAGGCTAAGCAAATTTAAAGCTATCTGTTCTAGCCTTCTTTTTCTCCCTCTTTTGTCTTCTTATTATTAGCCTCTTCTATCTATTGATCATGGACCATGAGCTTGGATGTGTGTATCTCCTTAATCAACATTGCGGTCCTACACTCTATGACCACACTGTTAGACACACCCGACACAAACTTACTCATCTTAGATCTGCTATCTTCTACCATATGAGGGGCACATCTGGCTAACTGAGTAAACTTGGAGAATACTCATTCATTGTGATGTTTCCCTATTTCAGATTAATAAACACCAAAACCTTAGCTTTTCTCAACTCCAGTGGGAAGAACTTATACAGAAAAGCAGTGGCAAACTCCTCCCATTCTATGGGCCCTACATTAGTGGCCCGCTCTGCCTTCTATTTCTTGAACCATGAGGAATCCATATCTTGCAACTGATATGCAGACAGCTCAACACTCTCACTAGTAGTCACCCCATAATATCTTTGACTTTCTGCACCTGATCAAGGAATTCCTGTAGGTCCTCATCTGACTTAGACCCTGTAAATGATGGGGGATTCATTCGGGTGAAATCCTAAATTCTAGCGACAATAGTATTAGAAACTGGGTTGGCCTGAATGGTAGCTGGACATTTATTCTGGGATGCCACAGAATGAGCTAGAATGGTAAATGCTGCTCTGAATTCTACGTGGGAAACATGCTCATCCAGAGGATCTGACTGGACGGGCAGAGGTGTTGGCTGGTTTCCCATTTTTCTTCCATTAGTCCTTTTTGGAGGCATATTCAGTAAATAGAAGGGAAACTTGAATTAGACAGAGAGTTTAACTTTAGCTCATGCTCACTCACACGATATGAATATTGAAAGAAGGGAAACTTTTCCTAAAATTCCTCATAGCCTCTTGTTCATAAGTGTGGCGCGTTACACACCCGTGCACAAGACTCTACTAGATGTGGCTTTCAGACTCTGTAGGACTCTATTGAGCCTGGATTTAATACCAAGTTTGTAACGCCTCGAGTTTGTACCTTAGAGGTCACACGGTGCTTATAATCCCAAAGGACCACATGCTAACCCATGACTGGTACCTTCTGCAATAACTGAAGAATAATACTATAATAATGTGGAAATTAGGCTGGAACTTCCATAAGGTTCATACCTAAAATCAAATACTGGTAAATAAATACTGAAAATTGAGAATCTGTCTGAAATAATCTAGTCTGAGAGCCTTTAATTGTCTGAAGGTGTAGTTGATGGGACAAGCCCCCAACTAACTCCAACTTTAGAAAATATACTAAAATAACAACTCTATCCTCGCACTATAAGGAATCACCACTAAGTCTACTACTGATAAGCTAGGCTGCTAAGTACGATCAGGAGCCCGTGCGTTTGAACCTATGATATAAGATATCATAGTGTAAAAAAAATGTATTCGTTAGTACTTTGAATGTACTGGTATGCTAAGTGAGGTAAGGCTGAATGCATGGGTTCATATGCATAAACAATAACTGATTGAGTAACCTGAATATAACTGAATGAAAGTACATGTATATATGAAACTGCAGTAAAATACTGATTATGCAATACTATGCACATAACTACGTATACTATAACTGAGATCATATTAACATTGTGTACTGAGTTTTGATAAATGAATGACTGATATCAAAATTCAGTGATAACTGTATTACTGTTAGTTGGGTGACTGTCTTTGACAATCCTGATTCTGTAGAATTGAATTGAGTTCTATACTAAGCTGGGTGATAGATTCTGACAGTACTAGTGCTATATAACTGAACTGAGTTCTATATTGAGACTAAACCTGAAAATGTGGGAGGTAATCATCAAACCGACATGCCCTAAAATAAGATAACTAGGGTCTAACCTATAACCCTAATTAGAAGGGAGGCAGTACCGTGCCACGGGTAATGACAACTGAAAAGTCACCCTTATCTGGTAGGTACTCTAATGAGAATGGTGTAACCCTCAACTGGTAGGCTAAATACCTCATCAACCCTTAACTGACAGGTTGATGTCTAAACCTATGCTAGCTACGTAGTTCTGGAATGCAAGGACTGCTTCTAAGGTTTACACTCTCTACTAGTAGCTAAGCCCCCATCCTTGGGTTCACTTGGTACTGAATACTACTCCCAACTGTATGACACTGATTAATATACTGAGATGAACTAGACTGATACTGAGTGTCACTGAGTTCTGCAACTGACTGATTTCTACTGATTGTTACATTACAGAGACTGTTCTATAACTACTATAGCTCTAGGTAAACAACTAGATTTTTGGGTATTGACTACCCCTAAGACTCGATAGCGTGGAAGGTAAAGCATAACATGATCATAAAAGTATAGCAATACAATGCACTCACTTAGACATTTTTCAAACACTAGATATATATGAACTTATACATGAATGGGAACGTATAATAACATGTCATGATAGCACTATCTAATTCACATGAGCATTTTATAAAACACTTGGGGAGCATGATTATTTTATATAGTAATAAACATATAATAATATCATGGCTACTACATTTAACTTGTAGTTCAAGAGTTCAATATGAAAATCACATAAATCAACCCTCAAACTATCTAGTTTTCATTAAACTTGTAATTAATCATGGATTTCACAACAACAATAACAAACCCAGTGTATTTCCACACAGTGGGGAGGGTAAAATGTACGCAGTCTATACCACTACCTCTGGAGAGGTAGCAAGGCTATTTTTGATAGACCTCCGGCTCAGGATAAAGAATAATAAGAAAATTAATTGTAAAGCATGAAATAAGATGACACAATAGAACTGAGACACCCACACAGTAATACCCTATACTAAAAAACCAAAGGTACCCCCACCTACTTCCCCCAACTCGAAGCTCTCCTAGTTACATAAAAGACAGATCAACTTTTGATGTTTGATCCCTCTATTTGCCGCTTGTTTGGCGGGTGTTGTAAGATTTGCAACATGGACACTTCTAGGCCATCATGACCTGAGAAATTGGGTCGTGATAAAGGGATAAAATAATGGCAATGTCAAAACCAGTAAAAACTAGATGCACAATGATTAAATATACATCTATTGGATGTCGTGATAAGGAAAAGGGTCATGAACATAAGAGTTTAAACCATTAACTTGAATTTTATAGTTCGCTTCGTCCCATATGCTATAAGGGTTCTGCTGCCCTGCTAAAAGGGCCATAGTGTGTGTTAACCGCACGAACCAAGGAATTTGAAGGAAAGGCTAAAGACACCAAAGCTCTAGACGTTTCAAAATGTAATATGTGAACAAAGCACACGGTCATATAGAACCCTACACCGGTAAATATTGTTTCCAGTGTTAGTCTCACCAGCACTACAACTTTACGCCAAGCAACACAATTTCCTTTAAGTCCAAATTAAAATTGTTTTCACATAAACCTAACCATTAACACAGGATTATCATATTAAGGCATTAACCACTTGGTATCATCATACCAATTATGCTTGCAAGATTATATAAGTTTTCCATTCCAATCCATGTAACAATTTGACTCCCATGTTCCATTTAAAATTCAAAACCATGGCCACCAAGGGTCTTTCAAATATATTTTATCCATTTATCCACTAATGCAATGCATTAGTTTCTAAAAAAAAAGTTACATTATGAAATTATCCATGTTCAAAATCAAATATACAACATGGGTTGAGGTTAATTCCATCACCAAGCCAAAAAGTCATCAATTTGGTGAAAACCATGATCCGTATTTGGATTCCCATAACAATGCACCTATCAGTACTAAAAACCATAATTTAAAGAATAAATCATCAATCTAAAAATGAGAAAAGTAATTCCAATAAAATCCCCTTAACCCAATTTCAAATCCTTCATTCAAATCACATGGATAATGAGTAAATAAATGCCACAATAAAAATTAAAGTTAGGGAATGAGATACATGCTTTAAACACATAAGAAATTAAAGTAAATTTGAAGTTAAGAGCTTGGGTAGTGAATACTCTATAAAACCCTTGAGTTTTCATGGGGTTTTGAGTTTAAGAGAGAAAGAATTAAGTCTGATTTTTTAAAACTAAAGGGATTGGGGTTATTTTATGTTCAAAGGTTGTGTAATGGTTAAGAGGACCAAAAGCCCATCACCCAAGTGAAAAAATTAAACTGGATGAAATTAAAATGAGAGCGTGGGACGCCCTTATCACGGAAGGTAGCCTCTGTGCCACGTTTTTATAGCGGAGGCTAACCTCTATGGCATGCCTCTATTACGGAGGCACACTGCCTCATAGTTCTAAAATAGACCCAAACATTTCTAAGAATTTTGAAACCTTCCCAATAAACCCTTTTAACATCCCTAAAACATAATTTAAGTAAAAAATTGACATTACAAATACGAGAGGGTCAAAAATAAAATCATCAAAATTCTGTGGGGTCTTACATTATCTCTCCCTTCTATTAGAATCATTTGTCCCATAATGCAGAGTTAGGATAATTTTGGAACAATAATTGTAAGAATACATCAGAACCATATGACAAATTCAAAATGTTAAAAGGGGAAAATAAAACTCATACCTCAAACACTCATATCTAACACGTGGAATAAGAATGGGTATTTAACCTTCGTATCTTCCTCAGCTTCCCATGTAGCTTCTTCCACCTTTTGGTTTCTCCAAAGGTCCTTCACTAAGGCTACATACTTTGTACTCAATCCACGAACTTGCCTATCCAATAGCTCCACCGGAATCTTCTCATAGACAAAGAATCTGTGAACCCAACATCCTCAATATGCACTATAAATGAATGATTACCCCCACACTTTTTTATCATAGACAGGTGAAAAATAAGATGAATAAACCTTATAACTCAAGTTATAGGAGAAACCTTCAAGAACACCTAATCACGCACTTTAAACTTCAACTCTTTTCTCCTCATATCTGCATAAGATTATTTGGTGACTATGAGCAGTCTTAAGTCTCTCCCTAGTCACCTTCAACTTTTCTATTGCTTAATGAACTAAGTTAGGACCAAAAAACCTAGTATTACCTACCTCAAACCACCCAATGGATACCTATACCTTCTACCATAGACAACCTCGAGAAGAGCTATTGGAATGGTAGAATGATAACTATTATTGTAAGAAAATTCAATAAAAGGTAATTGATTAACCCAACTATCATTAGAGTCATTCACACAGGCCCTTAACATATCCTCCAAAGTCAGAATAGTCTTCTCCATTTGTCCATCCGTTTGATAGTGGAAAGCGGTGCTAAGGTTCACCTGAGTACACAAACCTTTCTAAAACTAATGCCAAAAATGAGAAGTAAATTGTATACCTCGGTCTAAAATGATAGACGCTGACACTCCATGCAACTTGACTATCTCCTGAATGAACAACTTAGCACAATCCTCTCTCCTATGTAATTAGTACTCACTAGAAAGAAATGAGCATACTTAGTCATTCTATCCACAATGACCCAAATAGAATGTAATAATTGCGAGACCATTGAAGAACCGTAGAAAAATCCATATTAATTATTACCTACTTCCACATGGGTAACTCTATCTCTTAAGATATGCCATCAGACATCAAATGGCCAACCTTGACTTGCTTGCAAACCATAAACTTAGCCACAAAGTTCACCAGATATCTCTTTATATTGTTCCACCAGTATGTTTCCTTAAAGTCATGGTACACCTTAGTCAAGCCCGGATGAACTGTATATATAGACTCATGAGCCTCAGTCAAAATCTTTTCCCACACCCCATCAACATTAGCAATAAACAACATCTCTTCATATCTCAGAATGCCATCTCACCCAATCTAAAAATCCATAACCTTTTGCTGACCCACATAATCCTTAATCCACATAAGTATGGGATCAAAAAGTTGCTTCTCTTTCACCTCAGCACCAAGAGATAGTTTAAACACTTCTTGAACAATCACTCTCCTATTCTCAGAGTCCAATAGATGAACTCCTAAGTTGGCCAACCTATGAATATCTTTCACCAATCCCCTCTTCTACTAATAAATATAGGATAAGATCCCCATATATAACTTGTTAAGAGCATTAGTAGTGACATTAGCTTTACCTGGATGTAGTGCAAACTCATGTGTTAATCCTTAAGTAGTTTAGCCATCACCTATGCCTAAGATTAAATTCCTTATAAGTAAACAGTTGTTACAAGATCTTAAGATCTAAATAAATATACAGATGTACCCCATACAAATAATGGTACCAGATCTTCAAAGAAAAAACCACATTCGCCAAATCAAAGTCGTGAGTTGGATTATTCATCTTATGAACCTTAAGCTGCCTGGAAGCATAGGATGCTACCTTACCATGCTGCATCAAAATACAACTTAGTCCCATATGGGATGCATCAAAATACAAAATAAACACCTTAGTACCATCGGGCAGGGTCAAAATTAGCATAAAAGTCACCTTATTCTTCAAGTTCTCAAAGATACCCTCACAAGCATCAAACTACAAGAACTTAACCTTCTTTTATGTCCACCGTTTGAACCAAGAAGTAATATAAGAGAAACTCACCACAAACCTCCCATAGCACCCATCTAATACCAAGAAACTCCAAATGTCGATCGGTGTCGTGGGTCATGGCTACTTCTTAACTTTCTCAACTTTTTGTGGATCCACCTTTATCCCCTCACCAGAAACAACATACCCAAGAAAGGTCACAGCACTTAACCAAAATTCACAACTAGAAATTTTGGCATACAATTTCTTGTCCTTAAGTTCCATGACTCGAGACTACACCCTAGTTGTAATGTGGTGCTTAGAGTAATAAGTCACACCAAGCTAACCCATGGCCTTGCATAAGAAATAAATACTGAAAAAATATAACAAAATATTGAGCGAAAGCTAACTAAAATAAACTGATAAGGAATAATCATAAAATCATAATATATACTATCTGAAGATACTTAATGAAACTGAAAAGAAATATGTCTAAATGTTTGACTGTCTGAAAGCCTCTAAACTTGATGATTTGTTGGGATAGACCCCCCAACAAACTCTGAATAACTAAAATAAGATAAAGTACTAAAATGAATAGAAAATAAGATAACTAGTCGTTGGCTGATGAGTACCCACCAAGGCTGCAACTGAGTGGCATATGAATGCACTAAGGGCAGTCTGGCTACTGAGCATCTAAAACTATATTATGAGACAATATAGCGCAAAGAAGTATGAGATTAGTACTTTGAATATACTGAGTATGCAAGATGAAAATCTAGATAATATAAATATATAGTGAGCATGAAAATCAAATGCACAACCAAGTACACACATATGCTAGGTATTTGAATAATTGAAAAAATGTACACTTGGTCATGCAAACCTGAACTAAAAAAATCTGAATACTGAACTAAGGAATGTGAGAGATAAGAATAACCAACATACCCTAATCTAAGATAATCGATATCCAATATATAAACCAGTTGGAAAGGTGCTAGTACCTTGCCAAGGGTACCAACACCAGCTGGCGTGGATTCACTACATTGATATAATGAAGGACTAAGTTGTCAATCCTAAATTGATGGCTGACCTATTGTAACCTATGGTAGTGCTATAGTTATGGAAATTACGGACTACTACTAACGGTCTCCACCTAACTAATGGGGGAATCTTCATCCCTATGTTCACTCGGTGTTAAGTATTACTCCCAACTGAAGGACACCAAAGTTTAACTGAAACATGACTGATATTGATATGCTTAAACTGTGGCATTCTTAATATATTAATGCATGCATAATCTAAAGTAATCATGAATATGAAACTGATGGACATTTAAGCTCCTAGGTATACGGTGCTCATAACCCAGCAACAATGATGAATGCAACGGAACATGATAATATTAAAAGCTAGTCATGGTAGAGAATGTTATGAATAAGTCTTAATATTTCCATAATGAATTTTGATATAGAAGTTCATAATGAATTGGACATACAGAAACATAAATCTAACGGGAAAACATGTATTCCTCATTCATACAGAGAATAACTTTAAAAAGTTGAACAAAACACATTTGACATGGAAACAAAAACAAGATAAAAGGAAATTTTACTTAATAATGGAGGAATTCTTAGGACTCAATGGGTGGAAGGGACCTTTGATGCAATCCCGTATACCTTAAACCAAACCTCTTGAAGATTGGTCTTGAAATTTGAAGGCCTTAGGGTTTGTTCTTGAGTAAATTTGAGAGAGAATAAGGGATTTTGCCTTTAGAGAGGCTTAATCTTGTGTTTTTGGCTGAAATATAGTAGGGAAATTAACCTAAATACCCCTCTAGACGAGGAATTAAAAGAGAAAAAATTGTGCCCAATGACGCACAGACCGACACATCGCATCGATGGCATCAATGCGATGACCAATGCGCCGCATTGAGTTTGCGTTAGTTCACAGGAATTTGCACTGCACACTGGGAAAAACTGTTGATGCAATGGGCGATGTGACACGTAGAGATTGTGTTGACCCACTATTTTGGTCACCTAAATATGATTCAAACGATGTCCAAAAAATCTAAAACTCCCCTGCAGTGACCTATTGACACACCTGATCATGATTCAATCCAAGAATCGACATTTTAGGGTCATAAGGATCGTAAAATAAGATCGCCAACTTATAAAGGCTAAAAATAATTCTAAATGTAAGCACTTAGCTGAAATTTCTAAGTCTTGGACCTCTTTTCATGCTCTAAAGGACTGAGTTAAGCTTATGATTTTGCATGGTTTTACACTCTTATATCATAGACTAGTCTCTATGTTGTATTCAGAGATAAGCTGTATCAGGGTATTCATTTGTACTTCACTTTAAAATATTGTTATGTAGAAGCTCTTGTACTACCACCACCAGGTCTTGGGATTTTATGGTGTAAGTGATCTTATATATCAGATATTTTGCATTATTTCCTTTATCTATCAGAGTAGTTCTTTATTAGTCACTCCGAACTACGTGTTTGACTTGCCTACCGATGGGATATAGTAGGCGCCATCATGACCTGAGAAATTGAGTCGCGATAAAGTGATAAAATGATGCCAATGTCAAAACTAGTAAAAACTAGATGCACAATGATTAAATATACATATGTAGGATGTCGTGATAAGGAAAAGGGTCATGAACATAAGAGTTTAAACCAAAAACTTGAATTTTGTAGTTCGCTTCGTCCCATATGCTATAAGGGTTCAGCTCGCCCTGCTGAAAGGGCCATAGTGTGTGTCAGCCGCACGAACCCAGGAATTTGAAGGAAAGGCTAAATACACCAAAGCTCTAGACATCCCAAAATATAATATGTAAACCAAGCACACGGTCATATAGACCCCTACACCGGTAAATGTTGTTTCAAGTGTTTGTACCACCGGCACTACAACTTTACGTCGAGCAACACAATTTCCTTTAAGTCCAAATTAAAATAGTTTGCACATAAACCCAACCATTAACCCAGGATTATTATATTAAGGCATTAACCACTTGGAATCATCATACCAATTATTCTTGCAAGATTATATAAGTTTTCCATTCCAATCCATGTAACCATTTGACTCCCATGTTCCATTTAAAATTCCAAACCATGGCCACTAAGGGTCTTTCAAATCTATTTTAACCATTTATCCACTAATGCAATGCATCAGTTTCTAAAAGAAAAGTTACATTATGAAATTATCCATGTTCAAAATCAAATATACAACATGGGTTGAGGTAAATTCCATCACAAAGCCAAAAAGTCATCAATTTGGGGTAAACCAAGATCCCTATTTCAATTCCCATAACAATGCACTATTCAGTACTAAAACCATAATTTAAAGAATAAATCATCAATCTAAAAATGAGAAAAGTAATTCCAATAAAACCCCCTTAACCCAATTTCAAATCCTTCATTCAAATCATATGGATAATGAGTAAATAAATACCACAATAAAAATTAAAGTTAGGGAATGAGATACATGCTTGAAACACATAAGAAATTAAAGTAAATTTGAAGTTAAGAGCTTGGATAGTGAATACTCTATAAAACCCTTGAGTTTTCATGGGGTTTTGAGTTTAAGAGAGAAAGAATAAAGTCTGATTTTTTAAAACTAAAGGGATTGGGGTTATTTTATGTTCAAAGGTTGTGTAAGGGTTAAGAGGACCAAAATCCCATCACCCAAGTGAAAAAATTAAACTGGATGAAATTAAAATGAGAACGTGGGATGCCCTTATAACGGAAGGTAGCCTCTGTGCCACGTTTTTATAGCGGAGGCTAACCTCTGTGGCATGCCTCTATTACGGAGGCACACTGCCTCATAGTTCTAAAATAGACCCAAACCTTTCTAAAAATTTTGAAACCTTCCTAATAAACCCTTTTAATATCCCTAAAACATAATTTAAGTAAAAAATTGACATTACAAATACGATAGGGTCAAAAATAAAATCATCAAAATTCTATGGGGTCTTACATTATCTCTCCCCTCTCTAAGAATCATTTCTCCCCTAATGCAGAGTTAGGATAATTTTGGCACAATAATTGTAAGAATACATCAGAACCATATGACAAATTCAAAATATGAAAAGGGGAAAATAAAACTCATACCTCAAACACTCATATCTAACACGTGGAATAAGAATGGGTATTTAACCTTCGTATCTTCCTCAGCTTCCCATATAGCTTCTTCCACCTTTTGGTTTCTCCAAAGGACCTTCACTAAGGCTACATACTTTGTATTCAATCCAAGAACTTGCCTATCCAATATCTCCACCGGAATCTCCTCATAGACAAAGAATATGTGACCCCAACATCCTCAATATGCACTATGAATGAATGATTACCCCCTCACTTTTTTATCATAGACAGGTGAAAAATAAGATGAATAAACCTTATAACTCAAGTTATCGGAGAAACCTTCAAGAACACCTAATCACGCACTTTAAACTTCAACTCTTTTTTCCTCATATCTGCATAAGATTATTTGGTGACTATGAGCAGTCTTAAGTCTCTCCCTAGTCACCTTCACCTTCTTTATTGCTTAATGAACTAAGTTAGGACCAAAAAACCTAGTCGTACCTACCTCAAACCACCCAATGAATACCTATACCTTCTACCATAGACAACCTCAAGAAGAGCTATTTGAATGGTATAATGATAACTATTATTGTAAGAAAATTCAATAAAAGGCAAATGATTAACCCAGCTATCATTAGAGTCCATCACATAGGCCCTTAGTATATCCTCCAAATTCAGAATAGTCTTCTCCATTTGTCCATCCATTTGATAGTGGAAAGCGGTGCTAAGGTTCACCTGAGTACACAAACCTTTCTATAACTAATGCCAAAAGTGAGAAGTAAATTGTATACCTCGGTCTAAAATGATAGATGCTAAAACTCCATGCAACTTGGCTATCTCCTGAATGAATAACTAAGCACAATCCTCTCTCCTAAGTAATTACTCCTCACTAGAAAGAAATGAGCATACTTAGTCATTCTATCCACAATGACCCAAATAGAATGTACTAATTGCGAGACCATAGAAGACCCGTAAAAAAATCCATATTAATTATTACCTACTTCCACATAGGTAACTCTATCTCTTAAGACATGCCATCAGACCTCAAATGCCCAACCTTGACTTGCTTGCAAACCATACACTTAGCCATAAAGTTCACCAGATATCTCTTTATATTGTTCCACCAGTATGTTTCCTTAAAGTCATCGTACACCTTAGTCAAGTCTGGATGAACTGTATATATAGACTCATGAGCCTCAGTCAAAATCCTTTCCCGCACCCCATCAATATTAGGAACACACAACATCTCTTGATATCTCAGAATGGCATCTCACCCAATCTAAAAATCCATAACCTTTTGCTGACCCACATAATCCTTAATCCACATAAGTATGGGATCCAAAAGTTGCTTCTCTTTCACCTCAGCACCAAGAGATGATTTAAACATTTCTTGAACAATCACTCTCCTATTCTCAGAGTCTAAGAGATGAACTCCCAAGTTGGCCAACCTAAGAATATCTTTCACCAATCCCCTCTTCTCCTTATAAATATAGGATAAGATCCTCATAGATAACTTGTTAAGAGCATTAGCAGTGACATTAGCTTTACCTGGATGTAGTGCAAACTCATGTGTTAATCCTTAAGTAGTTTATCCATCACCTATGCCTAAGATTAAATTCCTTATAAGTAAACAGTTATTACAAGATCTTATGATCTAAATAAATATCCATATGTACCCCATACAATTAATGGCACCAGATCTTCAAAGAAAAAAACATAATCGCCAACTCAAAGTCGTGAGTTGGATTATTCATCTCGTGAACCTTAAGCTGCCTGGAAGCATAGGATGCTACCTTACCATGCTGCATCAAAACACAACTTAGTCCTATATGGGATGTATCAAAATGCAAAATAAACACCTTATTACCATCGGGCAGGGTTAAAATTGGCATAAAAGTCACCTTATTCTTCTAGTTCTCAAAGATACCCTCACAAGCATCAAACTACAAGAACTTAACCTTATTTTATGTCCACCTTTTGAACCAAGAAGTAATAGAAGAGAAACTCACCACAAACCTCCCATAGCACCCATCTAATACAAAGAAGCTCCAAATGTCGGTCCGTGTCGTGGGTCATGGCTACTTCTTAACTTTCTTAACTTTTTGTGGATCCACCTTTATCCCCTCACCAGAAACAACATACCCAAGAAAGGTCACAACACTTAACCAAAACTCACAACTAGAAATTTTGGCATACAATTTTTTGTCCTTAAGTTCCATGACCCGAGACTAAACCCTAGTTGTAACGTGGTGCTTAGAGTAATAAATCACCCCAAGCCAACCCATGGCCTTGCATAAGAAATAGATACTGAAAACATATAACAAAATATTGACCGAAAGCTAACTGAAATAAACTGATAAGGAATAATCATAAAATCATAATGTATACTATCTGAAGATACTTAATGAAACTGAAAAGAAATATGTCTAAAGGTTTGACTGTCTGAAAGCCTCTAAACTTGATGATTTGTTGGGATAGACCCCCCAACAAACTCTGAATAACCAAAATAAGATAAAGTACTAAAATGAATAGCAAATAAAATAACTAGTCCTTGGCAGATGAGTACCCACCAAGGCTGCAACTGAGTGGCATATGAATGCACTAAGGGCAGTCTGGCTACGGAGCATCTGAAACTATATTATGAGATAATATAGTGCAAAGAAGTATGCAATTAGTACTTTCAATATACTGAGTATGCAAGATGAAAATATAGATAATATAAATATATAGTGAGCATGAAAATCAAATGTACGACCAAGTACACACATATGATAGGTATTTGAATAATTGAAAAAATTTACACTTGGTCATGCAAACCTGAACTAAAAAAATCTGAATACTGAACTAAGGACTGTGGGAGATAAGAATAACCAATATACCTTAATCTGAGATAATCGATCTCCAATACATAACCCAGTTGGAAAGGTTCTAGTATCTTGCCAAGGGTACCAACACCAGCTGGCGTGGATTCACTACATTGATATCATGAAGGACTAAGGTGTCAATCCTAAATTGATGGCTGACCTGGTATACCCTATGGTAGCACTATAGTTATGGAAATTATGGACTACTACTAACGGTCTCTACCTAACTAACAGGGGAATCTTCATCCCTATGTTCACTCGGTGTTAAGTATTACTCCTAACTGAAGGACACCAAAGTTTAACTGAAACATGACTGATATTGATATGCTTAAACTATGGCATTCTTAATATATTAATGTATGCATAATCTAAAGTAATCATGAATATGGAAACTGATGCACATTTAAGATCCTAGGTATACGGTGCTCATAACCCACCAACAATGATGAATGCAACGAAACATGATAATATTAAAAGCTAATCATGTAGAGAATGTCATTAATAAGTCTTAATATTTCAATAATGAATTTTGATATAGAAGTTCATAATTCTTGGACATACAGAGACATAAATCTAATGGGAAAACATGTATTCCTCATTCATACACATAATAACTTTAAAAAGTTGAACAAAACACATTTGACATGGAAACAAAAACAAGGTAAAAGGAAATTTTACTTAATAATGGAGGAATTCTTAGGACTCAATGGGTGGAAGGGACCTTTGATGCAATCCCGCATACCTTAAACCAAACCTCTTGAAGAAATCGTCTTGAAACTTGAACTTGATTGATGAACTCTAGTTGACTTTGGAGAGAAAGAAATTGCTTCTTTTGCTATGTGTTGACAAATTTATGAATTATCAGAGGTTAGGGTAGTATTTACTCTGGATAACTTACATTTTTGAAGGGTTAAATGATGTGGGTTGGGTTAAACAGGGGTAGAATTTACCAAAAACCCCATATTAAAAATGTGCAGGAATTTTGGTTCCCGTCATCGCGACTAACCCAACAACTTGTTACGTCTGGTCATAAGCTGTAGTCTGAGTCATGAACTGAGGTTTTGAGGTCTGGGCCCTTTCTATTATGATCAGGAATACCCATCCTAAGGACTCATTAGGTTCGACCATGAGTCTTTAGGAGTAGCCATGGTATAAGACTATATTCTTGGGTTCACTTTTGTTAAGGTAATGGGTACAACCTATTACTCATTGCCAATGATAACAACTCATGAGGTAAAATTGTTACCCCTGGACTAAAATTTAGAGGTCCTCACTAGTGTGACTATGAGTCCATATGACGATTCGTTATGACTCAAAACGAGTCTTGAGATGGAATCATTGTCACTAGGTAAAAGTTTGAGACCCTCACTAGAGTGGTAAAGGCTTACACTTAATGACATTACATTTGATAATGACTCATTAACAAAGTCATTTTCTTTGGTAATATGACACACCCTTAGGAAATTTTTCACAACTTTTTTCTATGACATCGTATTAAGACAAGACTTATGACCTTGGAAAACTAATTTTATGCCTATCTTTTGACTGTCTTAGACCTAAAAAATTAGGGTATTACAATATCTCCCCTTTGGGATCATTTGTCCTCGAATAAAAATTGACTAATCTAAGAGGCTAGGGAAAACTGAGACCTCGTATTGAATGTTTATGAGCTAAATCAGGAACTGACATATAAACTTATGACTGATACATAAACTAAACTCATGAATGTATATTATGACATGAAGATGGCTAGAAGACTGATATATAAATGAAAGAACTAATTAATAAGAGAAACTATTACCTCAAACTGGGACTGGGTTCAAAGAGAAGAGATGGGGATTATTGGTCATCATATCTGCTTTTTCTTCCCAAGATTTTTCTCCCTTAACTGACTGATTTCTTCACAAAATATTTACTAAAGAGACCTCCTTATTCCTCACCGTACGAACCTAACGATCAAGGATCTCAAAGGGGACCTTTTCATATGATAGACTATCTTTTGCACTCGTCCTTTCCAAAGAGACCACAAATACTGGGTCACTATGGCATTTCTTCAACAGGAGATGTAGAATTCTCGGTGCACTGATGCAAACTCTGCAGGAAACTCCAAATAATAGGCTACCTTCCCATACCGGCTTGAAATCTTGTATGGAGCATCATAATGGGGACTAAGTTTTTCTTTTCTACCAAACCTCTTCACCCCTGTCATGAGTGAAATTTTCAAATAAATATAGTAACCAACATCAAACTCTAGCAGCCTTCTTCTCATATCTTCATGGGATTTCTTATGGCTTTGGGATGTTTCCAGCCTTTCTCTAATCAATTGAACCTTCTCCATCACCTCATGCATTGAATCTAGCCTTATAAAATCTGCTTCACCACACTTAAACCAACCAATAAGAGATCTACACCTCCTACCATAGAGAGCCTAAATTAGGACAATCTGAATACTAGAGTAGTAACTGTTATTATAGGTAAACTCAATCAAAGAGAAGTGATCATCCCAACTACCCTTGAAGTCAATTACACACGTTCTTAACATGCCTTCTAAAGTTTGAATTGTCCTCTCGGCCTAACCATTTGTCTATGGGTGAAAATTTTTACTGAGGTAAAGATGAGAACCAAGACCTTTAAGAAAAGTCTTCCAAAATTGAGAGGTAAACTAGGTACCTCTTTTTGAAATAATAGTTAAAGGGACCCCATTCAAGTTATCTAACTCCCTTAGATAGTCTAACATAATCTTGGGCTTAGTTTGAAGTATTAACTAGTAAGAAATGGGCTAACTTAGTCATTCGATCCATAATAACAAAAAAGGGAATCATACTAGCGACTAATACAAGGTAACCCAATGATAAAGTCCGTATTCACCACTTCCCACTTTTGGGTGGGAATGATAAATTCCTGAAGCATACCACTAGGCCGCTGATGCTCAACCTTAACCTTCTGGTAATTTTGAAACTTAGCCATAAATTATGAAATATATTTCTTCATACCGCCCCACCAATAGACTTCTTAAAAATTACAATAGATTTTAGTGGATTAGGGATGAATTGAATATCGTGAACCATAAGTTTCTGCTAATATCTGCTACCTTAAATAACCTATATTTAGAACATATAACGAGCCTTGACAATGAAAAATGCCATCTCCACTTGGGAGAAACCTCAACCTTTTGATCCTGAACTACCTCTTTCAACACAAGAAAAATAGGAATACTATCTTGCTTTTCTTTTACCTCCACAATGAAGGAAGATTCTGAACCATTCTGATCCCAAATACTACCTTCACTCGAATCAACCAATCAGACTTCCTGTCTGGCAAACTTGTCAACTTCACCAACTAAATCCTTCTTTTCATCTTTAATAAGAGCAACACTAGCCATAGACAATCTACTAAGGGCATCAAACACAACATTAGCCTTATCCAAGTAGAGTCAAAACTGGGGCACAGGTGAGTCGAGTCTTTAATTCTTGAAAACTTTTCTCGCAAGAATCGAACCATTGAAATTTGTCCTTTTTCTGAGTCAGTCAGGATATGGGAGAGAAAATAGATGGAAATACTTCTACGAACAATCTATAGTAACTGGATAAACCCAAGCGACTCTTAATATCTCATGGAGAGATAGGTCTAGGTCAAGTTCCTTGCTGATTCAGTCTTTTGGGGATCAACTCAGATGCCTTTACCAGAAATAATATGACCAAGAAAGCTACTGATTTCAAAAAAAATTCACACTTATTGAACTTAGCGAATAACTATTGATCTTTAAGAATATGCAAAATAATCCTTAAATAATCTATGTTCTCACCCTTAGTATGGGAGTAGAAGTGTAATAGCCCATATTAACTTAGCTCAACTCAACTTACAATTGCATGTTAAGGGGGTCAAGCCTTGGAATTTTCAGTAAGTGTTGAGGGCTTAGTCATTTTTAAGACCCCTAAACTTTGATGATTTTATTTTAAACCTTTCTGACCTTTGGACATTGATTATTTAGTTGATTTATGATCGGGGTGGTTCGAAGTATGTCTCAAGTGAATTTTGAAATTTTTTGAAAAGGTTTGGGAAATGTTTGGATGGTGAAAATAATGCAAAAATACATTTAGGCGATGACGCATTTCTCTCTCCTACAATGAGGAGCTCTGCAGCTCGTTGCTTTCTCCAGTGGAGTAAGCTTCATGGTGTGTGGCTCTGTCCTGTACAGGTGCCTTTGATTAAGTCCCAAGGGAAATTTGAGTCATTTCCTTAACCCTATTTTGTCCATAACACGAATTAGGACTTCCAGAAAGGGCATTATTTTCCTTTTTTTACACAAATTGCTCTCAAGAAACCCTCTTTCTTCCCAAAAAACAATTCAACCTTCATTCTCAAGGAATCAAGAGGTTCAAGTTTTCAATCCAAGAAACCTTTAAGAATTCAATTGTTATGGTATGTGGGATGTTAAAGGAGAAATAAATCCATGTATCCTTGTCAATTCAATTACAACTTATGTTTTCAAATGTATCCAAGTGGAATGAGTCATATCATGCCTTAAGTGTTTCAATTTCCCTGTCATGTTCAAGTGAATTTCATGTTAAACTCCTAATTTATGAATTTATCCATGTATCATATTGTTTTCCTTAGGTTTAAAATATTCCCATGTCACGTTCATGATTTTTACATGTTTGATGAAATGTCCATGCTTTTGGGTTTGAACTATGATCCCATACTATAGTTTTTAAACTTTATTATCGTAATTTATGGTCATTCGATGTTGGCAGGTTATGAACACCCGGTACCTATGTGTTTTACATAATTTCCATTTATCAAGCAGTCAGACCATGATTGTAATATAATATTCAGAACACCATCATCACGTTGAGCATTTTCAAGTTATATGTTATAATTACCTCAGAATTCTTATGCACTATTATTTTCAGAATACCATGACCTGAGTTTATTAGTTATCAATTATCAGTGCATACACCAGTTAGTATTTCAGTTTCTTTCAGTAGGGAGTAGGATTTAGCACCAAGTGGGAAGTGTGGGTTCAACACATCCTACTTCTCCAGAAACTACGTGCCACTGTAGCTTTATGTTTATGGGCCTCGCCAGAGTTTGTTTCCCCTTTCCCAATATGGGATCAGTTTAGTGATCACACTAAATCAGGTTCTACTCTAATGGCAAGTTTAGAACAACCCTACTTAACGTGGGTCAGATGTTGTACTCCATGATAGCTCACATGTTTTATGTCGGTTACATGATAGCTCCCACAGTTTCTGTCAATATTTCATTATATCTCAGTCCAAGTTTGCTTGACCAAGTGTACAGACCAGACTTACAGTTATTTAGTGATGCCGATTTTAGTCTTTTAGATTATAGATTATTTCAAAAACATGTTCATGCTTGGTCTTGCATTCTCAGAGTTTACATGTTCATGCATTTTTACTCAATTATTTTATGTACATCATCTAGTCCTCATCTCATATACCAGTACATTAAAAGTAATGACCACATACTCTTCTTTCAGCTATGTTATCTTATAATATAGGTTAGGACGGGTAGTTTCCCGACCGCTCCTAAACAGCTCAACATATTCAGCAACATTAGTGGTTAGTCGTTACCTACAGAGGACATGATCTATTTATTTTAGTTATTTTAGTATTTTTATATGCTCAGTCAGTTAGAGTTAGTTAGGGGCCTATACCATCAACTCTTCAGTCAGTTTAGAGGCTTTCAGACACTTAGTTAGACAGTTAGTCAGTTATTTCAATATTACCAATTGTTATTAGATATTTCAGGTATGCTTTAATTCATATTTTAGTATCCAGTTTTACAGTATTTTATTAGCTTATTTTCTGCATACGTCAAATCAATGCTTTTATATTCAGTGACCACAGAAGGTACCAGCTTATAGGTTATCTTTTGGCCATTTGTAACCGTAAACACCGTTGTTGCGACTAGGGGTTAGACTAGGGTCATGACAAGAAGAGAATGTCATCTATGAAAAATATGACTTGGTGCACTCACCTTTATGGTTCTTACCATATCTCCTACAAATAGGGTTGGTACAACCACTATTCATGCTACCCTGGGACTTAGAACCTGGTGCTCTGTCATGGGTATCTTATTTGAACTTAGGCACTAGAGTGCTAGTAGACGATGGGGCTGGGGATGAAGATTTTTGGTAGAACTAAGAATGATTCCACCATCTGAACTCTTATGAGAGAAATTGAAACTACTATTCCTGGCCTTTTTATTTTCCCTTTCCTTCTCCCTAAGATTATCTTCCTCAATTTGCTGAGCATGAACCATAAATCTAGAGAAGTCTATCTCCTTGATCAACATACTCATCCTGCTCTCCTTGGCTACCTCATCAAAAATTCTAGATATAAACATGCTCATCTTATCTCTAAAATTAGACACCATAGTTGGAGCATACCTCGCCAAATAGGAACAACCTATCCAAAAAAGCAGTAAAAAATTCAACCTACTCTATAGGCCATGTATCGGCTCCTCTATTCTCCTTCCATTGCTTAACCCAAGTGTGAGCCATTCTTTGCAATTGGTAAGCATCTAAGTCAGCACTTTATCTTAAGGTGACACCCATGGTCTCTATCACCTTCTACACTTTATCCAAGAATTCCTAGGGATTCTTCTCAGTTTTAGATCAAAAGAACACCAAGGAATTCATTTGAGTGAAGTCCCGGATACTTGTTGTTTCCGTATTCGCTGCTGGCTTGGTCTAGTCAACAACTTGCTAATTAATTCGAGCAGCCATAGAGTAGTCCAATGTTTTGAAAGCATCCTGAATTCAGCATGAGAGACCTGCTTATTCAGATGGTTTTTAAGAATTGACAGTGGTGTTGGCTGGTCCCTATTCCTCCTACCGTTAGTCCTTCTGGGAGGCATTTTCTATTAATAGGTAGAGGAAGAGTTGGAATAACAAACTTAATAGATTTCAAACTCTACCGCACGATGCAAATCATAAAAGAGGTGAGATTTTGCTAAAATGATTCGTAGCCTCTCACCTATAAGTATGGCGCGCTTCACACCTATGAACAAGAATCTATTCAACCCAACTTTCATATACCCTAGGATACTTTAAACCTTATTCTTTGATACCAAGTTTGTCATGACTCGAGAGTACCCCCTAGTCATAACATGGTACTTAGAGTCATAAATGAACCCAAGCTAACCTATGTCCTTGAATAAGAAATAAATACTAGAGAAATGTAAAAAAATACTAAGTGAAGATAACTGAAGTAAAATGATATGGAATAATCATAAAATCAAGATAAATAATGTCGGAATATACTCAATCAAATTGAAAAGAAACATATCTAACTATGTGACCGTCTAAAAGCATCTAAACCTTATGAGTTATTGGGACAGGCCCTCAAATAACTCTGAATAATTGATATAAGATAAAATATTGAAATCAATAGCTAATAAGATAGCTAGTCCTCAGCTGATGAGGACTCACAAAGGCTACAACTGAGTGGCACGTGAATATGCTAAGGGCGGTTTGGATACTGAGCGTTCGAGCCTATATTATAAGACAATATAGCGCAATGAAGTAAGCGATCAGTACTTTGAGTGACTGAGTATGCGAGACAAAAATCTAGCTAATATAAATATATTTATAGCATGAATGCATGAACATAAAAATAGAATGTAAGACCAAGTACAAACATATGTTGGGTATCTAAATAACTGAATGATAGAATATTGTACACATGGTCATGTAAACCCAAACTGATCAAAAATTGAATACTCTACTGAGGACTGTGGGAGATAAAAATAACCGACATACCCCAATCTAAGATAATCGAGTCTAATTTGTAACCCCAATCTAAAGGGTGCTAGTATCTTTCCATGGGTACCAACATTGGCTGGCATAGTTATACAACATTGATGTCCCGAAGGACTAAGGTGTCAAGCCTAAACTTACGGTTGACCCCTTATGATCTATGGTGGTGTCGTATTTTTGGAACATAGGTACTGCTACTAATTATCTCTGCCTAACTGATAGAGAAAAAATCATCCTTGTGTTCACTCGGTGCTAAGTATTACTCCTAACTGAATGACATTGAAGTATAACTATAACATGACTAATATGCTCAAAACATGGCATTCTGAAAATAAAAATGTGTGCATAATCTAAAGTAATCATGAACATATAGATTGGTTCATGTTTAAGATCCTAGGTATCGGGTGTTCATAACTCACTAACAATGACAAATGAAATAGAACATTATAATATTAAAGACTGGTCAAGGTAGAAAATGTCATGATTAAGGCTTAATAAATCGTGATATGGAATTTCCTAATTTATGGACACATAGAGACACAAATCTTATGGGGAAACCTATATTCCTCATTCATACACAAAATAAATTTAAGGATTTGAACAAAACTCATATTTTGCGTGGAACCCAAAACACAAGGGGAAAGTAAATTTTACTTAAGAATGGAGGAACTCTTGGGACTCAATGAGTGGAAAATATTCTTGAAATATGAACTTTCTCAATAAACCTTAGTTGGCATTGGAGAGAAAGGAATTTCTTATTTTGCTATGTGTTGACTAATTTCTGAGTTATGAGAGGTTTGGATAATGTACTCTTAATAACTGACATTTTTGAAGACTCAAATAATATGGGTTAGGTTAAATATTGGTAGAATTCACCAAAAAGACCTTGTTGAAAATATGCAGTAATTTTGGTTCCAGTCGTCATGACTCATCCAACGACTCGTTACGTCTGGCCACGAGTCATAGTCTGAGTCATGACTTGAGGTTTTGAGGTATGGGCCCTTTTTGTTGTGGTCACGACTGCCCCTCCCAATGACTTGTTAGGTCTGGCCACAAGTCTTTAAGCTTAGCCGTGGTATGAGACTTAATTCATGGATTCCTTTATGTTAAGGTAATGGGTCCACCCTACGACTCATTGACACTGATAACAAGTCATGAGGTAGAATCATTACCCCTGAACTGAAATTTGAATGTCCTCACTAGTGTGGCCATGTGTTCACATGATGACTTGTTATGACTCATAACGAGTTATGAACTGGACTCATTGTTACTGGGTCAAAGTTTGAGACCCTCACTTGAGTAGAAATGAGTAACACGTATCAACTCCTTACGTTTGGTAATGACTCCTTAATAGAGTCGTTGTCACTTCCAGTGTGACAGACCCTTAGGAAAGTTCCCACAAATTTTTGCCATGACATCAGATGAAGGCAAGACTTGTGGCCTTGGAAAACTAATTTTATGGCCTATATTTTAATAGGATTAAAGCTCAAAAACTTGGGGTGTTACTTTAAGAGTCTACAACATAATTCAGAGGTGATGGGAATCATCCTCCTAACTCTTAGAGTTCACCAAGATGTCATCAATGAAAACTATCACAAACAAGTCCAAAAACTGCCTAAACACCAGATTCATAAGATCCATGAAAGAAGCTGTAGGATTAGTCAACCCAAATAACATAACCAGGAACTCATAATGACCATACTCGAGTTGTAAAGCAGTCTTAGGGATATCAACCTCCCAAATTTTGAACTAATGATATCCCGAACAAAGATAAATCTTAGAGAAACACCTAGCACCCTGAACATTGTCGAAAATATCATCAATCCTAGAATGAGGATACTTATTTTTCACTATAACCTTATTCAACTAATGATAGTCTATACACATCCGAAGAGACACATCTTTCAAGCATAGGAGCACCCAACAAAAAAACACTAAAACAAATGAAACCCTTATTAAGAAGATCCTTTAATTACACCTTTAGCTCTTTTAATTGAGCTAGAGCCATTCTATATGGATGAATGGAAATGGGATATGTATCCGGTAGAAAATCAATCCCAAAAGTTATTCCCTTTTTAGAGGAATCTCAGGAAGATCATTAGGAAATACTTTAGGATATTTATTAACCACTGGGACAGATGATACAAACATCACAAGGGGATCCTTAAGAAGGAATTTCAAAATAAGAATCCTTAAACCGAACTAGATGATACAAACATCCTTTGGAAATCAACTTCTAGGCTCTAATATAGGAAATAAACCTCCCTTTAGGCACCAAGGAACTCCTTTCCCATTGGTATCATCGATTCATTAAAGAATTAAAAACTGACCTTTTAGGTCCTATAATCCAGACAAGCATAGAAAGAATGGAGCTAATCCATCACCAAGATCACATCAATATCCACCATATAAAGCTCTATCAAATCCACCAATGTCCAAAAAATCCCTATAGATTTTCTAGAAACTATAGAATCACCAACTGGAGTAGACACAGAAAAGGGATCAAAAATATTTTTCTGACCAAAACCAAAGTGTACAGCCACATAAGGGGTCACAATAGATAGGATAACGGATAGATCAAGAAAATAATAAGGATCATGAGAGAAGAGTTATAACGTACTAGTGACAACATCAGGGGATTCCTTATATTCTTCGTGAGTAGCAAGAGCATAGAGATGATTTCGGCCAGTGTCGGTACCTAAAGTGGTGCCCTTAGGTGCCGGAGCTGAAGAAGTGGCAACCAAAAACTTCTTAGCTCTAATGCCAACTTTGGATATAGGATAATTTCTCTACAGATAACCAGGTTTACCATAATTGAAACACAAGTTCCTCCCCCCGTCACAGTCACCATGGTAAAGTTTCCCACAAAATTTGCAAGGAGAGTAGGGTGGGGCTGACAGAGCTCTACTGGCCTAAATTGGGAGCTACTATTCTGATAATGATGATCACTCGTAGGCTTAGGATAAGGAGCACTAGCTACCAAATAAGTACTTCCCCAATTCTTCTTCTAGGTCCACTATCTATCATCTCTTCCACTAGTCTGCTCACTCCTACCCAACTCTGAATATCTAAAATTCTTGTTCTGCCTCTCTCCTATCTCTACATGCTTTTTTTTCATCCTCTACCTACTGTATATAAACCACCAACCTTGAGATGTCCTATCATTGTTTAACATCGCAACCTTACACTTCAATACAAAATCATGAGTCAACCTAGAAGTAAACTTCCTCAATGTGGATCTAATGTTACCCACTAATTCCAAAGCATAATGGGACAACTGCTGAAATTTCAAAGAATACTTCTTCACACTCATCTTACCCTGCTTCAAGTTCACAAACTATTTGGCCTTAGCTTTCCTCAACTGATGAGGAAAGAAATGATCTAGAAAGTCACCTAAAAACTCATCCCAAACTACCAACTCAACATTATCACCTCTCGTTGTTCTCACTCCTCATGGCACTGATAAGCTACCTCTTTCAAGTGATACATAACAAACTCTACACCTTTAGAATCAGTAGTGTATATCACCTAAAAATCTTATCCATCTCATCAATAGGCCTTTGAGAATCCTCCTGAGCCTTAGAGATTATAAAAGTTGGGGGATTCAACTTTATAAACTAGCTAAGATGAGTGAATTCAAATGAGGGAGAAACAGAGCCAAAACGATCATACTAACAAGTCTGCGATGCAACCAACTAGGTAAGTATATGAATAGACTAACTGAACTCTATATTAGAGATATATCCATAGGGAAACTGAGCATAAGCATCATCAGCCCGGGAAGTCTGAGGAGGAAAAGTATTGACCAGTGGAACACTACGTAGATCAACAAAGTTAGGAGTAGGGACCCTATGCCAGGTTTGCACTCTATAAATAAGGTGAGTTCCTACCACATTCCCCAAAGGTAGGACAGAGTTTGTAGAAGAGCTTCTACAAATTTTAGATCTTTGGGGAGGTACAATCTGAAATGTGAGTAAGCCAGCGGTTAGGTAAGTTTCAAGATAACTAGACTCTACAACCTAAAATAGAACACAAGAAAGGGAAACATTCCTAAATGTCTTGTAGCCTCCCTTTTATAGGTATAGTGGGATACATACCCATAAAAGGGACTTTAATCAACATGGCTTTGTGGAAACCCAAAGGCCCTGAACCTTTCTCTTATACCAAGATTGTCACAACCTGAATCAGGGCCTAGTCATGATGTGTATCTCAAGACCATAGTGAGAGAGAGACCACTCCCTTAGCCTAACATCCAGAACACAATAAAAGAATATAGTGGTAGCCAACCAAATATTATGCTATGATGATTAGATAAACCAAATAAAAACTAAGAGTATAAATCAAATATCTAACCCACACTTGTCCAAAGAAGCCTCTAAAACATGAATATCAAACTAAGTTAGGTCATGCTCCCGGCAATGATAAAAGGAATCTAAAAGTAGTAAGATTGTAATGAAAACAATGAAATGATCAGCCTTATAGAAGATGGAGGCTCACCATTTCACAACAAATCCATAGAAATACTGAATCACCTAACGCTGCACAAGATAAACAAAAAAGCCCTAAAACCTTACATCATAAAGGGTAAAATAATGCTAATATCGATACCAGTCAAAGCCAGATCCACAACAATTATATATACATATATAGGATGTAGAGATAGAGACAAAGGCCATGAACATGAGATTTTAAACCATTACCCTGAACTGTGTAGCTCGCTCAACCCTAATGACACCCACAGGATATATAGAGTCAGCTTTCCCTATTGGAAGGCCCAGTGTGTGTTAGCTGTACGAACTAAGGAATCCGAAGGAAAGGCTATTGACACCAAGGAGCTAACCATCCCAAAATATAATGTATGCACCAAGCACACTGTCATCTAGACCCCCACATTGAAAAACATGGTTTATAGTGTTAGTCCCCCCGGGACTACACCTTTAAGGTAAGCTACATAATTTCCTTTAATCCCAAATTAAAATAGTTTGCACATAAACCAACCATTAACCAATGAATGTTATATTAAGGCATTTACCACTTGGTATCACAATATTAATTATGCTTGCAATATTATATAAGTATGCCATTCTAATCCATGTTACCCTTTAACTCCCAAGTTCTATTTAAAAATCCAAATCATGGCCATCGAAGGCCTTTCAAATCTATTTTATCCATTTATCCATTAATGCAGCGCATCATCTTTCAAAAGACATATTACATTATGTAATTATCCATGTTCAAAAGAAAATTTTAAATATGGGTTGAGGTTAATGCCATTACCATGCCAAAAAATCCTCAATTTGGGGAAATTCATATTCCCCATTCCAATTCACCCATTCAGTCCAAAAACCATAAATTTAAAGCATAAATCATCAATTTAAAACATAGAAAAAGTAATTCAAGTAGTTCCAATAAAAACTCCTTGACAAGACCCAACCAGGGTCTTTGTCGTAATGGGCATGTAAAGTCCAACCAGGACCAAAGACCATCCTTGATACTAACCTAACCACTCAACATATACCCTGAGTCAGATGAATACCAAACATATAACAAGATAGCATGTAATTGCACAAGTGTAGACTCTGGGATAGGTCTATCACCGAGACCAACCCAAAGGATCCCAACCAAGCAAAATCTAACTGATAACCATAACCAAACCAAAACCATAACCAAAACCAAAACAATAACTAAGTTCCTATCCATAACATAATAAAAAGGATGGAACAATGAGAAATTTAGTCAACCGGTATTAACCCCAATTCCAATACCAATACTAAGACTGACACTACTATCGATCCCTCTCATACCAACCAATAGTAGTTCCATAAAAGCCTCTAACCAAAAGAAAACAAATATCCAGTTAGGACATTCTCCCAACCATAGCCAAAAACAATATCCATAAAGTATCCAAAATAAATAAAGATGTCCATGATATGAAATTGAGGCTTCTGGAATATGGAAGCTCACCACTTCAATACAACCAAGCTGATCTTTAAATCCAATCACTAAGTAGAAGGAGTAGAATGGTTAGTTCTTTCATCGTGTGGGGATATAGCTGTCGGAGGATGGGTTAGATGGTGAATGCTAGCAAGTACACACGATAAGGATAAAATAATGCCAACCAAAGAAATCAAGTAAAACAACCATATGCATACAAACCACACACACACACACGTATATATAATCATGCCGAATAAAAGGAATCAGGTTTAGCATGCCTTTAAAACCATTAACATGCGTAAATATAGCTTAACCATCCTTGAACAACCCATGGGCTATACGGGTCTAGTGTAACCCCCTGAACGGGCCTCGGTGTGTGAAGCCATATGCACCAGTGATACCATAAGAGTAGGGGATTCTAGAGTACCCTTCGCTCTCCATGATACATATGTACAGTGTACTTAGAGGATTCCTATGTACCTCATATTGTCATATATGGTCTCTATGACTTACCATCTTGTCGGCAAACATGAGTTTCCAATGTCTGTCTATTGGACTTGCACCTTCACAATTAGCTATCACACTCCACCATTATTGCCCAATTAAAACTATTACCATCCAATTAAAATATTATTCCATTATTATTAACCAAGGATTTAAGTAGTACTATCATCATACAAGCTATAGCTTGCAAGCAATGTCCTAAGCCAACCTTTTTATGTAAAGGGATTCCCATGTACCCTAGATTACATCATTAAGTTAATTTGGGGGAATCCCGTATACCTCACAAGTGTTCCATTATTAAGTTTGATTGGGGGAATCCCTTGTACCCCACAAGGAAGTTTAGTTAAATATAACTATGAAAACCAACCCATTCTATTTTAACCATTCCGAACCATTTAAACCATTTATGCCATTTAGAGTTCAATTACCAAACCATACCATGCAATCAATCCATAAAAAGTCCAATAGTATAGTAAAAGCGTTATCATAGGCGTTTTATCAAACATGTTAGGGGCATAGTATTCCCAAAACCAATTCCAATTACCAATTTACCATTCCTATGAAACAATTGTCCAAAACACCATTAAAGCATGTGAAAACATAATTAAAACATGGAAAAACTATAACCAAGAATTTAATACAAAAACCCCAACATATAATTGAAAACCCCTAAACTATATAATAATTATGTCATGAAAACATTGTATAAATAATCTATTTTGTTTGAACTAACAATGAGAGAGAAGTATCTTGCCTTAGTTCACGAAGATGATAGAAAGAAATCACCCAAGTAAGCCCCAAATTGCTCCTCTAGAAGAAACCTTAGCCTTCATTTCCCCAAGAGTCTTAGAGAGAATTAAAAAGTGTTTCTAAGTGTTTAAGATTAGAATAATAGGGAAAATAACCTCCCAAGTGTGATATAAGTCATGGGGTCATAATGGATTAAGAGGGAAAATGCCCAGATTACCCCAAACTTAACTATATAAAATCCCTGGAAGTGGGTACGACTCAACCATATCGATCATAACCTCTAATACTAGTGGTACTAACCACTCGTACCCTAGACCCCACACTAGTCAAGATACAAACATGTAATAAAAATTGTAACCAAGGTTATGACTAGTACCCTCAACCCGTACCCATATTAGAACCAAGAGGAGCTGACCCTGTCCAACATATAAGTGGGATAATATGACTCGTAGCCTATCTCACGACCTATGATGAGCCGCTCGTACTAAGATCTAAGTTTACTAATTCTTATATTAAATAAAGGAAAACCCAACCATACGACACATCAACCACCATATAACTCATACTAACCCAAGTTGTACCCATTCCAACATCCAATCCAAACTACCAACCAATACTGGTCAGTGTACGACCAAGCCTTACCAACCCTACCCCAGTGTACTACCTGTACCACATAGTCGTATATTCTCCAGAAATTAGAAATCTAGGAAATTTTCTAAGGTTCCAAAACCCAGGGTGTTTCAGTCTCCCCCCACTAGGATCATTTATCCCCGAAGGACGAACAAGGTAGGTCAAATACAAGCACGATTCATTTGCATTATCAAATATCAATCCAATCTTTAACTAAGTTAGAAAATAAAGATATGATGAATAACACATACCTTCCACACGAAAATCTAGAGTAGAAAACAAATATAGATATTTGTCATTCATGTTCGCCTCGGCTTCATATATAGCCTCTTCCACCTTGTGGTTCTGCCATAGAACCTAAATCGAGGCCACATCCTTTGTCAGTAACCAACGAACCTATCGATCCAATATATAAATCGGTACCTCTTCATAAGATAGAGAACCCGAGATATCCAATCCTTCTAGGGGAACAACCAAGGAAGGATCACCAAGACACTTTCTCAACATAGAGACATGAAATACCGGATGAATACAGCTCAAACTATTACAAAACTCTTATTCATATGCTACATTACTAACCCTCCGCACAACCACATAAGGACTGACATATCGGGGACTAATCTTCCCCTTTTTACTGAACTACATCATTCCTTTCATGGGAGATACCTTTAGGAACACCTTATCCCGAACCTCAAACTCCAATTCTCTACACCTCATATCCTCATAGGACTTTTGGCAACTTTTGAAAGCCTTGAGTTTATCCCAAATCACCTTTACCTTTTCTATAACCTGATAAACAAAATTTGGACCTAACATAGCTGCCTCACCAATATTGAAATACCCAATAGGAGGTATACACCTCCAACCATACAATGCCTTAAAAAGGGCCATCTCACTGCATGAATGATAGCTATTGTTTTAAGATAACTCTACCAAAGGTAGATGCTTAACCCAATTACCACCATAATCAATCACACACATACAAAACATGTCCTTTAATGTCTGAAGAGTCCTCTCTTCTTGTCCATTCATTTACAGATAAAAAGCTGTACTCAGACTTATCTATCTGCAGATGAAAAATTAAACTCAGACTAACTTAAGTACCCAAACCTTTTTAGAAAAACCACAAGAAGTGAGATAAAAACTGTGTACCATGATCAGAGATAATCAAAATAGGTACCCCATGCAGCTTTACAAACTCATTGAGATACAACCTCACATAGTGCTAAATCAAAAAGTTAGTTTGCACTGGCAAGAAGTAAGTGGACTTGGTCATCCTATCCATGATGACCCAAATTGAATAAAATTTATTCTGAGACCAAGGAAAACCAGTAATGAAACCCATACTGAATCCCTCCCATTTTTATTCTAGTAACTCTATTTCCTGATACAACCCACCAGGCTTTCTGTGCTCAACTTTAACTTATTGGCATACCATGTATTTAGCAATAAAATTAGCCATATCCCTCTTTATACCACTCTACCAATATATCCCCTTGATATCATGATACATTTTTGTCATACCAGGATGAACAACATAGAGCGATTCATGCGCCTTAACCAAAACCCTCTATCATAAGACATCGATGTTAAGAACACATAACCGCCCTTAGTACCTCAAGGTACCATCACCACTGATCTCAAATACCATCAAATTTTACCAACCAATATCACTCTTGATTTTCATCAAGATAGGATCTATCATTTGCTTTTGCTTTGTCTCTACATTAAGAGAAGACCAAACCACTTTTTATACCATCACACCACTATTATTGGAGTCCAAGAGACAAACTCTAAGATTAGCCAAGAGGTTAATATCCTTTACCAATTCTCATTTTTCCTGATCTATATGAGCTAAACTCCCCATGGATAACCTTCTAAGAGCATCAACAACCATATTAGCTTTACCCAGGTTGTAGTGAAGATTCATATCATAGTTCTTGAGATGCTCCAACCATCTTCTCTATCTGAGATTTAGATCCTTTTAAGTGAGCACATACTGTAGACTCTTATGATCAGAAAAGATACACATATGCACTCAATATGAGTAATGTCGCAAAATTTTCTAAGCAAAAACCATCGTTTAAGGTTTCAATTCATGAGTATAATAATTCCTCTCATATACCTTTAATTGCCTAAAAGCATAAGAAATCACCTTCCTATGTTGACCAAAATAGAACCAACTCCCACCCAGGATGTTTAAGAATAAACCACAAACCTCTCATTGCCTATAAGCAATGTCAATTTCCATGAACCACCTATAGTACCTAGCCGAATCTAAGAAGCTTCGAATGTCGGTTGGAGCCGTGGTCTAGGCCACCTCTTAACTGCAACCACCTTTTGCGAATCCACCATGATCCCCTCACTAGAAATAATATGACCAAGAAAAGTCATAAATTTTAACCAAAACTCATACTTGGAGAAATTAGCATACAACTACTGCTCTTTAAAGGTCTGTAACACCACGTGAAGTAGATTAACATGATTAAAATCTGTCAAAGAATACACGAAGATGACATCAATGACCATAATGATGAAAAAATCCAAAAACTGCTTGAAAACCCTATTCATCAAATCTATAAATTCGGCCAGGGCATTATTCAAATCAAAAGACATAACCAAGGACTTAAAGTGCCTGTACAGAGTACAAAAAGTCATCTTAGGGATATCCTCTTCCCTAATCTTTAGTTACTGATACCCAGATCAAAAATATATCTTAAAAAAGAATTTTGCACCGTGAAACTAATCAAATAAATCATCTATCCTTAGAAGAGGATAATTCTTCTTTACCGTTACCTTATTTAATTGTTGATAGTCAATGCACATCCGAAGGGAACCATCCTTCCTGTGCACGAATAAAACTAGTGAACCCCACGGGGATACACTAGAATAGATAAAGACCATATCCAAAAGATCCTTACAGTTCTCCTTGAGTTCCCACAACTTAGCTGGAGCCATTCTATAAGGAGGGATAGATATTGGATGAGTTTCCAAAACTAAATCAACACCAAACTCAATTTCCCTATCCGGAGGAACACCAAGAAGATCATCCGAAAAGACTTTAGGAAATTCCTTCAGCACCAAAACTAATAAAAAGAAGGACCTTCTGAGTTAGAATCTTTAACCCAGACCAGATGATAGAGACACCCTTTAGAGATTAACCTCTAAGCTCTAAGATAAGAAATAAACCCCAGGAGTTAAGGAACCACCCTCCCACTCAATAACCATTTTACCATAAAACTCAAAGACAACCTTATGAGTTTGACAATCAAAGGAATGTAACAAAAGTGAACCAATCTATCCCCAAAATATATCAAAATCCACCATACCAAGTTTAAACAAATCCACCAAATTTTGCCTACTACCAACGGATACCATACCCCCCTATAGACTCTCTTAGAAACCACATAGTTTTCTATCAAGGTAGAAATAGAAAATAGATCCAAAATATTCTCAAGATCAAAACCAAAATTCAAAACTACAAATAAGGTCACGTAAGAGAGAGTGGACCCCATATCAAGAAATCAATACATATCATCAAAAAAGAGAGCTATAACTTACCAGTCCCGACATTTGGTGATGCCTCAAATTTCTACCAAGTAGCAAGAGCATATAAACTATTTCGATATGTCCAGATACTTAAAGTAGAAATAGATGCAAAAATGACACACTTTGGTATCGGAATAGAACATCAAGCAACTGAATCCTTAATCGTTACTAAAGAATCCTTACCAAATGGAAAATTTCTAAGAATATGGCCTGGATGGCCATACTTGAAACACCTGTCCCTTCCCTTATCATAGAAAGCCCAATGCAACCTACTATATAATTGATAAGAAAGGGATGATGAGGCCTACTAAGCTCTACTTCCCTGAGATTGGGCACCCTTGCTAAAAATTATTGCCACCCTACTGACGCCTATCACCTGAATTTTTTAGGTAAGGAGCACTAGATGTAGTGAAGGAACTAAAAATCCCCCACTTTTTTATTAGCCACTTACCACCATCCGACCACCTTGTTGTTGCCCAATACCTTGTTTTGAAGACATAAACTTCTTACCTTTCCTTTCCCTGAATTCAGCCTACTCTCTCTTTTCTTTCTCCACTTATTGTATATGAACCACCAACTTAGACATATCCATGTCCTTGATCAGCAACGTAATCTTGCTTTCAAGAATCAAATCTTATGATAGTCCAAAAGCAAACTTTCTCATTCTGTTCCTCATGTTAGACACGAATTCCATAGAATACCTTGGCAGGTGATGAAATTTTAATGCATATTCCTTGATCGACATCTTTTCCTGCTTAAGATTAACAAATTCCTGTGCCTTTGCTTCCCTGAACTCATAAGGAAAAAAATAGTCTAGAAAAGCAAGAGAAAGTCTCCCACAAAGTCAACTCCTCAACATTACCTCTTACCTTATCCCACTTGTCGTACCCTTGGTACGCCATATCCTTAAGCTTGTAAGCAACAAAATCACCCATTCCATATTTGTTGCCTAGATGACCCTAAAATTTTTCTCTATTTAATCCAAGAAACCCTAAGGATCCTCCTCCACCTTTATACTGGTAAAATTAGGAGAATTCATCTTCATAAACTGGGCATCCCTTGTGGTCTTAGCACATGAAACACTAGTTGCATCCCGCTCAGCCATAGCAATAACCAACTGAGCAATAACATGAATTAATTAGTAAAATTCTGCATTAGTCACCTAATTTTGACGAGGAAAAGTAGCAATTGTAGCAACACCAAAAATATCATAGACTATACCCCTAGACTGAGTATGGATCCCCTAAGTAGTACATGTCCATTCAACATTGTCCTAGTTGGGACAAAGGAGTTTCCTTACTTCTCAGATTATTAAGGCATGATCTGAAAAGTAAAAAAGCCAGGATTAGAAAAGATTCCAGGATTTCAACTCCAAGCTTAATAATAGAATACCAAGAAAGTTAAACATTCCTAAATGTATTGTATCCTCTCCTTTATGTATATGGCCTGCTACACACCCTAAGAAGATACTCTACTCGACACGGCTTTGTAAACTTCCAATTAAGCATAAAACTAAAGCTCTGATGCCAACAAGATACATCAACAAGGGGCCTTATCGTAATGGGCACCTCAAGTCCAACCAAGACTGGAGACCATCCCCCAATACCCAACCCAACCATCTAGCATATACCCTGAGTTTGATAAATTCCAAACATATATCAAGATAGAGTGTAATTGCACAAATCTAAACTCTGGGATACGTCTATGACCAAGACTGAACCAAAGAAGCCCAACCATCCCAAATCTAACTGATAAGAATAACCAAACCAAAAACATAAACAAAAATCAAAATAATAACAAAGTTTCGATCCATAACATAAAATAAAATAATGGAACAGTGAGAAATTTATCAACCAATATCAACTCTAATGCCAATGACATTACTAAGAATAACACAACTACTAATCCTACCTATACCAAGCCATAGTAGTTCTACAAAATAAATATCCAATTAGGTCATGCTCCCAGCCATAGCCAAAACCAATATCTGTAAAGTATAAAAAATAAATAAAGATGTTCGTGATATGAAATAGAGCCTTATAGAATATAAAAGCTCTCCACTTTAATCAAAACGAGTTGATCTCAAAATATGATCACTAAGCAGAAAGAGTAGAACGACCGGCTTCTATGTCGCATGGGGATACAGTTGCCCAAGGATAGGTTCACGAGTGAACATTACAAAGTACTTAGGATAAGGATAAAATAATGCCATCCAGTAAAACAAAGTAAAATAATAATACACAAATAAAGCACAAACATATGTAACTATGCCAGGAAAAGAATACCAGGTTTAACATCCTATTAAAACTATTAACCTGGGTATATGTAGCTTAATAATCCTAGAACCACCCACTAGCTATATGGGTCCAGTGTAACCCCTTAAACGAGCCTTGATGTTTGTAGCAGCATGAACTGGAAATACCATAAGAGTAGGGGATTTCGAGTACCCTTCACTCTCTATGATACATATGTACAATGTACTTAGAGGATTACCATGCACCTTATAGTATCATATATGGTTGCTATGACTAACCCTCATGTCGACAAACATGAGTTTCAAGTCTCCGTCCATTGGACTTGCACCTTCACGGTTAGCTATCATACCTCCCCATTATTGCCCAATTAAAACTATTACCATTAAACCAAACCATTATCCCATTAATATTAACCAAGGATTTAAGTAGATGTATCGTCATACCGACTATAACTTGCGTGGAATATCTTTATCAACCTTTTTATGTAAAGGGATTCCAATTTAACCATATCATCAAGTTAACTTGGGGGAATCCTGTGTACCCAAAAAGTATTCCATTATTAAGTTTGATTGGGGAATCCCTTGTACCCCAAATGGAAGTTTTGTTAAACATAACTATTACCACTTAAGTTAAGGTTCTATTACGATGGAAAGGGTAGAAAAGTTCTCCCCAATGTGGGTAAGACTTTAGACTTTATGTCAGATCACATGGTTAATGTCGGTTAGAAGAAACTCCCTAAGTCCCAAAGTCCTGTAATCTCTAAGTTTCAGAGAAGTCTCTTATTCTCCATAAGATAAAAGTATAAGTTTTGAAAGCTAATATTTTAAGATTCCTCTTGCTTACAAATTTTGAGAATAATATGGAGAATACATAATTTAGAACTAAGTGTAATGACTCATGAGATTTATGCTATGTGCTTCATCTTACATGATTTATGAGATTCAGATTTAAGTTTTATTCAAGCTATGCAGGTCATTTATATCAGCATGTATGATTTTATAAAGATTGATGATATTGCTTACTTATTGTATACACCCCCATATACTCAGTACATCCTCAAAGTACTGATCCACATATATGTCTATGTGCCACATTGTCTTATAATATAGGTTTAGCTGCTCTGTCTCAACATCGATAGTGATCTCCGTGTACCTTTATCTACACTTCCACAGTTGGTGAGTCCTCATGGTTTGAGGACCTTTTTCTCTAATTTTTAATCTTAATAGAAGTTATATATTATTTTCAGTTCAGCTCGAGTTAGTTGGGGTTTTTTCTAATGACTCCCTATTTTTTAGTAAGTAGAGGCTTGTTGGACTATCAGTTGGAGTTTCCTGATTTTCAGTATTTGTTATCCAAATGATGTTTTTCAGTTATTTTAGCCCAAATTTGAAATAATATAGAGTTACTACTTAATTCATTTGTTTTAAAGTAAGTTCTAGACTTAGTAGCAGGCTCAAAGGGTTAGCTTGGGGCTACTTGTAGCCTTAACACAGTGTGACATCTTGGGATGAGATTTCGGGGCGTTACAAATGATTACCTTAACCTTCTTCATTGCTTCATGAACTAAGTTCAAACTGAACAATCTATTCTTATGAAGCATAAACCACCTAATGGGAGAGCTACACCTCTAACCATAAAAGGCTTCAAAAAAAGCCATCCCACTACTAGAATGGTAACAATTATTGTATGCAAACTCAATAAGAGGTAAGTAATTTACCTAACTAACAATAAAATTAATCATACATGACCTTAGCATATCTTCCAAAGTTCAATGCTCCTCTCCACTTGTCCCTCCGTTTGAGGGTGGAATACAGTGCTAAGGTTCACCCGTGTTCCCAAGACTTTTTGAAATAAAAAAGTAAGAAGAGAACATTGTAGCTCTATCCAAAATGATGGAATTTAGAGATCCATGAAACTTGACGGTCTCTTGAATAAACTATATAGAATAATCCTCTCTAGAGTAAGTAATCCTTACAACTAAAGAGCAAGTAAACTTAGTCATCCTATGAACGGTGACCCAAATTGAATCATACTGACTATGAGAACGTGGATAGATGATAACAAAATCCATATTGATCATCTCCCACATCTACACGAACAACTTTACCTCCTGAGATTATCTATCAGGCCTTAAATGATCAATTTTCATGCGCTGACAAACCATACACTTGGCAAAAAAATTTTCCACATCCTTCTTCATATTTTTCCACCTATAAATTTCCTTCAAGTCATGGTACGTGTTCGTCAAAACCTAATGAACAATATGTATAGACTCATGAGCCTGGGTCAGAATTCTTTGCTGTAGCCCATCAATATTAGGAACACACAATTTTCCTTGTTGTAGCAAGATACCATCACCACCAATTTCTAAAGCTAAAACCTTCTGCTGACCCTCATAATTGCTAATCTACATAAGGATGAGATCCAAAGCATGTTTTTCTTTCACCTCAGCACCAAGAGATGACTTAACAACTTTTTGAACAATCACCCCTCTATCTTAGGAGACCTAAAGATGAACTCCTTAATTACCCAACTAGTGAATTTCCTTAAACAACCCTCTTTTCTCCTTATCCAAATGTGATAATCTCCCCATAGATAACCTACTAAGAGTATCCACAACCATATTAGCTGTACCTGAATCATAGTGTATACTCATATCCTAAAACTTTAGCAATTTAAGCCACCACTTCTGTAGAATATTAAACTCCTTCTAAGTATACACATTCTTAAATATCTTAGGATTTGAGTAAATGTCAACATGCAGAAATAATTATTCCACATCTTTAATTTTCTTACTCTCATTACAATAACCATAGTAAAGCTAACCACTGAATCAACAAGGAGGATAGGGTAGGGCTGACTAAGCCTCACTAACTGGAGACTGGGTATCCTTTGTTTTAGGACTAACATTAGTCTGAAAATGATGATAACCAGATGACTTAGGATGAGGAGAACTAGCCATCAAATAGAAACTTGAACTCCCATAGTTCTTATTCATAGACCAATTTGTACCATCTCTTCCATAATTCTATTATCCTCCACGTATCTTTGAATACTTGAATTTCTTAATTTGCCTCTCTTCTATTTCTATCTGCTTTTTTTCTTATTCTTAACCTGTTGTATGTACACCACAAGCCAAGAGATATCCATATTGTTTTTAATCTTAACGGCATTATACTCTAAAACCACATCCTAAGACAAGCTCATGATAATTTCCTCATACTATCCCTCATGCTAGATAAAATTTCAGAGCATAGGGAGGCAACTGATGAATAATTCTACCCTATAGAATATCTACAAGTAATCTTAAGGATTTGAATAAATAGTTGAAAGACTTACTAGATAAGAGTTTCATCGGGTGCAATATCTATCCATGGGGTGCTTATGTTCTTTTTGTGCTCAAGAAAGACCATTCACTCAGAATGTGCAATGACTACCATCAGTTGAACAAATTTGCAATCAATAATAAGTAACTTATTCCTAGGATTGATGACTTGTTTGACCAACTTTAGGGTGTAGAGTGCTTTTTTAAGATAAACCTCAGATCCAGATTTCATCAAGTCATAGTTAGAGAATATGACATTTCAAAGATAGCCTTTAGAAATTGATTGGTTGCTTTAAATTTGTTGATATATATTTGGGACTAATGAATATGTCACTATTCAATTTATGAGTCAGGGTGAAATCTACTCTATCCGTCTAGTAGGTAAGACAAACCATAGCCCAGAGCTAGAAAAATGGGCTAATTTGGTGAAAAATATCCTAAAGGCCAAAAATTAACAACTAAAGACTTAAATAGCAATAATACAATCATAAAGGTCTAATAGATAGATTGAAAATCAATAATCATCCCAATACTCAATAATGTCGGTACAAGAGCTACTATAAATGAACTATGAGTACTAAATAATCACATACAATCTGTTTAGAAGATGAAAGACTAAAAATATATAAATAGAAGTAAAAAGGGGTAACTCCAACTCCAAGATCTCACCAAATCTCTAAAATAACTCAGCATGATCGACGAATCAGTGGCGGCAACTAGAATTAATATTTGCACCAAAAGGTACAGATATATAGTATGAGTACCAAAACCCTGGGTACTCAATAGGAATCATAAGTCGACTGAGCTAAATCATTATATAAGTATGATAAGATTCATGATATAAGTACGATACGATAAAAGATAGAATAAGCTAAGTCAAGATAAAAGAAGAAAACCTAGAAGCCCCAACACTGCTGTACATAAATAAATAAATAAATATGAGATAATAACATAAAGATTATACCATTATAATTACAAGATTGTACCACAACCAATACGTGTGGAAAAGTAAATAACCCAACATAGACCCTCATAAACCTTGAAGGTATAGTCAAGGAAACTAAACAATCAAATATTCATAAATCACCAAATTATCATGGCATAACCAAGAATCAATCCAAAGTATAAAATCTCATGCATAATTCCCAATGCCAAACTTGAACCGGAACCTAATAGTATCATTATTTGTCTTTCTTGAACCAAAACATATATTGTAAAGATTATTATCAACTGTCAGACTCAAACTGAAACTCATATTATCAAGATCATTACCAACTGGCTAACTCAAACTGAAACTCATATTTATAAATTATATCAACAAATGATGGCACCAAGCCATATTGATAATCTAACCCATTAGACTATGCCAATACCGCTGCTAGTAAGTCATACCAATAACCATGCCCACAGGCCATGTCAATAGTCATATTCCTTAGTCATTTGAAAAATTATAATTGTAAGCCACCAATTATATCTATAAGTCATTAATCGTATCTATAAGCCACATCACATCTATGAGCCATATCATATCATATACCATTAGTCTTATCTATAAGACATATTATATTGATAAGACACAACATAACTATAAGCCATATTATATATAAGGCATATCATATCTATAAGCCATATCATATCTTTAAGCCATAACATATATATAAGCCATATCATATCTATAAGACATATCATAACTATGAGCCATATCATATCTATGAGCCATATCATATTTATAAGCCATATCATATTTATTAACCATATCAGATATATAGGCCATATAATATCCATAAGTCATATCATATCTATAAGCATGTGAATAGGTTATATTATTAATCATATCTGGAAGCCATACTGATGTACTATGGATTGATAACACTTATAATGCTTAAACATGGAAAAATATACATTTACTTAAGGTTATTTTGTCGAATTTGATGTGTTTTTGGAGTGATTATGTAGGAAACTAAGTTTTGGATGTTAAATGAAAGAAAAAAATAAAAAGTTGAAGTTTTGGGATACTTGTAGGTGCTACTTACTTAAGAAGGTTCCTAAGTAGGTGTAAAAACTTTAAGTCCATAGGATTATATGCACGAGAAAGAAAACCCTAACACTTAATAAGGACACCTACAGTCCATAGATTCTATCTACGATCCATAGGTGTCAAAGTAGGTTATAGAACTATGAAGTCCAAAGAGGTTTTAGCACTTTTGGATGTTAGGTCACTTACCTAGGACCATCTACGCTCCGTAGATGACCTTAGTAAGTGGTCTTCGACCTTAATTTATAAGAATTATTTTGAAATCATTTCCTAAGGTTTCCATGTAATGTACATACACTTCTATGATATTGTTAGTCCTTATTATGTATGTTCAGTCAAGTTTTCCTATTTTATTTAGGATTTGATTTCCATGGTTTCTTCTAATCTATAAATACCCTTTAGATTTTGTTTAGTAGAGGTGTGATAGAGTGTTGAGAGAGGCACTTTGGATCTAAGTTAATATCATTCAAACCATCTTTTGATTTGAGGATTAAATTACAATATGTGGATCTTATTTTTCTTGGTTTGTCATTCATTTTAAGACTTTGGTATTTCTTCTTCATTATTGTGAGATTAATTCTGTAATTTTATCTATGGATTCTATGATTGATCTCATAACTATGCACGATTGATTTTCTTAGCTAGGGTTGCAGGAACCCTAGCAAATTAATGAAGAAGAGGAAGTGCCAGGTTATTTTAGATAATGATTCTTGCATGTAATGGGATTTTTTCATTCTTATTGATTTCTTAGCGGTGGCCAACGTTAAGATCCTGAATAAATTCACTACTTTCTTCAAAAGATAGGTAGAAAGTAGAAAAACAAGATCAAAAAGTAATTTGGAGATAAATTATTGATCTAGGCTAATCAACATCATCCATATAAGATGATTATCTTTTATCCTATAATTTGAGTCTCAAAGGTAATAGTTAACTGGGATCTAGGTAAGGGTTAGTAAAGCGACACTATGAGACTCAAATGGTAAAGGGTGAAATACATTAATAAGTCTACAAGACAGTTGATAGTACATAACTTATCAGATTCTGCATGCAAGGTATCCAGAGAATTTAACAGTGCAGATAAATCTATGAAGTTAGAATTAGGGGGACACAATCCTAGTGTTTTTCTTATATGGATTAAAATAAAAAACATCAATTTATTTTTAATTCTACTTTTAAAAAAAAACATTTACTTTCTATACTACCTAGTGAATTCAACAAGTTCAAGTAATATTTCTGATGTATTACCTGTGGGATCGACTCCAACCTAGTTATATTACTATATTTTGATATCGATCGCTTTATCCTTCAACTGGAGGTGTAGTGTGAGTGATGTCAAACTTTTAGCATTGATAGGGAATACTATTCTAGATGAACTAATTGAAATTCTTGAAGTTATCATATTTTTCTTTTCTATCCTTCTTTGGGAATATTTTAGTGCATGCCTACTCCTCATGATATGAACGCTTGGACAAAGAAAGTATGGAGTGATGAGAACTTCTTTATTATTGGCCTTTATCCTTTTTGACATAGTGTAGTATTAGAAGAGTGTGGTAGATATAGTGTGTGAATACAGGAATAGCCTATTGGAAATATTGACACACCTTGTCAACAACAATCATAAGCTTATTCAAAGGTTGATAGGTTTGGATTTGGTATTCACCACCTACAAGTATAGTTAGATGTAAAAGCTAAAGTAAGTAAGTCCTAGAAACCTAGTTATGGGTGGTGTGAGACTAAAAATTTTCTGAGAAACCAACTTGAGAAGCTAAAATTGGAGGAGTACAAAATTTCTCATACTATTATGGATAGTCTCATGCTCAAGGAGAGTATAATAATTTTTTAATTTGTTGATCCAGAAATGAAGAATTACATTCCTCAATTAAGGGCTGATGTTCACAAATAACTTCAAAAGAGTACTTATAGAAGTCACAATATTGTTCTTCTTGATCTTTGAGGGAAAATATGAAAACTAATATTCACGTCTCCATCACTACATTCAAATCTCAATGAAAAGTAGTACAAAACTCTCAATAGAAGAAAAAGTTTGAAATTGAAGACAAAAGATCCCTACTAAACCCTAATACTTGGTATTTATATGTTCCTAGCTAAAAGGATTTAAAATTAAAAATCATAAGATTTGGGTCTAAAGTGATGGACAAATTGTTGGTCCATCAAAAGATTAACGGTCCATTATTTGTCCCGTCGCTACTAATCTGGGAAGGTCACTTTTTGGATAAGACTGACATCTAAATTAGTGGTCCATTGTAATATTGAATGTCCACCATTTGGTTCATCACTGAGTCCTTCAGGAGTCGATGTTTTGAATGAACTTGACGGCCAACTTGGAGCTCTATCGTAAGACTGACGTCTACCACTTAGTCCGTCACTGAGTCCTTTAGGGATCTAGGTTCTGGATGAACTTGATGGCTAACTTAGTTGTCCATCGTAAGATTGATGGTCCGTCATTTAGTCTGTTGATGCAAGACCTATAGTCTTGGGTTCTATTTAGGCAAGATGGTTAAGTTGGTGATCCATTGCAAGACTGGCGGTCCACTATTTTGACTATCAAAAGTGCTTTTTTACCACTTCTCTAAGACATTTTCTTCAACTAGATCCTTACCCTGAAATATTAAAAACCATCACTAAACACAACCTTAGTTTCTTGAAAACATATAACTTTCTCAAAAGAATAATCCAAAAATATTCTGTCAAAATTTGGAACATCAAGTGTTCAAATTATCAGTAGGTTAAAGTTGAGCACAAGAGTCCTAGTGGTGTATTGCAGGAGTCCATCATCCCTACTTGGAAGTGGGATATGGTTAACATGGATTTTGTGATGGGTTTGCTACATACTCATCGTCAGTATGATTAGATATGGATTATTGTGGATAGAATGACTAAATTAACTTATTTTTTGCCAGTTCATACTTTATATTTAGCTAAGGATTATGCTAGGCTTTATATTAGAGAGTTGGTTAAGTTGCACGGAGTTTTATTATCTATCATATCAGATAAAGGTACCTATTTTACCTCTTACTTTTGGAAGGCTTTTCAGAATGGTTTTGGTACCCAAATTTATCTCAGTACAACTTTTCACTCTTAGATAGATTGTTATGAAGAAAGGACCATTCAGACCATAGAAGACATGTTGAGAGCATGTGTTATTAATTTTATAGGGAGTTGGGATGACCATTTACCCTTGATTGAGTTCGCCTACAATATAGTTATCACTCTAGTGTTCAGATGCCTCTTTTTGAGGCTCTCTAAAGGAGGAGATATAGGTCTTATATTAGTTGGTTTAAAGTATGTAAGGCTGCTTTGATAGGGTCAGATTTAGTATTTGATGTAATTGAGAAGGTTTAGTTGATTAAGGAGAGGCTTAAGATAGCCCAAAGCTGTCAGAAATCTTATGCAGATATGAGGAGGAAAGATCTTGACTTTTATATTAGTGATCTAGTCTATTTGAAAATCTCACCCATAAAAGGAGTGAAGATATTTCGCAAAAAAAGGAAACATAGTCCCTGATATTTTGGTCTAGATAGAATTTTGAACCATTTTGACAAGGTAGATCATGAGTTGTAGTTGCCTGTAGATTTGGCATAAGTGCATCCGGTGTTTCATGTTTCTTTGTTAAAAAAATATATTGGTGATTCAGCTGTTGTTATTCCTTTAGAAAGTACAGGTGTTCAGGATAGCCTTACTTTCTAAGAAGTTCCAGTTGAGATTCTAGATTATCAGATTCATAGACTAAGGAACAAAGAAGTTCCCTTGGTTAAAGTTCTATGGAAAAATCAGTCCATTGTGGGAGCTACTTGGGAAGCTAAAGCAGATATGAGTACCAAGCACCCTTATCTTTTCTCCACAAAATTAGATTCAGCTTGAGGTAAAATTTTTCCTTGGATTGACTCTTTCCCATTCTCAGTCCCAGCTATATAATCATTCTCACGTCATTTCATACATTCATGAAATTAGTTCAGTTCACATATCAGGCTTCAGACTAGGTTATGTATTCATGTTTCCAATTATGCATGTTTAGTATGCATGAATAATATAATGAGTATTATTCAAGGACGAATGTTCCCAAAGGGGTGATATTATAGTACCCCATACTATTCTTAGCTCAGTTCAACTTCTAGTTGCATGCATAAGGGGCTGAAGGCCTAAAAATTTCACTAATTTTTGGGGACTTAGTCATTTTTAAGGACTTAAAAACCTTGGGGATTTTTAATTTGCTCTTCCTAACCCTGAGATATTGATTTTTCAGTTAATTCATGTTTAGGGTGTATGGAGCATGTCTTGGAGAAGTTTTAGATTTTTCGAATGAGGTTTCAGGCATGTTTGGATCATGAAACTAGAGGGCTATCGTGATAATCCCACGTCATGGTGTGATTCCCGTTGTCATGCATACCACACTGCAGTGAGGGAAATGAATGATAGTGATAGGACCGCATCAAGGTAAGCCTATCGTGTCCATTTTTTGATTTATATGGTTGAGGGGAAATTGTGTTTTTTCCCTCTTAACCCAATCATTAATATCTTGACTTAGGTATCAATTAGGGCATAATTTTACCTTTCTTCACCAATTTTCCTCCTAAGAAAGACATTCCCTTTCCCCAAGAACACAAATTCAATTCCATCATCCCTAAGAAATCAAGAATTCAAGTTCCCCAAGTTCAAGAACCATCAAGAAAGCATCAAGATTGGTGTTTCTCTTTGAAGTTAGGAGTTTAAGGTAATTCGGATGTTCATTCATGGATTTTTGTCTTCCATGGAGCCCATAAACCCTCTTTTAAATTAAAGAATGGATTTTTTTAATTATTACGGTATTATGTATTGCTTAAGATGGGTTTAATTCAGGTTTTCATGGTGATTTCAAAATGTATGATTGCATGCAAGATTTTGAATTCCTTAAGCTATGAATTTTCGTTTCCCATGCTATATTCAAGTAAATTTTATGACGAATCCTAAATTTATGGTTCTTATCAAGCATTCGCATATGAAATTCATGATCCCTACGTGTTTGATCAAAGGTTTATACTTATGGGTATTGAACCATGATCCTTTACTATAGTTTTAAGCTTGTTATTACATTCGGTGATTATTCAGTGCCAGTGGTTTATGAAGACTTGATACCTATGTGGTTTACATAATTTTCAAATTTTCAAGTATGATTCAGTTAAACCATGATTATTCTAATTTATTCAGTTATTAAGATCATAATAAGCACTATCAGTCATGAAATAATGTTTAGTTAAACTCAGTCCAGTTTTAGTTCTTGTGTCATTCATTTGAGAGTAGGATTTACAATCGAGCGAACCTAGGGATGGGCGTTCACCCACCAGTAGAGGGTGTGACCCTTAGTAGCAATCCCTGAGTTCTAGAACTATGTTGCTAGCATAGGTTAGACATGTCTACCTGCCAGTTGAGGGTTGACAAAGTATTTACTTACCAATTGAGGGTGACACATATCTCATTAGAGTATCTACTAGTTGAGGGTGACTCATTAATCCTTTGGGACACCAGTTTAGTGGATCCACATAGCCAGAGTTAGTACCCGTGGCATGTTACTAACACTTTTCTAACTGGGGTTATAGATTGGACCCCATTAGCTTATATTAGGGCATATTGTTTACATGATACCTCAGATAGTCTCAGTACAATATTCAGTATTTATTTAGTTCAGGTTTACTTGACCAAAGCATACAGATTTATAGTTATTCAGTTATATATATTTAAGTCTTTCAGATTTTAGATTATTTCAGAAATATATATATAGTTGGTCTTGCATTCTCAAATATCATAGTTTTCATGCATTCATGCTCAGTTATTTTATGTTGTTCAGTTAGTCCTTATCTTATGTGAACAACACACCATGCATCAGGCAGACCTTATCTCATATGCCAATACATTCAAAGTATTGACCGCATACTCTTTTTTGCACTATGATGTCTTTTATTATATGTTCAGAGGCTCAATTTCCTGACTGCAGTTGGATAACCAGTGTTATTTAGCACTAGTAGTGGTGAGTCCTCATCCATCGAGGACATGATTGCTTACTCCAGTTATTTTAGTAGTTCTTTAAATTTAGTCAGACGAAGTTAGTTAGGGCTTGTCCCGTCAACTCCTTAGTCAGTTAGAGGATTTTTAGACACATAGTTAGATAGTCAGTGAGTTACTTTCGATTTTATTAGTTATCTTAGACACGATAGTATTACATATTTCAGTATTTGAGTTTTTAGTTGTTTATCAGCTTATCTTCAGCATATGTTATATCCGTGCCATTTTATTCAGTGCTCACAGTAGGTACCAGCTCATGGGTTAACTTGTGGTAATCACTTGTGACTATAACCACCGTTGTTGTGGATAGGGGGCAGCCTCGGGTTGTGACAGTATGTGTAAAAGTAGTTTACAGAACCATGAAGTACATAGAGTTTTTAGCACTTTTGTAGGTTAGGGAACTTACCAAGGACCACCTACCCTCTGTAGGTAGTACCTACAGTCCGTAGGTGACCTTAGTTGGTGGTCACAAACCATAATTTTTCTAGGTCTTTTTGAAACCGTTTCTTAGGTTTTCCATGTAACCTACATACATTCCTCTGATGTTTTAAGGCCTTATTATGTTCACTTAGTCAAGTTTTCATATTTTATTTGGGATTTAATTTCTAGGGTTTCTTGTAATCTTTAAATACCCTTTATACTTTGTTTAGTAGAGGTGTGCTAGAGTGGTGAGAGAGGCCCTTTGGGGCTAAGTTTAACTCGTTCAAAACATATTTTGATTCAAGGATTTAATAGAAAATTTGGGATCTATTTGTTCTTGGTTTTTTATTCAATTTAAGACTTTGGGATTTCTTCTTTCATTATTGTGAAATTGATTCTATAATTTTGTCTGTGGATTCTATGATTGATCTCATAACTATAAGCGATTAATTCTCTTAGTTAAGTTGCGGAACCCTGACAGATTAACAAAGTAAAGAAAGTTCCAAGTCATTCTTGATAAAGATTCTTGCATGTATTGAGTTTTCTTCATTCTTATTGATTTCTTAGTGGTGGCCAACATTAAGATCCTGCCTATATTCACTACTTGATTCACAAAAGACGTAGAGAGTAGAAAAAGAAGAGCACAATAGTAATTTAGAGATTAATTATTGATCTAGGCTAATCAACATCATCCACATAATATGATTATCTTTCATCTAATAACTTGAGACTCAAAATATAATAGTTAACTGGGATCTAGGATAAGGGTTAGTAAAGCGACATCCTGAGACTCAAAAGGTAATGGGTGAAATCCATCAATGAGTCCGCATGATAGTTGATGGTACATAACTTAACAAATTCTGCATGCAAGGTTTTGGAAAAGTTCAAAAGTGCACGATAAATCTACGGAGTTAGAAGCAAGGGGGAACACAAGCCTAGTGCTCGTCTTAGATTGATTACAACCAAAAACATCCAATTCTTTTTACTTTCTATTTACTTTCTATATTTCTTGGTGAGTTCAAAAAGTTTAAGCAATACTTATGACGTATTCCCTGGGGGATCGACCCCAACCTAGTTGGGTTACTATATTTTGATATGGACTGCTTTATCATTCAATTAGAGGTGTAGTTTGAGCAACATCACTTACCAATAATCATATTTTTAAGTGATTAATGATATCCGAAAGCCATATCAATAGTCATATATATATATATGCCACATCATTAGCCATAGTTATAAATCACGTCCTTAATCATCTATATAAGTAATATTATTAGCAATACCCAGAATTAGCATCAATCTTTCATTATCTAACTAACATACTGGATAAATATATTCACTCTCTTAAATTCCCAACTGATCATTAATAAGGATATAACATGCTCAAATAAATCTACACAGTTATCACAAGTCTTGGCCTAAGATGGGTGGGAGGGGCCCACTTCTAATTCTCAAAATCCATTTCAGGCAACTTCTACCCCATACTAGGCTAAGATATTTAAGTTCATCTCTAGATGTTGAGTAAGCCATAAATTACCCCAAGAAAGTGATTTTTCCAAAATTTGAAATACTAGGGTAATCCTACCTAAAACAATAGCAGTTAAGGCAATATCCCCTAAATTAAGCAACTAAGGACAATTTTACCCTAAACATAAATGACTAAGGTAATATCACCTATCTTGAGTAACTATGGCATTTCCATTATAAACATGGGCCACAAAGTCAAATTCACCTAAGACATGAGTAACTAAGCTAATTAATCCTAATTTATAGTTTTAAGATAGCCAAAATGGTCCAACTAAAATAAATATTATCATCCATACTTCCAATACCTAAATTCCAACCTATATCTAGCATGATATCATCATTATAATATGAGATAACTTAATCTATGAAGAATGTAAACCTAGCCATCCTAGGCATCAAAGAAAATCTTGAAGAATCTACTAAATCATCTATTTCATTTTTTGAGAAACTTCCGCAAGGTGCCGAACTATGAAAATTACAATCTATTCATCAAAACAAGAAAAATGATACCCATATTACACTAGTGTTATTTGAGTCCAAAATGACATAAAAATCCATGTGGGGCCCATTTACGAAATAGCGCATTCAAAACCAACATAATTTCCCTTTGTGTTCAGGGAAATTTACCCTAAAAATGGATGGATTTGAAGCTATAATGGTTCTAAAATTAAGTCACCAAGCTTTTAGTTATTTTAGAAAAAGTATGGATAAATAAACCATGAAAATAATGGAATCTTACCAAAAATTCAATGATAAATCACGTAAATTAATGATACTAAAACTCCACAATTACCCATAGTTGATTCTCCTAAAAATCCCACTCTTAGGTTTTAATATTCTAGAGAATGAATGAAAATGGTAAAAAATCGGGCTAAGTGGGTATTTATACCCTTTCTTGGTGCACGAGTATCGCTTAAGAAAACTTTAGGTCACTTAATCAACTTGTTCTATTGCACACATATTACTTACACAATCAGTAGACCGATTAAGCATTATCTGGTTGTCTGAGCTAATGTCGAGTACACAATTCTATTATCGCTTACGTGATATCCTTACCATTGCCAAGCCATTCACTTAAGTGACGAAATGAGTTACGTAAGTGATACTTTGTGTGGCTTTCTATATTTCTTAGGCGATTAAAGGTATTGCTTAAGCAATGCACCAACACCAACTAAGACAGGGAAATTCTAATTCTCCGCCAACCCCTCGGGATTCATCTAGAATCTCGTATATGTAGATAGACAATGCTACCCTATAAAATTTGACTTTAAGACTTAATGGTGCAGTCAAAATTTCCATCCAAGGTTGTCTTGATGAAAAGTAGGTCCTATAACCACTACTATTTTTGTTAACTTCCGACCAATAGCCCAAAATAAGTTTGAGAGCCCCAGACTTGAACCAAGGGTCAACTAAACCTAAAATCGATGTTTTGAAGCTTTTGGAATAGTTAAAATGGGCATTTGAGTTCTTTTACCTTGAGTTTTCATATGGTAGCCAATTTGAAAAAATGAAGGCTTCAAAACAGAAAATTAGGTCAAAAAACAAATGAACTACTCGGTAATTGAACTATCAGTTTTAGTAGGTTATAAATTACTTAGGGCATCTATAAGAAAGGTCTAAATGGTGAAAATAAGTGTAAATATAGAAAATGACCTAAAGGGTCATTATAGAATAATCGTGCATCTTTAATGGACTTGATAAATAGTTGATCAAATATAACTTGAACGTGTTTGTTATAGTCTTCATAGATGACATCCTCGTTTATTCTTGAATTAAGGATTAACATGCAAACTATTTAAATATTGTCTTTCAAATCTTAAAGATCACCAGTTCTTTAATAAGCTCAACAAGTGTGAAATTTGTCTTGAATCAGTAGCACTCCTTGTTCATATCATGTTCGATTTAGGCATTTGAGTTGATCCTCAAAATACCATAGCAGTGAGGAACAAGCCTAGACCCTTCTCTCTATTAAATATAACAAGTTTCTTTGGTATAACTTTTACTATAGGTAATTCGTTGAAGGGTTTCCCTCTATGGCTCCTCCCATTACCAGAATGACTTAGAGTAAAGTCAAAATTTAGTGGTCTAATTCATATGAGAAGTGTTTTTAGGAGTTAAAGACTCGCCTCAAAATTGCTCCAGTTATGACTCTAGAAGAGGGTTCAGATGGTTTTATTGTTATGGTAAAGTTTTGGCTTAGTTGTGTGTTGATGTAGCATGGCAAAGTTATACCATATGCCTCTAAATATCTCAAGCTTCATGAGAAGAATAACCTAAAACATGATCTTGAGTTAGGAATAATTGTTTTAACCTTAATTATTTGGAGGCATTATCTCTATGTGGTTTATGTGGTTCATTATGTGTTAGGCTAGAAAGATCTAAAACTTTATCAACGGCTAGAGTTATTGAAGGATTATGATATTAGTGTCTAATACCATATGGGTAAAGCCAATTTTATGGATGACACTATTAGTAGGTTATCTTTGGAAAGTACTTCTCATATATAAGATGAGAAGAAAGAGTTAGTTTACAGAGTAGTTTACAGAGTTCACCGACTTGCTAGATTTGGTGTATGATTGGTTAATTCAGCTCAAGGTAATAACTTGGTTAAGAATGGTTTATAATCTTCATTAATATTAGAGGTGAAGGAGAATCAAGATAGTGATCCTATTTTTCTTAGGTTGAAAGAAGTAGTCCAAAGCCATAAGGTTGAGGTCTTCTCCCAAGGAGGAGATGGTGTTCTTCGTTGTTAGGAAAGACTATGTGTTCCAAATATAGATGAAAGAAGAGAGAAAATTCTAATATAAGATAATAGTTATCAATATTCTATTCACTCAACAGCCACTAAGATGTACCAAGATTTACAAAAAGTCTATTGGTGGAATGGCATGAAAAAGGAAATCACAAAATTTGTGGTTGCGTCTAAATTAACAGCAGGTTAAGATTGATCCCCAAAGATCTAGTGGTATACTTTAGGCTATCAATTTTCCTACTTAGAAGTTGAAAGTGGATAATATGGACTTCAATACAAGGTTTCCTCATACTCATCAACAACATGATTCGAGATGGGTCATTCTAGACCAAATGAAAAAGTCAGGCATTTTTGGCCAGTTAATACTTCAATTTAGCCTAGGATTATGCTAGATTCTACTTTAGGAAGTATGTAAAATTGAATGGAGTCCCCTTGAATATCATTTTAGATAGATGTACTTAGTTTGCCTCTCAGTTTTGGAAGATGGTTCGAAGGGTCTTTTTACCCATGTTTATCTTAGCACGACTTTTCATCCGCATATAGATGTAAGATAGATAGGACCATTTGGATTTTAGAGAAAATATTAAAAGTGTGTGTGATTGATTTCAAGGGATGGTCATTTGCCTTTGATTGAGTTTCATATAATAATATCTATCACTCTAGTATTCAAATGGACCCATTTAAAGCACTTTGTGGTAGAAGGTATTTATCTTTAATTGGTTGATTTAAAGTTGGTGAGGCTACTTTTATAAGGCCACATTCTATTCAAGAAGCTATGGAGAAAGTTCAGTTGATTAAAGAAAGGCTAAATATAGCTTAGAGTCACCAAAAGTCCTATGCAGATGGTAGAAGAAGGGAACTCGAGGTTGCTATTGGTAATTTTGTCTACTTGAAAGTTTCTCCCATGAAAGGGGTGAACTTATTTGGTAAGAAGGGAAAGCTCATTACCTACTATATTGGTCCTAATAAGATTGTGGGTCGCTTTATCAATGTAGCCTATGAATTAGATTTACCTACAAACATAGCATCGTTGCATCCAGTGTTTCATGTGTCCTTGTTAAAGAAATGCATTAGTGATCCTGCATTAGTTGTGCCCTTAGAGAGTGTGGGTGTGAAAGATAGTCTCTCTTATGAAGAGGTCCCAATTGAGATTCGTTACCATATGGTTTGTAAACTGCGAAATAAGGAGGTCACTTTAGTCAAGATTCTTCGGTGAAATCTGTCAGTTGAGGGAGATACTTGGTAAACAAAGGCACACATGATGACCAACTATCCCCTATGTTTTCTCTTTGAGCTCAGTTATAGCTTAAGGTAATAGTTTTCTCTTAATTAATTATTTCTTCTTAATGTCACCCAGTTATTCTCATGTCATAACATGTATCATAAGTTTAGTTTAATCCATGTATCAATTACAAACTCAGAAATCATGGAAATATTCATCTCTAAGAAATTTAGTATGGGAATTATAGCTCTTTCCATAACACTTTAGCTTAGTTAATTTACATTTGGGGACAAATAGACCTAAATGGGAGCTATTGTAAGACCCCAAAAATCCAAGATAAGATTAGAACCTTGCTTCAAGTACATCTAAAATCAAACATCATATTTTGGTGGTATGAGAAGTGATTTAGGCATGATTAAAGCCACGAATAACTCCTAGCTCATAGCCAAGTTGAAATGTCCCTTGCCGATTGATTTCTTGTGAATAAACTCCCAATAGACAACTTTAAACAAGCATAACTCCTATACTTTGAAGTATGTTTGAGGTAAATACCCAACAAAGGATATAGGGGAATGCCAACGGCTTCAAGCAAGGAACGTAGTAACTAAACTCTAAGGAGAGGATAGAAAGTTCCATGTCTGAGAAGGAAAGGATATCTTGGCAAGAAGATATGTGTGGCCAGTAGCTTTCACTGTCAATCTGTTCTCGTACTGTAAAGAAGCAAACACTCGACGCAGATAGCTCCGGTGGCCCCCGCTTCTGCCTCTATCAGGCGGCGACAGCCCCCCCTCTAATGTATCTAGTTTTTCCGTAATTTGATAGCAGAGTAAAAAGTTATGGTCATTTTAAAGAAGCATTGTCCAATAGTGAGAATCTACAAACGTAGGTATGATCGTGGTGAGATTGTACAACCGTTCAATTCTCCCATGTGATATAAATAGTCCCAAATATCTGAAAATTGACAATCAAACCTTCCAACCACAAGAGGAAACTATGACTATAGTTTTAAACCACTATCCTAGGAACGATCATGTCTTCTAACCTATGACCTATGAACAAAGGTATAATCTTAGGTGGGTCCTATAGCTATAACAAGGCTCATTTAGTGGAGATCAAACATCTTGAATTAATCCTCCAAACCACGAGCACCATAGGTGGGTCCCACGATGGTAGGATTGTCCATACAACACATTCTACAGATTTTTAGTTTAACTTTATGAGGGTATTTACATTCTTTTCCACTCTTTTAATATCAAAACTATGTTGTTTAAGATGCCCCAAATTTGAGTATTAATATTAATAATACCTTAAACCATCATTATTCAGAAAACACTCAACACATAGCATCATAGAGAAAGAAAGAGGTGATTTCTCCTCTTTACGGATACTAGGATCCTTCTTCTTCATACTTCCAACTTTAAAGATTCATCAGGGTTTTCATCTTCATGTATGTGGGATTTTGTTAATGGGTCTCCTTTAACCCATTGAGTTATAGAGTTAACTCGGTTTCTGATTTTAATTTCTTCCTTAAAGCTTAGGGTTCATGAATGTTGTGAATTCCATGATATTCTAGTTCCTTGATCTCTTTTAATTATAAAACCATGCTTCAATGTAAATTTTAGAACCATTTCAAGTTCAAAATTATAAACCCTAATTATATTGTGAAATTCATGATTGTTTGAATTTATTTATTAAATTCTTTAATTTACTCAGTTTATGAGATTGTCATAATGGTTGCATTTTTCAGAGACGGGGTTTTATGAACACCTAATGACGTAGGATTTCAGTCATATACTTATGAGTATTATATCCTCCAGTTTACATATTTTGAATGCTCTCAGTTAATGCATTTATTTTTAGTTCTTAAAATATTATTATAATTAAGCATTTTAGTTATTAGTGTCATTTAGTTGGGAGCATACTTAGCACGTAGTGGATGTAGGAATGAAGGATCACCCATCATATGGCTGAGACCTTTAGTAGAATTCCTTATGTCCCAGAATTATGGCACCACCTTAGGTTCTAAAAGGTCACCTATTAGACCAGGCCTGACACCTTAGTCCCTTTGGGCATCAGTTTAGTGGATCTATGTTAGTTAGTGTTTATACCCTTAGTAAGATATAGAACACCATTCCAGCTGGGGTTATAAGATAGATTCGAATTAGCTTAGATTGAGGTGCGATGGTTATTAGTATCTCCCATAGTTCATAGTTCATATTTCAGATTCTGATACGTGCATGACCTTGTATTTAATTATTCATCTTATTATATAGTACATTTTTATTTCGTGGTCTTGCATCAATTTACCATGTCACAAGCATCATGATCAAATTGTATCAGATATTCCCTATCTCACATACTTAGTACATTTAAAGTACTGATTGCATACATTCTTTTGTACTATATTATCTCGTAACATAGGTTTTGATATTCGCTTTCCAGATTTCCCATAGTACGATCTACTACATCAGTAGTAGTACTTTGGTTAGTCCTTATTACTTGAGTAATAGTACTTGTATTTTGTTTTATTTCATTTTAATTTTAGACAATTAGAGTTAGTTGAGGGCTTGTCACAACAACTCGTCTTATTAGAGGCTTTCATACATACAGTTAGGTGTTTAGTTTTCTGGGGTTTAAACTTAGATATTATCATTGGTTGATTTATTGTTTCATCATTCAATTTAGCTTTCTATCAGTGTTTTACATCACTTATTTCAATATTTCTAGTGTTATTCTAGGCCATGTGTTAGCTTATGGTTACTTATGAATCTACAGACCATGTTGGGATTAGTGGGTAGTCTTAGGTCATGACACTAACCTCCTAGCAACATGCTGCATAATCTTACAAATACCATACATTTTCTCATGCAGTAAATCCATGGCGTCTTACATTGTAGCAACAATCATCTTATGAATCTCCCTATCTAATCTAGCCAACCTTGTATCACTTGAGTACGCTAACTGTCCCATCTAGATAATATTAACCTGAGTCAATGGGCCTTTGGATGATCCTAGAGAAGTAGAAAGTTAAGGACTGGGGGCACTAAATTGAGATGGTTGTGATGATGTACCTAAAGATGAAAATGGGAAGAAGGAGTTTTAGCTGACCTAGGAGGGTAGTATCAGGAGTGGGTTGGCTGGCCTCACTATCAAAAAAACCTAACTCAACCGTAAGGTAACCTTCCACCTGGACTTTCTTTTGCCTCACTTATTACACGATCTCAATTCTTATAATATCCATAGTGGAAACAAGAGAATACTCAAAATATTTCCTCTTATTGAAGGAAACCTTTGCACGGAAAAATAGTTGGGTGATCAAACATGGCAAATATAGAGAGGTTTGCTTCTATTATTCTAGGCAAGCAATGTCTAAAATGATGATAGAAGACAAGGTAAACCTCTCTATTGAAAAAATCATGCCAAAAATCACCTCTTAAGGGATAATAAGGATGGGCTAATTTTGCGATAACCACAACTTACTACACATGAAGCTAAACCAATACCAAGTCTTTCATTAAATATCTACAATATAGATCTGAGCCTCTAGTGCAAGCCATAGAGGAGTGTCATCACTAAGAAATGGAGCTAACCAAGCTCTTAAATATTCAATTGAGTCCTTGAGTCTTATGAAAAAATAATGAGTATTTAGCAATTGTATTCCATATATCTCACTAATGATTGATTTTTCACAGCGCACATTAATATAGCAAACCTTAACAACATCCTTGTTTCTTACTTCCCTTTTTCCTTTCTAGCCAAAAAAAAAACATCACGTATATTTCATAGAACTCCCTAACCCAATTCTCAAAATGAAACTTTAAAGTTTCATGGAATACATTAAAGTTATGATAGCCCCCGCGTATGGGGTTGAGGATTTAATGCATTTTAAACTACCTTTTTTCTTTGCTGGAGCAATTTAAGGAGTATGAAGTGGAGCATAAATGGTTTTAGTGTCCCTATCCTCGGAACAACCAAGGTTGTACCTTTCAGAGTTTGAGTTGTTCTCTAAGCACACTTTTTCAGATATCAGAGCTTTTAACTTTCCCTCTTCAACCCTCTTACACTTGTACACCTTTTATTGTTTCTTTCCTCCCCTAATTGTGACTTGCTTTGCAAGTGTCAAAGTTGAGAAGAAGATTTGGATCATTTATTCATGTGAGGCATATCTATGCATAAAAGTAACAATAAGCTCTGCCAAAGTTAGTAAAACAAAACAACAATTTTTCCTTAAAAAGTATCACTAAAGCAAATCAGTGTATTTCTAATGAGATCGGTGACGCAAAGCACCATCACCAAGTTACACAAAAAAAAATGGGTCTATTCGGTGATGGAATATGGGAAATCAGGAATACGACAAAAGATTTAGGATACTGCCATAGCATCCTCTGATCACCAAAGCATCACCAAATCACACCTTAATTAGTCAAACTTGTTGTATCTTTAGGCTACACAAGGAGCATTTCAAAAATGTGCCATATAGTTTAGTGTAACACTGAGGTTCTCAACCAATTGCTGATTGTCATCGTCCCAACAAGAATTGAAATTATAAAGATGTTTCTATGGAAATTTTCAATCTAATTAACCATGGGTACTCAAACATCCCCAAGAAACAACATTTAAGCAATATTACGACAATTTTGCCCTTAAGAACGATGTTAACCAATTTACATTTGAAAAAATTAGTCTATTTAAACCTATACCAATTACATATTCAACCATTTTCTAAGCCCAAAGAATAAATAAGTATACCAAGTCCAATCGTGCCAATATTCAATTCTAAAGACCAATTATCTTAACAAAATCCAATTCTAATTAAGATTCCAATTCAAAGCCCTAGCAACTTAACCTACCAAATCGGCCATTAATTAACAAGCAATTTATCTCAAGATATCCATATTAAACAGATAATCAATCAAAAAAATTCAATTCAAAGTATAGGTCGGCTTCTAACATTGAAAATTTATAGAAAAACTCAACGAAGAATACAAAAGGTTGGCGAACTACTCAAACATTGTTCGTATATGGTGGTGGTGATGAATTTGAAGGAGAAATTTGTGTGTGAGTATATGAATGCAAGAGATTGCATTAATCGGAGAGTGATAAGAAAAGGAAATAGGGAAGTGAAAGAGTTTGAATAAATACCAAAGGTCAAAATATTATAGAAGGGCAAAATTCAAGAAGTCAATCAATCGTCTCTTAAGTATGATCATTGTGTTGAATAAATTCCATCATAAAACTCATTGATAATTCACCGAATTTATCACAACTGAAAACTAAGGGTCAAGATGGCACTTATCGCAGCCAAGACTGGAAAAGTAAACCAATCACCCAACCTAAAATGTAGAATAATCACAACGTGAATCCCAAGGAAAGGCTCCTAGAACAAAGTTAAACCATACATACAAGAAGATAGCAAAACTCTAAACAATAATAAATATCACAAACCATCCTAAAACCTGGTGTCTCAGTGCAACAACAATCTACAAATAACTTAATGTCTGAAAGTACAACTAATAATCTAAAGAAAGTACAAGTCTATCTCCAAATATAAAACAAGACATAAAATAGATAGAATATGGTATAAGGTCAACTCTAGAAGCAAAGATTAGCCGGTAATACCCTGGGAAATTTTTCATTGAAATTTTGTGCGTAAACGTGTTGGGTTCTATCTTCTAGAATGAATTATAAATTTTCCATGTGGAATGTCTTAGATTATAACCCGTCATTGCTTAGAGTATCGAATAAGCTTTCCAATGATATGTGGATCATCCAAAATGAACAGCGATGAATTATGAACATTCTGATTGAACCGTGAAAAGTAGTGAACAGTAAAACATGCAGGAAAAAGTACTGAGGACTGGCGTATTTTTGCTCCTACTTTAAATGATCATAACTCCTTATACATAATGATATGGGTTATCTACTATAAATCAGAGGAAAGATCCGTGAGTCCTCTTTCCAATGAAATTGGTTTCATCCAATTTGTCTATCAGAGCAAAACGTTATGGTCGATCTACTTCAGCCTATCAGAAGCGAATTTTTGGGTCAACTTCAAACAATCATAACTCCTCATACACAATGATATTGGTGAGATACTATATATCAACGGAAATATATGAGAGTCCTCTTTCTAATGAAATTGGTTTCATCCAATTTGGATATTGGAGTACAACGCTATGGATGATCTACTTCAGACTATCAAAATAGTCCACCAAAGGATAGATTCGAGAATTATGTAATTTTTAGGGGCGTTTTGCTCATTCTCCCTCACCCAAAATCCATCAAAACCCTATATTAAAGCCCATTAGAAGCATTGTATGTTATATTTCATCAAATTCCCTCAAAAAGAAAACCCTAAGCTCCTACATCCAACTTCAAGAACCTCCAAAGTTCACCATTAATTCTGCAAATTTATTCAAGATTCCAAGTTCCTAGTTCAAGAACTCCAAGAACCATAATTCAAGGGCATGATAACCACCTCAAAAACGATTATTGATCTAAAGTTCATCATTCAAGGTATGTGGGGTTTTTCAACAAGAACTCTCTTTTGTTCTTGTGCTCGAAAGTAATTTTCTTTACAAAGGCATGATTTCTATTTGATTTTTTATGAATTTGAAGCATGAACCCATATCTTATGATGATTATTATGAAATCTTGATGTTTATGATTTTGAAAGATGAATTTACATGTGTGGAGATATAAAACATGAATCTTGAATGATATTTATCATGATTTTGATATTTGGCTCGTCAATCCCCATTAGAAATTGTGTTTTTTTAGAAAGTGTGTGTTATAAGCACGTTGATGTTGAATATTTGAGATATTTTGAATGATTTGAACTTTTGGTCTTAATGGAGTTGTTTTAAACTCAAGTGTGAAAGAAATCTACAATGTGGTTGATTTTGATAGATGGGAAGCATGATGGCTCCCGATATATATTTATATATTACAAAAATTGTTTTGTTTTGGATTATATAAAGCGACGTTACTTCCCTAGAACTACGTGCCCCCGTAGGAGTGAGCCTGAGGCTGATTTACATAGTGATCACTAGTTTGTGTGGATTTGATATCGATAGTCCTACTTCGATGGAAAGGATAGAATGGCTCTCCCCAACGTGTGTTGTACGTTGGACTCCATGTAGCTCACATAGTTTATGTCGGCTATAGGATCTCCCAGTGTGTCTGTGTTTCCTTGTGTCTATTGTGAATGGTGAAGTGATTTGAAAATGGAATTGTGAAAGTTATTCTTTCAAATTATTTAAATGATATTTACATTATGAGAATTGATATTCTTGATGAACTGAAAGTTATTGACAAATTATATGATGACTCACATGTGTTATTGTACTTATTTCATCCTCTCATGATTATGATGATTTTCTTTGGGCTATGTGAGTCTTTCATACATCCTGTATATTTGTTATAAATATTTTCGATGATAATGTTTATACAACTGCATACACCCCCATATACTCAGTTCCTTTCCATGGTATTGGCCCACATCTTTGGATGTGGGCTGCATTTTCTTAGAATGTAGGTTCAGGTGCCCAGTTCCAAGTTCGACAGTGATTCTTGGGCACGCTGTTCTACATCCTCATTTGTGGTGAGTCCTCATGTTCTGAGGACGTGATGTCTGATGTTCGTTTCACGGAATTGTTTACATTTGATAAATGAGTATGAGTTAGTTGGGGCATATCTCAATGGCTCGCTGGTTTTATTGATTTTCTTAGAGGCTTGTCAGACTAGTATAGATGTTGGGAGTTGACAAATAAGTCGTATTTTGTTATCTTTCTAAAATTCTTTTATTCTTGGATAATGAGTACTCTGTTGTTATTTGAGGGTTATTTTTGGAAACCCTGTTGATTTGTGTTGAACTAAATGAAAATGGATCAAAAGGTTAGCTTGGGGCTACTCGTAGCCTCAAGCACCGTGGGACGCTCTGGGACCATTTTCTGCTACCTTGAAAGTGTCCAATCACCGCTCAAAACTCAACTCTTGTGTTTTGCACTCGTACCTAGATATACATCGAAAGGGAACTGTAGGGATTAGTATGGTCCACTTGGAATCAGTAGGTATCATAGGCAGACTAAGCAAAGTAGAAAAATAAGGAATATAAAATACTCACAATAGGCACATTAGTTGTAACCTGCAAATACCCTAAATGGTAGCCCACATCGTCTCCACTAACAGTCTAAATATAAGGACATATACCATAAGAAGGTGCATAATGTATGAAATGCGATGAGAATAATAATGATGATGATGATGCGATAAATCTAAGGTTGTCGCACAACCTTCGTATACACCTATAGAGCATTGCTCCTAAGGTAGGAACTATGGAAGTGTCCAACCCATATACAATGCAATGACCAATACCAATACCAATCCAATATCTTTAACTCCTTTTTGGCACTTGATCTTCAGCAGAGAGTGTTTAAAAATGTCACATTTCCATTAGAAAAAATAGTATTTCAGTAGTGGTACTAATGCCTCATAAATGTATATATAATATGAGTATGTAATGATCACAACTGAACTATAATTAGAATTTCAAATCCAAACAATACATAATCACGGAGACTTCCCTTCCCAAACGGCCTTGGAACAAACTAAAATATAAAAATATAGAAAATACGCATTAAGGATGCCAACGATACTTATATTCCCTATTTTGTTTAGTCAAATGGACCCCCAAATGGGTTTTTGAAAAAAAGGTACAAAACTATATTTTAGTTCAGAATTACATTACCTATGATTCAAGGAGCCATAGAAGAAAACTAAAGTGAGAACGTGTTGAAAATGAGGTGTAAATTTGAAAAAAAAAACATATGTTTTAGGCCTTTCGAGAAAAAATTTCCAAATTTCACTCTCGGAATCATGTTTTAACAAGCTTTAAGTGACAATAAGCAAAGTAAAATAATAGAAATATGGATTAGGAGCTTACCCAAGCTTAAAATTTGAAGAAATTTCCCAAAAACACAAAAAACCCAAAGCTCAAAGTGAAAAACAATTGGAAAATTTAGAAAGGGGTTATTTAAGCCTACCTAGGTCCCCCTTAAACCGTCCCTGGGCCGTTTAAGAGACTATGGATAACGCCTAAGCTATACCTTCAATCTGAAGATAATGCAGTCACTGTTAAGTATAGTAACCTAAAAAGGGTTTGGGTCAAATCCCAAGGGAATATGTGGAGTTTTGGCTCTCAAATTCTCTAATCAACAGGTAGAACTGAAAAAGTAAATAGGGGGATTGTAGTGGTAGCATTAATCAATTAATAGATATCAACTTTGCTTGTAATCAGATAAACACTAGGATTGTGTTTCCCTAGCTTGTTAATTTAGTAGGCTTATTATGTTTTATTGAACCAACCCGATGCCTTGCATGCAGAATCTGATAAGTTATATACCATCATCTATCTTTTAGACTAGCTGATGGATTTCACCCTTTACCTTTTTAGTCTCAGGATGTCACCTTACAAACTCTTATCCTTGATCCCAATTCACTATTGCCTTTTGGGTCTCTAGTTATTTGATGGCAGTTAACGATATTACTTAGATAATACCTATTAGCATAGATTGACAGTTAATCTTCAAATCACTATTGTAATTATCTTTTTCTAGTCACTTCTCCTCTTTTGGAGTAAGTAGCAATAATCTAGACGGAATCTTAATGTTTGCAACCGCTAAGACATCTATTAAAGTTAAGATAATAAAATACATTCATGGGTATCGATTTAGAACAACATTGAACTTACCCAACTTCATCAATCTTCTAGGGTTTCTAGAACCCTAGCTAAGTGTTTTAGCCCCTCATAACTGTGAAATAATCAATATCATTCATAATTGAAAGCGTAAGATGAAATCACAATAATCACAATTTAAAACCTAAAACTTTATGTGAATGAACAACTAAAATTAATACAAAATAATTTCAAGACAAATCGTATGTCAAAATCACAAAATATGTTTATAAAAATAAAGAGTGCAACCTTTACTAAAAAGGTATAAAGGATATTTATAGTACATGAGAAAACTCTAAAATCAAATTCCGAACAAAAAAGGACAAATAGAGTTGGGGGCCACTTACTTGGGCTATATGTGGACCGCAAGTACTACATGTGGTCTTCATGTGGACCTAGGTAAGTGATAAAAAATTTTCTTACACAATTTACTCTCTGTATTTTAGACTTATGGTACTTACCTATTTTTGGTCAAGAAGTAGACATAGGTAAGTGCCAAAAAATTTTCTTCATCTCTTACACTCTCAGGATCTTAAATTTTGGTATTTTCCTTAGTCACATACGAACCACAAGTGTTACATGCGGTCCGCAAGTGGACATAGGTGTAACATCCCACATTTTTGGGCTAGAATTGAAACGGTTATTCATACATGTATAAACTTGAATCCAATTATTTCTATATAAACTTGATCCTTTACCTATTGTGTAAAGTGATTTTGAGTAGAATAATGTTCATAGTAAATACTGAGAGTGAAGTGGAGTTAAGAACTTTTGATTCAACCAAATTTTGGAATTCTATTCTACAATGGTCAACTTTGAACATGTATAAATTATGGAATATATTGAATTTTGGGGCTTAAGGCCCACCAAATTATAGGAAAATATGTCCTCTTTCTAATGCATTTTATTTCGCCTTCATCCGATACCTAAGCAAAAAATTATGAGCATTTTTGTGAGGAACCTGTGAGGGTCTGCAATTTCAGCATATCACGAAGAATAATCTCTGTAATAAGCTTCATGCCGTGTTGATTCTTTAAATTCGGGCAGTTTTGGTTTTGTTTATTTAGCATGAGGGTTCCTGAGGTATTTTCACCAATGAATGACCTTTAAACATAATACGAACCTATTTCCATCAGTTTTCACTACACAAAAGCTATTATTTCACTCTCAAACTCAATACCCCAAGAAAATATAAGGATTTCATCGTACATTCATCTTCCAAGTTCTAAGTTCCCAATTTCTCAAAAATCTTTGTGTGTCTAAAGAATATACCTCTTTCCCTACACTTATCTTTTCTTTATGGCATGAATTGGTTTTTACTATGCATGTTTTGATGTTGGGTTATGAACTACAGGTTGAGGGTTTTGAATGTATTCGGTTTAAATGTTTTTCCATGATTTCTATTGAATTGTTATGCATTGAATTTATGCTTTTTGAACTCTTTAGGTGAATAGGGATGGTGAATGAATTTAGTGGTACAATTGATTCGTAAAATAAATGGTTTCGGTATGAAAATTGATAATAACCTCAAACCACTTGCATAATTGGCTTTGGAATATGATTTATCACTAGATTCGGCTATTTTTTTTAAACCTTGCATTGAATAAATGGTAAATGGAACAAGAATTGAATTGCTTTGGTTTTCAAATGGTTTTTGAAAGGACTTGGTGGCCATGGATTTGGTTTAAAATTATAAATTGTGGAGTCAACTTGGTTTAATGATTTTGTATAACAAAATTAAATAGACTTACAAGCTCTAAATTTTTGTATAACGATACCAACGATTAATGCCTAATTAAAAGACTCCTTAGTAACTGGGTGGAAATGTGTAAATAATTTTAATTGGGCTCAAAGAGGGTTTTGTAGCTAATCGTGGAAGGTGGAATTCCCAAGGGGACAGATATTGGAAAATCACATTTGTCGATGTGAGGGTTTGTCTTAGTCACCATGTGCTTATATCACACTATATATATATATATATATATTTGTATCAAGTATGGAGAAGGGTAAAGATTCCACGACTTTCTATGATATCTCCGGTCGTGCAACTAACACGCACTGGGGCCCTTTCAGCGGGGAGTTGAGCATATATAGCCTGTGGGTATATGTAAAAGATGGTCAAGATACATAGTCAATGTTAAGGTTTTAATCTTATGCTAAGCCTTGTTCCCTTTCTCGGTATATGGTATATATATATTTGCTTATGGTGTTGGGCGCTGGTTTTAATGGTTTCCGTATTATGGTTCATGGCATTATTTTATCCTTTATCCCTGAGTTACATGCTAGTGCTCTAACTGCTAACCCTCTTCATACATTGTATCACCATGTGATGCATGGACTGACCATACTTCTACTTTTCTGACTAGGTGATTGTGGGATAGATCATGAGTCAGATTGAAGTGGTGAGCTTCCATACTTTGAGAGATCGATTTTTATGTTTTGTTTTTCTTTATGTTACTGAATCTTTCTTTGGACTTATTTTTGTCTATTGTTGGGGTATATCCCAACTAATATTCGTATTCGATTGTCTAGAGGCTTTGTGGAGATTACTGTAGGCATCGGAGTGGTTGTTGAATTCTTAGATTTTATCGGAATCATACTTACCTATATATTTTACATTTTGAATTCCGCTATAATATTATATTGTGTTCTGGTTGACTAGGTAAAAGGTGTGGTATCCGATCCCCGGTGGACTTAAGATACCCGTCATAGCTAGGACTTGGTTTGGGCTCGTGAAAATATGTAAGTGTCAGGTCTTCAAATTCTTGCAACCAAGCTTTTGGACTTCTAAGTCCATAATTCATTAGAGAAATCCTCCCACAGAGATGACTCTTCAATGTCACCCTTTCCCTGATCCCATTCTTCATACCATTGGTACGCCACATCCTTTAGATGGTAGGAATCAAACTCCACCCTCTCCATATTAGTAGAGCATCACCCTGAAATCTTTTTCATATCATCCAGAACACCCTAAGGATCCTCCTCCAGCTTAACACCCATAAAAGTCGGGGGATTAAACCTCATGAACTGGCTAACCCTTTTGGCCTCAGGAAATGGAGTAGAAGATGCACCACTCTTAGCCTGAGAATCTACCAATGGAGAAATCATATGAATCGATTAATGAAACTCAGAATTTGTCATGTTAGCCTAAGGGGAACAAGATAGAATCAGGGGAACTCCAGGACAATCAGGAACTAGACCCCTAGACCGAGTATGGATCCCTTGAATAAAGTGTGTTCCATCAACATTGTCCTTAGTTAGGACGGAAGACTTTCCATGAGCTTCAGATCATTGAGGCATGTTCTGAAAGACAAGTACACGAAAATAAGAAGAATCCAGACCTTAGACTCTATAGCTCAAAATAAGACAACAAGAAAGTGAAACATTCCTAAATGCCTTGTAGCCTCTCCCTTATATGTGTGGCGCGCTGCACACCTTTAAAAGAGACTCTACTATACACGGCTTTGTGGATTCCCAATTTATTATTAACCTAAAGCTCTGAAACTAACTGGACATGAACAAAACTAGGGCCTTGTAATAATGGGTATCCCAAGTCAAACAGGGACCGAAGACTACCCCCGATACCCCATCTAACCTCCAATCATATATCCAGAGTCGGATAAATTCAAAAAATATAACATGATAGCGTGAATATCAACTCAAACACTTTAGGATAGGTCCATGACCACGGCTAACCTGAACAAGTCTAACCATCCAATGCCAAACAACAACCATAACCAAAATTGAAATAATAACCAAGTACATAACCATACCATAATAAAATGGAACAATCACAAATCAAATAAAGTCATGCGGTATCATCCCCAATAGCACTGCCAACGCTAACACCACTACCGACACCGCCCACACCAACCCATAGTAGTCTTACAAAGATTTTATCCAAAATCAAAATAACATCTATTTGGTACATGCCCCCGAACATAGCCAAAACCAATTTCTAAGACTAACCAATGAAAACATTAGAAACCAAAACTAGAAATGGAGACTTTGAAAGTATGGAAGCCCACCACTTCAAGTCAACATAAGTTGTTCTAGAAGTCCGATCACTGAGTAGGAGGTGTAGTATGACAAACACCTACATTGCACGAAGATACTACATCAAAGATGGTTAGCAGTTGGAATGCTATCATGTAACTCAAGAATAAGGATAAAATAGTGCCAACAGTTCAAAACCAATCAATCAATGCATATACCAATGTAATACATACATATACATATATATTTATTCCATACCAGGATTGGGAACAAGATTAACATGAACTTTGAAATTATTAACCTGGGTTGTGAAGCATGACCATCATTGAACAAAGCATCCAGGGCTATATGGGCCCAGCTCTCCCATAGATGGAAGGTCCCCAGTGCGTATAGCTGCACGAACCAGAGAATTTCCATATCTTTATATGTCTTTATGGGGGTATCAAACCTCTTGGCATAATAAAGGTGAGTTATGCACCAATACACGTAGTCAGGGGGAATAGAACCTCCCTTTTATATGTTCATTATGGTTACTTGAACCAACCGATCATAAGACACCCGCACCGGTTATTGCGGTTTTTAGTATTAGTCCTTTGGGCATCAATTTCACGGCCCGGCTACACATCCCGCTATTAAGCCCAATTTAAAACCATCCTTTCACATATACAACCATTAAGACAATTACCAACTAAAGGCACTTCATTGGTGTCGTCATACCCATACTACTTGAAAGTATACCACATGCCATTACCATTTTCAATAAACCTTATATTCATTTGAATTTAGGATTCGAACCTATCATCAAACAAAGACACTTGTTCAATTAAAATTTTAGAGACTCGAACCGGTTGTCTAACAAAGTCATAAATCAAGTTACTATTTCAGGAATCAAACTCATTTAACAATTTAATACACCAAGGTGACCATTTAGATATTTATATGGGCAACAAGGCCTTCACAAAACCATTTACCACCACTCATATTCATTATGCCAATGTCTTAGCTCAAAACATCATTAACATGTGACTAGTTTATCCTTTTAGGAATTTACACAAACACTTTGAGGGCATACTATTATCAAGGCTAAAATCAAGGTAAAACCATCAAGTTTTTGGTTACCCATGACCCATTTATTAAACCATAATAACCAAGCACCCACATGTGCTAACCATTATCAAAAACATGTATAAATATAAGCTAAACCAAGATTAAACAATACTCAATCATATGCAACAAAACCCTCAATTTTAGTTTTCAAAACCACTATTTAAGAATCATAATCACACTTTAAAAGACATGATATTTGAGAACTAACAATGAGGGAAGAGTCACATTCCTTATTCAAGGAGATTCATAGAAGAAACTTGACTCTTAAACCTCGAGATGAGCACCTTTGAAGAACCCTAGCCCCAATCTTGAAGAGAGAGTTTAGAGAGTGTTTTAGAGTGTTCGATCTTTAAATAGTGGGTTATGAGGGGCCACAACATGTTTTAAGACGTGGGGAATTAGGAGTTTTGGGGTGGCAAATATCCAAAATACGTAAAAGCTGAAAACTTGGTTGCAGGAGGGTACAACCCATCCCCTTAAACCGTACCCTAGGGTACAAGTGGTACCCTTATCTTATACCCTAGAATCATCTTGAACCTTTATACTAACCAATTTACAACCACAAAGCTCTAACCCATATCCTAACATACGAGAAGTACCTTTAAACTCGTACCTTAGATAGAATGCACAAGGCTAAGTTTAGGGCACAATACAACCTCACCATGTACACCTCATACCCTAATATATGAGTGGTAAGATGTCCATTCTTACCTTTAATAGAAACTAGCCAAACCGCACTGATTTACATACTTAAGAAGAGACCCTAATATGTATAACATCATACAACTAGTACCCACAAGTCATATGATGTCCAGAAGCTCAATGTTCAAGAATTTTCTAAGGGTCAAAATCCAAGGTGTTTCAATTCTCCAAGTGTACTCCCCCACTTGGATCATTCATCCTTGAATTATCGATAAGGCAAGCACAAGCACTCGTTAACGCACCATTACATATCAAACTAACCTTTAACTAAGTTACAAAAATAGGATGCAAGGAAATCAAACTTTCCTTTAACAAAGTTTGAAAACAAAGTATGATGAAGAACACTTACCTTCTATATGAATTTTGGGAGCAGAAAACAGGAACAGATACTTGGACTTCATATCCTCTTCCATTTCCCAAGTAGCCTCTTCAAGCTCATGGTTCCTCCAAAGAACCTTTAAGAAAGCCACATCCTTTGTTCGCAACTGATGAAATTGACAATCTAAGATCTCAACTGGGACCACCTCATAAGATAAGGAGTCTGAAATACCCAACCCTTTAAAAGGAACAATCGATGAATGATCATCCACATAATTCCTCAATATAGAGACGTGGAAAACCGAATAAAAGGAGCTTAAACTAGAAGGAAACACTAATTCATAGGCAACATTGCCAACCCTCTTCATAATCAAGTAGGGACCAACATACCGAGCACTTAACTTTCCCTTCTTACCAAACTACATCGCTCTCTTCATGGCAGAGTCCTTTAAGAATACCCAATCATAAATTACATCCACAAAGGACTTTTGGCAACTTTGAGTGGCTTTCAATCTATCACGAATCACCTTCAGCTTTTCCAAGGCCTAGTGAACTAAATCAGGAACAAGAAGCTTACCCTCACCAACTTCATACCACCCAATAGGAGATCAACATCTACTACCATACAATACCTCAAAAGGATCCATACTAATGCTAGAGTTATAGCTAACATACTCAATCAATGGCTAATGGTCAAACCAACTACCAAACTAGCTGATCATACAAGCACAAAGTATATCTTCTAATGTCTGAATGGTCGTCTTTGCTTGTCCATTTGATTCTAGGTGGAAAGCAATACTAAGGCACACCTTAGTTCCCAAACCTTTCTAAAAAAACTTCCAAAAATGAGATGAGAACAGAGTGCAAAAATAATAAAAGTAGGAGCACCATGCAACGTCACAATCTCTGCAAGATAAAACTTAGCATAATCCTCTATTAAATAACTAGTCCTCACCAATAAGAAGTGAGTGGACTTGGTCATCCTAACCACAATGACCTAAATAGAATCATATTGATTCTGAGAACAAGGAAGATCGGTAATGAATTCCATGTTAATCACTTCCTTCTTCTATTAGGGCAATTCAATCACATGGTACAAACCACCGGGTCTTATGTGCTTAACTTTCACTTGTTGACATACCATACACAAACACATAGCTAGCCATATCTTGTTTCATATTGTTCCACCAGTAGAACTCCATAAGATCATGATACATCTTTGTAGAACCAGGATGATTAGCATAATGAAATTCATGAGTTTCGGCTAGAATCCTTACCCTTAAACCATCAATGTTGGGAATACATAATTACCTTGGTACCTCAGGATGCCATAACCTCTAATCAAAAACTCAAAAAACTTCTGCTGATCCACATTACTCTTAGTTTTCATCAAATAAGGATCCAACAACTTTTTTTTCTTTATCTCAACAACAAGATATGACCACGATACCAGATGCACAAACATACCACCATCCTCAGAGTTTGTGAGATAAACTCCAAGACTAGTTAAACGAAGAATCTCCTTTACCAACTCTCCCTTATTCTTATCTACATGAGCCATACTCCTTATGCATAACCTGCTAAGAGCATCAAAAACAACATTAGCATTACCTGGATGGTAGTGAAGACTCATATCATAGTCATTCAGCAACTCAACCCACCTCCATTGCCAGATTAGCTCTTTCTGAGTAAACATATACTACAGGATCTTATGATCAGAAAATATGTCAACATGAATGCCATAGAGATAGTGAAGCCTAATTTTTAGTGAAAATACCACCGCTAACAACTCCAAGTCATGAGTAGGGTAATTTTTCTCGAACTTTCAACTGCCTAGAAGCATAAGCTACCACCGTACCATGCTGCATCAACACACAAACCAGGCAAATATGAGAAGCATGACAATACACTACGAAGACATCGTTACCCTCGGGCAGGGTCAAAACTAGAGTTGAGGTCAACTTATTCTTCAACTCTTCAAAACTACCCTCATGTGCATCGTACCACAAGAACTTGACCTTCTTCTGGGTCAACTTAGTCAATGGGGCAGCTAAAGTAAAAAGACTTTCCACAAATCACCTATAGTAATCGGCTAAACCCAAGAAGCTCTGAATATCATTTGGAGTCACAGGTTTTGGCCACTTCTTAACCACCACAACCTTTTATGGATCCACTATGATATTTCACTAGAGATAACATGACCAAGAAAATTCACATCCTTAAACCAAAACTCATAGTTGGAGAACTTGGCATACAAAAGTTGATCCTTCAAGATTTACAACACAACATAGAAGTGATTGCCATTATCCATCTCACTTTTAAAATAAACCAAGATGTCATCAATGAAGACAATGACAAACAAATCCAGAAATTGACGGAAGACCCTATTCATCAAGTCCATGAATATTGTAGTAGCATTAGTCAACCCAAAAGACATGACTAGGAGCTTATAGTGACCATACAGGTCCTAAAGGCAGTTTTAGGGAAATCCAGTTCTCAAATCTTAAGTTGATGATAACCCAACCTAAGATTAATCTTATAAACACTCTTCGCACCTTGAAGCTGATCAAACTAGTCATCCATTCTAAGAAGAGGATACTTATTCTTTATGGTCACCTATTAAACTGAATATAGTTAATGCACATCCGAAGGGAACCTTCCTTCTTACGTGCAAATAATAAAGAAGCACTCCAAGGAGACATATTAGGATGAATGAAACCTTTATTTAAGAGATCTTTCAGTTGCTTCTTAAGCTACTTCAACTAAGGTGGAGTCATTCTATTAGAAGGGATAGAAATTAGACATGTGTCTGAAACAAGATCAATCTTAAAATTAATTTCCCTATCAGGAGAAATACCATGATTATCATCAGGGAAAACCTCAGGAATCATATTAACTACTAGAATGGATTCTAGAGAAGGACCTTCTTAGTTAGAATCCTTAACCTATACCAAATGATACTAAAAACCTTTGGAGATCAACTTTTGGGATCTAAGATATGAGATGAACCTCTCCCTAGGCACTAAAAAATCCATTTCCCATACAATGACCAACTTATTTGGGAATTTGAACATGACCTTATGGGTCTAACAATCTAAGAAAGCATAATATAAATGCAACCAATCCATACCTAATATGACATCAAAGTCAACCATATATTTCTCTATCAAATCCACATAATTTTATGTACCACTAACAGATACCATACCCCTTTATAGACTCTTTTAGCTCTTATAGAGTCATCAACCAGGGTAGATACAAAATTATTTTTTTTGAAATAAATTCAGGACCAAAATCAAAATGCACATCTAAAAATGGGGTCATATAAGAAAGAGCGGACCCTGGATCAAGTAAACAAGAGCATATAACTGATTTCTGCCAGATCCGGTACCAGAAGGAGAAATAGATATTGAAGTAGCTCTCTTTGGTGCAGAAGCAGATAAATAGGTGGTAGAAGCGTTGTTTGCCCCATAATCTATTCTTGCATGATAGTCACACTACATATGACCAATCTGACCATCATAAAAACACATATTCTTCTCTTTCTCATAAAACCCATGGTGCGACAGCCCATAAAATCTATAAGGATGGTGAGATAGAGCTGACTAAGCCCCACTAGCTTAATATTGGGCACCCTATGCTTGGGACCCACCATCATGCTGAGACTGATGATCAACTAATGGCTTCAAGTAAGGAGAAGTAGCTATCGAGAAAGAACCATAACTCTCCCACTTCTTCTTTGGCCACTTACCACTATCTCTATGACTCTACTTAGAAGGCCTAAACTTCTTTCCCTACCTCTTACTATAATCAGACTGCTTCTTTTTCTCTTCATCTACTTGCTGCATATTAATAACCAACCTAAAGATATCCATGTCCTCGGTCAACAAAGTAGCCTTATATTTAAGGATCAACTCATGAGACAGCCTCGAAGCAAACTTACGCATTAGGGCCTTCATATAAGACACTATCTCCGGAGCATACCGAGAAAACTAGTGAAACTTCAAGGCATATTCCTTGACCAACATCTTTCCTTGTTTCAAATTAATGAACTCCTCTATTTTTACTTTCTTGAACTCCTGAGAAAAAAAGCAACCCAGAAATGCATTAGATAAATCCTCCAATAGAGATGACTTATTAATGTCACCCCTTGTCTGATCCTATTCTTAATATCATTGGTATGCCTCATCTTTTAGATGGTAGGCAGCAAACTCTACCCCTTTCAGATTAGTGGCATGCATCACCCTAAAAATTGTTTCCATCTCATCTAGAACACCATGAGGATCCTTCTCTACCTTAACACCCATAAAAGTTAGGGGATTAAACTTCATGAATTTGCCAACCCTTGTGGCCTCAAAAGATGGAGTTGAAGATGCACTACACTCAGCCTGAGAAGCTATCAACTGAGCAATCATATGAATTGACTGACAAAATTCAGCATTTATCACATTATACTGAGGAAGACTAGAGAGAACCAGTAGAGCTTCGGGGAAATAAGGAACTGGACCCCTAAATCAAGTATAAATCCCATGAGTAGAGCGTGTTCCAACAATATTGTCCTCAGTAAGGACATAGGAGTTTCCATGAGCTTCAGATCGTCGAGGCATGATCTGAGAGTAAATCAAACTAAAATTTGAAGAATGCAAGACCTTAGAATCTATAGCTCAAAATAAGACAACAAGAAAGTAAAATATTCGTAAATTCCTTATAGCCTATCCATTATGAGTGTGACGTGGTATACACCCTTAAAAGAGACTCTACATGACACAACTTTGTGGACTCCCAATTGATCATAAACCTAAAGCTCTGAAACTAACTTGACATGACCAGAACAAGGAATTATCATAACGGGCATCCTAAGACCAACAAGAAGCAGAAACTACCCCTAATACCTAATCCAACGTCCAATCATATACCCTGAGTTAGATGAATTCGAAAAATATAACAAGATAGAGTGACTATCAACTCAAAGACTTTGGGATAGGCCAAGGACCATAGATACAACATAAAAGTCTAACTATCCAATGCCAACCAATAACCATAACCAAAACCAAAATAATAACCAAGTCCATATCCATACCATAATAAAATGGAACAATCACATGTATAGTATGACCAACACCTGCATCATATGAGAATACAACATCGAAGATGGTTAGCAGTTGGAATGCTAGCATGTAACTGAAGGATATGGATAAAATAGTGAGAACAGTTCAAAACCAATCAATCAATACATATACCAATGCAATATATACATTTACATATATATATTTATTCCATGTCGAGATAGGAAATAAGATCAATATAAACTTTGAAATTATTAACCTTGGTTGTGTAGCATGATCATAATAGAACAAGACACCCATGAGCTATATGGGCCCATCTCTCCCCTTGATGAAAGGGCCCCAGTTCATGTAGCTGCACGAACCAGAGAATATTCATACATATATATGCCTTTATGGGGGACTCAAACCTCCTGGCCCAATCAAGGTGACTCAAGCACCAATACATGTAGTAAGGGGGACTTGAACCACCTGGTCATAATGTACCCATACCAGTTAGTATGTGTTTCCAATATAGTCCTTCGGACTCCACTTTCACGGCCGAGATACATATCCTTCTATTAAGCCCAATTCAAAACTATCCTTTCACATATACAACCATTAAGACAATTACTCAACAAAAGGCACTTCACTGGTATAGTCATACCATCAGTACTTGCAAGTATATCACATGATCATGAAAAGTTACACCTTTCAACCAAAACTCACACTTGGAGAACTTGGCATACAAACATTGACCCTTCAAGGTCTACAACATAGCACAGAGGTGATCGATATGATCTACCTCACTCATAGAGTAGACAATGTCATCAATGAATACAATGAAAAGTAAATCCATAAACTAATGGAAAACCCTATTTATCCAATCCATAAATATTGTCGGAGCATTGATCAACCCAAAAGACATAACTAGGAGCTCATAGTGACCATATCGGTCCTAAAGGCAGTCTTTGGGATATACACCTCCCAAATCTTAAGCTTCTAATAACCCGACCTAAGATCAATCTCAGGAAAACTCTTTGCACCTTGAAGTTGATTAAACAAGTCGTCGATCCTAAAAAGTGGATACTTATTCTTTATGGTTACTTTATTTAACTGAATAGAGTCGATGCACATCCGAAAGGAACCATCCTTCCTGTGCTTAAATAACATAGGAGCACCCATAGGAGACACACTAGGATGAATGAAACCTTTATCCAAGAGATCCTTCAATTATTTCTTAAGCTCATTAAAATTAGTCGGAGCCATTCTAGAAGGAGGGAAAGAAATTTGATGAGTGCTGGAACAACATCAATCCCAAAATTAATTTCCCTATCAGGAGGAATACTAGGATTATCATCAGGGAAAACCTTGGGAAACTTGTTAACCAGTACAATGGATTCTAGAGAAGGACCTTCTAAGTTAGAATATTTTACCAAAATCAAATGATACAAACACCCTTTGGAGATCAACTTTAGGGCTCTAAGATATGAGATAGACCTCCCCTTAGGCACTAAAGAACCCCCTTCGTATTAAATGACTAGTTGATTTATGAATTTGAACATGACGTTATGGGCCTGACAATCGATGGAAGCATAACATGAATACAACCAATTCATCCCAAATATGACATCAAAGTTAACCATATCTAACTCTATCAAATCCATAAGAGGTTCTATACCACTAACAAATACCACACCCTCTATAGACTATTTTAGTAGTTACAAAGTCATCAACCAATGTAGCTATAGAAAAATAATCAAAAACAAATTCAAGACAAAAACCAAAATACACAGCCACAATTGGGGTCACAAAAGAAAGAGTGGACCCTAGATAAAGTAAACAATACATATTATGAGAGAAAAATTTCAACATAGCCGTGACAACATCAAGAGATGCCCTAAAATCCTGGCAAGATGTAAGAAAAAATAACTGATTTTGGCTATAGTCGGTACCAAAAGTAGGAACAAATACAAAAGCAGCACCATTTGGTGCAGAAGCAGATAAAGAGGCGGTCTAAACCTTGTTAGCCCTAGAATACATTCAAGAAGGACAGTTACATTGGATGTGACCAATATGACCATAGTAAAAATACTTATTATTCTCTTCCTCACAACCTATGGTGTGATTGCCCATAAAATAAAAAAGGAGGGTGGGATAAAGCTGATGGAGTCCCATTAGCCTTAGATTGGGTACCATATGCTTGAAAGCCACAATTATATAAAGACTAATTATCAACAAATGGCTTCGAGTAAGGAAAAATAACTATGAAGAAAGAGACAAAACTCTCCCATTTCTTTTTTTGCCACGTACTACCATCTCTACTTCTCTACTCAGAAGACCTAAACTTCCCTTCTTCTACTTGCTGCATATAAACCACCAAACTAGAGATATCTATGTCCTTAATTATCAAAGAAGCCTTACTTTCAAGGATTAACTCATGAGACAGCCCCAAAGAAAACTTATGTATTCAGCCCTTATATTAGACACCATCTTTGAAGCATACTGAGACAACTGGTGAAACTTTAACGCATACTCCTTGACTGACATCTTTCTTTGTTTTAGATTAACAAACTCCTCCATTTTTTCTTTACTCAACTCATGAGGAAAGAAGTGGTCTAGAAATAAATTAGAGAAATCCATCCACAAAGATGAATCATAAATGGCACCCCTTTCTTGATCACATTCTTTGTACCATTGGTATGCCATATCCTTTATCTGGTAGGTAGAAAACTCCACCCCTTCTACATTAGTGGCATGCATCATACTTAAGATATTTTCTATCTCATCCAGAACACTTTCATGATTCTCTTCCACCTTAAATCCCATAAAAGTTGAGGAATTCAACCTTATGAATTCGCCAACCCTTGTAGCCTCAGAACATAGAGTAGCAGATGCACCATGCTAAGCAATAATTTAAATTAAGTGCTGAAATTAAGTATTTGTCATATTAGCTTGTGGAGGACTATAGGGAACCGATAGAGCTCCAGCACAAGCTAGAACTGTACCCCTAGGCCAAGTATGCATACCAGAGTATAGCATATTCCATCAAAATTGACCTTAATTAGGATGGAGGAGTTTCCATAAGCTTCAGATCATCAAGGCATGATCTAAAAAACAAGCAAACAGAAATCTGAAGAATCCAAGACCTAATACTCCTTAGCTTGAAAAAAGACAACGAGAAAGTGAAATATTCCCAAATTCTTTATAGCCTCTCCCTTATGAGTATGGAGTGCTACACACCCTTAAAAGAGACTCTACTCAACCTAGCTTTGTGGACTCCTAATTTACCATGAACCTAAAGCTTTGAAACCAACTTGACAAGACCTAAACTAGGGCCTTATTGTTATGGGCATCCCAGGTCCAACAAGAACCGGAGACCACTCTTGATTCCCAATCCAACATCCAATTATATACCCTGAGTTGGATGAATTCCGAACATATAACAAGATAGATAACTACTCAAAGATTTTAGGACAAGTTCATGACAATGGACAACCCGAACAAGTCTAACCATCCAATGCCAACCAACAACCATAACCAAAACTAAAATAATAACCATGTCCATATTTATACCATCATAAAATATAACAATCACAAATCAAATAAAGTCATACGATATAAGCCCCAATACACATATTGACACCACTGCCGACGCTGGCCATACCTACCCATTATAGTCTTACAAAGCCTCTATCTAATATTTAAACAATATCTAGATGGGATATTTCCCTGACCATAGCCAAAACAAATGTCTAAGACTTACCAATGAAAACATAAGAAACTAAAACTATAAATGAAGCCTTCTAAAGTATGGAAACTCACCACTTCAAGTCAATACAAGTTTTTCTCGAAGTTCGATCACCGAGTAAGAGGTGTAGTATAACCAAAACCTACATTGCATGGGGATACGAGATAAAAGATGATTAGTGATTGGAATTCTTGTATGTAACTTAAGGATAAGGATAAAATAGTGCCAACAGTTCAAAACAAATCAATCAATGCATATACCAATGTAATAAATATATATACATATATATTTATACCATGTTGGGATAGGGAACAAAATTAACATAAACTGTGAAATGATTAACATGGGCTATGTTGCATGATAATCATTGAACAAGTCACCCATAAGCTATATCAGCCCAGCTCTTCCCTAACTAGAAGGGACCCAATGCGTGTAGCCATAGGAACCTCCTGGCATAATCAAGGTGACTTAAGAACTAATACATATAGTTAGGGGGACTCAACTTCCCTTTTATATATTTATTTAGGGAACTCAAACCACCTAGTCATAAGACAACCGTTGTAATACTTTGAACTTTCCTTAAGTCTAAATTGTATCCCTATAAGATTAAGGAATGAATTCTAAAGTGAGGTCTTTAAATCATATAAAGTTTTCCTATTTTCAACTTTTAATCATGAAGAAAATCAAATTATCTTTCCAATGATACCAATTTCACCCAAATCTAGTAACGAAATAAAAAGTTATGGACGTTTTACAGAGAACTGTCTGAACTACCCTGGAGTGATGGGCAGACACTCCGACCGTCACAACCAAGGCAGTAGACACATTCACTGGCAAAGTGTGACGGTCAGGCTGATAAACTACTGAGCTACCATAAAACATCACCCAAGCCATCGCTACTATGGCAGTAAGTCCCTGTTCTGGCCCAGGTGCGACGGTCAAATCGATGGATCATCGAGATAACGACAAACCATCACACAAGCCATCATAGATCCCATTCAACATTTTAAATAAGTTTTGAAAGGGATTTTGCTTCTTTTTCCACCCTTTTTATCACCTCGAGATATCAAAAGGAAGCATAGAACTTTAGATTCATCCAAAGCATCAAGAGCTTGGGTTTTCTCTCAAGATTAACGCTCAAGAGCAAGACCCAATTCCTTCTCCAAGATTTCACCATAGTTTATGCAAATTTATTTAAGAATCAAGGTTCCCAAGTTAAAAAATTCAAGAACCCTCACTCAAGAGTACGAAAAAGAGTCTCAAGCAAGCTTGTCTATCTAAATTGATAATATAAGGTATGTGGGATTTGAACAAGGACAATCCTTTCGTTCATATGCCCAAAACTTATCTTTAATTACAAAGAAATATGAATTTTCATGTTTTCATATGGAATTGAAGTATGGGCTTATGCCCTATGTTGTTATACTTGAGATTATGATTTTTTCAATGTTTTAGAAATTGAAGTACATGAGCATGTTGAGATTATAATGCATATTGCTAAAAATTTCCAGATTTTAAAATGATTTATGAATCTTTATGATATCTAGTATGCATTTTGATATGTCTTAACCTGAGATTGATATATGGGTCATTAAGCCCTACTTGATATTTTAAATTTAAGAACTTTTATGCTATAAGAACCCATGATTTGATTATTTTGAGATTATTGAGAAAGTTTGACCTTGATGGTCATAATAGCTTTGCAATCCACCTTACTGAATGAGATCACAGATTTCGTAGTTGGTTTCAGTATAAACCATGAGATTATTTTAAAAGTGGATTTCCTATGAGATGAGTGTAGCTAGTTAAAGGGAGTAGTATTTAGCACCGAGTTGGGTAAGTTACTACGGTTTTATACCCCAGAACTACGTTCCACCGTAGGATTGAGATTTATTGGCCTGAGGCCGAGATAGTGATCACTAAGTTGAGGTTAAACTCCCTAGCAAGAGTATGACGCCTCTCCCCAACGTTAGGTTTCTTTCTTAGGAGGAAAAAACATTGGACTCCATGTATCTTACATGGTGTATTTCGGTTAAGAGAACCTCCCTGCTAGTAAGATGAAATGATTACTTTCTAGTAAAGTATATTCCTTTGAGATGTGTTATTTTGCCTAAAGGTTCGAAAGATATATTGGTCAGTAAAGATTTTTAGATACTAAGTATAAAGGCTTACAAACTTATTCCAATAATGTTTTACTTTAGATTTCAGTTTTAAAGTTATAGTCTTAGCTTTTAGATACAGAAGTGAGTACTTTACCACTTAATCTATATGTTTTGAGCAGGGAATAGAACTATAGATTTCAGAAATAAGAATATTAACTCACAAGACTTATACTACGTGTTCCATTATTCATAATTTATGATATATACATTTTTAGAGATTATTCAAGCTATGTGAGTTGTTTATATTAGCATGCATGATTTCTATAACGATTGATGAGATTATTGTTTTAAGTATTTCATAGACCCCTATACACTCAGTACATCCTCAAAGTACTGATCCACATATACGTCTGTGTGCTAAATTATCTCATAATGTAGGTTCAGGTGTTCAGTCTCAGCAGTGATAATGATCTTCGAGTATCGTTATCTACATGTCAGCAGTTGGTAAGTCCTCATGGTCTGAGGACCTAATTCCTTATTTCCAGTCTTTCTAGTAGTTGATTATCTCTTTTCAGTCTAGTTTGAGTTAGTTGGGGTTTTGTCCCAATGACTCTCTAGTTCTTAGTAAGTAGAGGCTTGTCAGACTATCAGTTGAAGTTTTGTTCCAGATTTGTAGTATTTGATATCCATACATTTGTTTTCAATTATTTCATTTCTGATTGATATAATATAACGTTTATTATTTGGTTATTCATCCTAAAGTAAGTGGTAGAAGTACAAATAGGCTAAAAGGGTTGGTTTGGGGTTACTTGTAGCCTTAAGCACCGTGTAACGTTCTGGAATAAGATTTTGGGGCATTACACCTCACTGGCTAGGGTGGTTTCTAGTATTATTCCTTTGGACTACACTTTCACGGACCGAATACAAATCCTACTACTAATTCTAATTTAAAACCATCCTTTCACATATACAACCATTAAGAAAATTACTTAACCAAAGGCACTTCGCTGCTATCGTTATACCAACACTACTTGCAAGTATACCACATGCCATTACCATTATCAATCAACCATGCATTCATATAACTTTGGGACTCAAACCCATTGTCTAACAAATACACTTGTTCAATTCAAAGTTTAGGGACCCAAACCCATTGTCTAACAAAGACATAAATCAAGTTAATATTTAAGGACTCAAACCCATTTAGCTATTTAAACCACCAAGGTTACCATTTAGATCATTATATGGTCCACAAGTCTTTCACAAAACCATTTACCAACCACTCATATTCATTAGGCTAATGCCTTAGTCCAAAATATCACTAACATGTGACTTGTTTATCCTGTTAGGCATTTTTACAAATACTTTTAAGGCATACTATTATCAAGGCTAAAATTAATGTAAACCTATCAAGTTTAGGGTTACCCATGACCCATTTGTTAAACCATAATAACCAAACACTTATGGTTTATTATGTTAGGATTTTTCACAAACACTTTTAAGCACCCATATATGCAAACCATTATAAAAACAAGTATAAACACAAGTTAAACCAAGAGTAAACAATAGTCAACTATATGCAACAGAATCCTCAATTTTGATTTTCAAAACCACCATTTAAGAATCATAATCACACTTTAAACACATGAAATCTTAAAACTAACATTGAGGGAGGAGTCACATTCCTTATTAAAGGAGATTTATAGAAGAAACTTGAGTATTAAGCCTCAAGATGAACACATTCAAAGAACCCTAGCCCTAATTTTAAGAGAGAGTTTACAGAGTGTTTTTGGAGTGTTTGAAATTTCAATATTAGTTTATGAGTGGCCAAAACATGTTTTAATACATGTGGACTTAATGGTTTATGGGTGGGAAATATCTGAAATACCCTCAGCTTAAAAGCTGAAAACTCGGTCGCAAGAGGGTACGACCTATCCCTTATACCATTCCCTAGGGTATCATGGTACCCATATCTTATACCCTAGTATCATCTTGGAACTCCATACTTACTAACATATGACCACAAATTTCTATCCCGTATTCTAACATACGAGAAGTACCCTCTAACACGTACCTTAGATAAAATGCACTAGGCTAATTTTAGGGTATCATGCGAACTCACCATGCATACCTCATACCTTAACATACGTGAAGTAGGATGGCCATTAATTCCTTGGACATAAACCAACCTAACCACACTGATTTACATACAAGAAGAGTGACCCTAACCCATACAACATCATAGGACTTGTACCCATAAGTCGTATGATGTCCAGAAGCTTAAGGTTCAAGAATTTTCTTAGGGTCAAAATCCAAGGTGTTTCAATTGATGAATAAATTATGATTTTTATAGTGTGGCATGTTGTGGAAGCTTGTTAAAAGGGAACTCGTCAATGTTGTAGACTTTATCGTTCTTTCTTTGGCATCTAGGTAGGCTAGGTTTACCTTCCTCAAAGATCCCGCTAATTTGTAGTATAATTATGGTAATGTGCTAGATATGGGTTAGGGATTATATCTTAGAAGCATATTTAGTATAACTAAGATCTCTTAGTCAATCTATGAGCCATAAATTAGGCACGGTAGAGCAATTACTTATTCTTAGGGTAAAATTTATATCTTAAGATTGAAATATAATTTTTTTCAAGTAGTGAAATTAGATACCTTAGCCTAGTTTGGACATAATTTGTCTTAGAATGGATTTTGGGGATTCGGAATGGGCCCTTTAGCCACCTTAGGCCAAGACTATCATTAGTTCCTTGTAGACTTATTAGGCATGCTATATCTTTTAAATGCATATTTTTTAGTTTGAAGATGCTATATACATGATATGTATGATAAATTGGTACTTGTTAGTTGATACTAGTTTCGATTTAAGTCCAACAATTTATAATCTTAAGATTGGTTCGATTCTTGCATTGTTCATGGCATGAGTTTTGATTCAAGTCTGACAAATAATGATTATAATGATAGGAGTTTCGGTTGAAGTACGACATTAAGAGGTTATTCATGATATTTTTATGGTATGGAAGGTTTCACAGTTATTCTCTTTGGGAGGTGGTTATTTAATATATTTTTAATCACTTTTTATTTAGATTGCACCCTTGGGGCTTATAGGGGCTGGCGTTGGGTTATTTACTTTTTTGCATTTACTGGCTTATAGGGTCTAGTTTTGTAGTGATAGTTATGTGTTCTTTTAAGTTATTATCATTTTGGGTTGTTTATTTACCTCCTTATAGTATTCAAAGCATCATTTAAGTTTTGTTTTTTTACTTGACTTAACTTATTTATCTTGCATAATTATTATTCTTATATTATAATTTAGATCAGTTAGCCGATGATGCCTAGTGAGACCCTGTGACTTTGGTACTCATACTATATGTTTGTACCTTTTTGGTGTAAATTTGAGTACTAGTTGATGTCATTATTATGTTGACTAGAGTTCAAAGATAGGATGATCTCTCATAGCCATAGTTGACCTTTTATCCTTCTTCTACTTTTGCATAATCTTTCCATTTCAAGACTAATGTATATTTGACTATTACAGTACTCATATTATTTTGCTAGTGGCTCTTGTACCAACACTACTAGGTCGTGGGATATTATCCTTACTTTATTTATCTTTCGTACTATTATTATTATCAATATTACCTATTCTATTAATTGTAGGCTTTTATTTATATATTTTCAGTATTTATGTCAGTTTCCACCAAATTAGCCCATTTCTTTTAGCCCCAGGTTATGGTTTGTCTTACCTATTAGTGGGATATAGTAGGTTACATCATGACTCATAAATCAGGTTGTGACACTTTGCCAAATACCAATTGATATAGAGACATCTAATAGGGGTTTTAAATGCAGTACTATAGGCCCACAAAGCACCATTAAGGTTTTGGGCCCAATTTATCCCGCTCCCATTCACGACTTTCACCAAAATCTATTTTATCTCTCAGTTGGACACTTATGGTGGTATGCAGAATCCACTTCATGCTTGACTCTATATTTTTCAAGCAAATACCTAAATGATCTATTACAAAAATTAGAACCCACATCACTTAGGATAGCACAAAGTGTCCCAAACTGGGTGAAAATGTAGCTTTTTAATATAATGAGTTACACTCTTGGCTTCATTATTCGATACTACAATAGCCTAGACCTACTTGGAAACTTAATCAATTGGAAAAAAAATATTAAAATTTCCATACAAACTCATGAAGGGTCCTATGAAGTCCAACCCCCATGCATCAAACAACAACATATCTATATGAAAGGGAATTTCATGTCGTCTCAAGATTCCCCTTTCTTTTAGAGTTGCTACATGCCCGTACTAAGTCATGTGAATAACCATTTAAGTTTGGACAATATAATCCACTTTGTTGAACCTTTATAGTCATCTACACACCACCATGATGATCACCAACCGGTGATGAATGGCTTGCCTCAATAATGGCCACAACTCTTCCTCCATAACAGAATGATGAATCTCTTCATCTGCACACTTCGTAAAGAGATGGGGTTCATACCAATAATATCTTTTCACATTTTGGAGAAATTCTTTCTTTTGATTATGATTTATATCATTCGTGAGAAAACCACTAAAAATGTAATTTTCATAATCTACATACAATAAGTCTACTGTAACGCCCCAAGACTACCCGTTAGATATCACACGATGCTTAGAACCACGAGTGATCCTAAGCTAACCTATGATACTTGCATAACTTATGAGCAACTAAATATGTTACATAAGACTGAAATAAATAAGTGAAAGAGATGTTTTTGCTAAATATATTCAATACAAAACTATTATAGACATTTACACTTTGGTAAATATGACCATCTATGAAGCCTCTACTAATGGTGACTGTAGGTAGCCGGGACAAGACCCCCAGTTATCCCTAATCAATATGACTAGATAAAGAAAATACTACTAGAACTATGGTTGACTCAAGTCCTTGAATCAAAATAACTCATCACCTACTGACTGGAAGTTGCAAATTGTCTCATTATGATTTGTGGCCAACAACTGGTACCTATATTATGAGACAATTTAGACCATAGACATATATATAGGTCATTACTTCTAGAATGTATTGAGTATGTGGGGGTGTATGCATAAGTAAAACAGAAATTGAATACATACATTCAAATCATGCATGCTAAGTGTAAATGACTCACCTTGAGCTTAAATAACACAAGGCTGCAAAATCGTAAACATGAGCAAGGAAGCATAAATATAACTCTGTGAGCCATAACACTTAGTTCTAAGAGCTTTAGTTGTTATTCTTTCTTTTGGGAGGTTCTTTCAACCAACATAAACCATGTGAGCCATCATGGAGTCTAACGTCTTACCCACGTTAAGGAGCGTTGTCTTATCCTTGCCATTAAAATAGAACCTTAATCTTAAGTGATTACTGAACTTCATCTATATTGGGAAAAAGCTTACCCTATGTTGGCTTATAGTTTCTACGAACTAAGGATATGCTCATCTATATTGCCTTCTCGATGTTAATTATTACTCTGAGAATACTTATATGCTCATACTTTAGGAAATCCACCTTAAACAAGCATAAGGGTTTATATAATAAAAACCAGTTATATTTTTCTTCACTTTAAATCATAATCAAGATGAACAACTGTGGTTTTCATGTCTTTTCTTAGGATGAAAAGATCAATCTTTTCTTTAAATCATAGTATATATAAACTTATTAATGGATCTTAAAGGTATAATCTTCTTGTAAACTCAATACTTGTACATAGGGCTTATGACACATGCTTAAATTCTTAGAAATTAATGACAATAATTCATGATCAATAATTATCTTAAAACACTTCAATAATTCTAGTATGAATAAGGAAATTTAAATAACAATATGCATCTTATAAGTCAAAACACAAATATATGTAACCTTGATTCACTTAACGCATTTAATATCATAGTAATAGAATAATTCAAGAAGATGTAGATTTGGATATGAAACCTAATTCAAAAGAATAAAATTCAATCTTAAAACCATGTATTATGGGCACAAGGATTAAAGAATAACCTTGCTCATAAACCCCACATACCTAAAGTTTCTTTACTTGTGAAGAAAGTTTTAATCTTGGGACATGAAGGATGAATTTTGGGTGAGGAACCCTAATCTTGATTTTCTTGATGATAGAAGGAGGAATGAGCGTGTTAAATAATTGAGGATGGAGGAAAAATAATTCCTTCTTGTGTTTTTAAGTTGTGGGTTGGGAGTTTAAATAGGAGAAAAGACCAAAAAAACCCTTAGAACCCTTTCGAAAATCGTTTGGATGTCGTTCCGATGTTTTAGGTTACGACTCTTATGTTCTAGTACGCGTCATGTCTTGAGTCATCACTAGGAACCTAGATTTTGACCCCTACTACTATGGATATAACTTCTCCTAATGACTCCTATGGTCTGCTTATGAGTCGTCATCATTAAGTCGTAACCATTGGCACTTTTGATTGTGCTTCATTAATTTGGCCATAACTTTTCACCCCGATATCGGATTAAGGAAAAATTGGTATCGTTGGAAATCTAATTCAGTTATCTATCTGTTGGTGGGTATTGATCTCATAAATTCGTAGTAGAACATAAGTTATTATCGTTTGAAAATAACTATAGTTATATACATCCTAAGAATTTAATTACTAAGGAAAGTTTTAACTTGTTTATGAGCTAGGATCTATTTGAGGAATTAATATATACCCATGTAACTTATAAAGCTATCAACACATGAGGATAGATTCATAGATAATTTACTAACAAGGATACGAGTTATATCTTATGACTTGTAACAAGTCATTAGACTTGTAGCCACAACTCATAAGCTGGATAGAAACTTAGGGAACTAGGGTTGTTACCTTACTACTCTACTTCATTCGACTCGTACCATGCCTTGAAAACATCTAGGGTTAAATTGTATTCACAAAAAATTTCAAATACTCCACACTACCATAGGTATGACTCCAATATATGACTCGTATATTGTTTATACGACTTAAGAAGAGCAGTCATACGTTGCACATAACCTTCCAGACATGGGGTTTTACATCTACATTCCCCAATTGTGACATAATTAGTTCATCGTGAAAGGTTTTATTAGTTTTAATTTCACTTAACTTTGAATTATTGGACTCAAGGTGGGATAAATAGTCTGCTACTTGATTTTCACAGTCCTTCTGATCCTTAACTTTGAAATTAAACTCTTGAAAATAAAATATCCACCTAATCAACTAAGGTTTAGCCTTCTTTTTGTCCATAAAATATTGAAGAGTCACATAGTCAGTATGAATAAGAACCTTCACCCAACGAATAGGCCTGGAATTTTTTAAAAGGATAGACTACATCAATCAATTCTTAACCAATAACCATATAGTTTCATTATGCATCATTCAATGATTTTCTAGCATCAAAGATAGGATGAAAAATGTCGCCTTTACTATGGCCCAATACCACACCAAATGCTGCGCCACTTGCATCACAAGTCAATTCAAAAGGGATTGCCCATTTTGGGGGCACAATGATAGGAGCCGACACAATTTGCTCCTTCAGACATTAAATGATCTCATACAACCATTATCAAATTCAAACTTTTCTTTCTTTTCTAGAAGCTTACATATCGGATAAGAAATCTTTGAGAAGTCTTTGATGAAACATCTTAGAAATCTACATGTCAAAGAAAACATCTGACACCTTTCATGGAGATAGGAGGGGGTAACTTGTCAAGAACTTCAATATTTACTTGGTCAACTTTAATGCCATGATCTGAGATGTGGTGCCCAAGAACAATATCCTTTATAACCATAAAATGGCATATATCTGAATTTAACACAAAAGTTATTTCAACACATCATATGAGGACCTTACTCAAGTGTTATAGGCATGAATCAAATGACTCACCAACAATGGAGAAGTCATCCAAAAAGGCCTCTATGGTATCCTCCACCATATCTAAAAATTTAGACAATATGCACCTTTGAATGGTTGCCGGTACATTGTGTAGACGCGTAATTTTTGACCTTCCCTTAGATTTTAGCAAATTTTTAGCGTCAAAATTTTATTGTTTATATAATATTTTTGTTATCTTCTATTTTCATTTTTAGTAGGTTATATGTGAAATACTATGAAAATTATTTTATTTAAAAAATAGAGTTATATTTTAGTATATGTTTTATTTTTTCTTTTTATTTTTATTTTTCAAATAATAAGAAAATTTTCAAAAATATGTTTTTCTTTTAATTTAGCTTTTAGTAAATAAACTAGTAATTTTATTATTTTCTTAATTATATTTTAGGCCAGTTATAAACTTTTATTAAATTTTTTTAGTATAAAAACTTTTAATTAGTTAATATTTTTTATCTTTGAAAAAAGAAAAATTATCCTAATAAACTACCCATTCTCACACCCTAAAACCACTCCCACTAATCCTTTTACCAGTAACCTAAACTACCAATTCCTTCACCCTAAAGCCACCCCAACTTCTACATCTAATACTACTATAAAACTACATCTGAACACATAAAAAAGGATGACCAAAGGAAGAGAAAGGGGAGAAAAGGGAGAAAGGGAGAAATTTACAAAAATCTATAATGAAAAACAAGAAAAAATAAACTAAGAGAAACTTAGAGTGAAATAAAAGTAAGGAAAAACAGAGACAGAAAAAAGCTAAAGAAGTGAAAAAGAAAGGAAAAGAAAAGAGTTTGAGGTCGGATCTTCATTTGAGTTTTCGGTGATGATGTTCTTTCTTTGGTACTTGGTTTAATTTGTACTATAAGTTTTTATCCCATCTTGTACTATTATTTCATAAGTTTTATCATGAATCAAAGCATGAACAATGTTGTTTAAAACATTTCATGTTCAGTTTGAGTATCTAGTTGTTCGAAAAGTTATATGTATGTGCGTGTGGATTGGGCGATTTTAGGATATTGATATCTTAAGAATGACCGGTTTCAACTATATACATATATAGATATTTTTATTTTCTTTTCTAAAACAAATAAATTAAAATAATCACCATCTTCTATTATTTGAGGAGATGAAATATTTTTTAAAAGGTTACTATAATTTCTTTAGTCTTTAACAACTAATCAGTCGGTGTAAAATTAGAATGGAATGCATCATGCTCATCGACCATTAATTAACATCACGTTTGTTTATCAAGCTTTTCCATGTTTTTACTTTTTCACTATGTTCGGATCCAAGTAAATGAAATTACTGTTGATTTATCTTTTAATACATGATAATTTCATGTCTAAGAGTTGTATGTATCAATCTGCTGAAGACACTTCAATAAGATTTTTTTTTAATATTATTTAGGATAAGAAAATGATGAGCAATTGGTTAGATAATGACAGGCCATGACTCTCGCCTGCTGCTCCAATATCTATCAAACAAAGAAAGTTAACAACTTTATTAGTATAAGGGCAATAGTTTGGTGCACTAAGCTCTCGTTATACATAAGCCTCAAAAAAGTGAGGAGAGATAAGGGTGTTTTACTAAGGAATGCATTTGTCTTTGTTTCTAGTGTAGCCAAATCCATATCTAAACTATAGAGTCGATAGAGTGAAATCTCCAAAGTAGAAGTAGCAAGTAAATAACAACACTAAAATCGTGTCTTTGTTTTTCTTGCTACTTCTACACAGGAGATTTACACTAAAATCCCTTTTCTTTTCTTCACATTATATTTTTTCTCTCCTTCTTTTCTTTTCTATGTGTCTCTTCTTCTTTTTTATCTTCTTTTTCTTCTAAGTTTTGCCTTAATTTTCCCCTTCTCTTCCTTCCTTTTTTTCTCTTTTTTTTGGTCTCTCTCTATGTTGTCCTCAGTCTTCCTCTTCTTTTTGACTGTGTATTATATATTTAGTGTGCATTCATGTGCATGTGTAGTCGGAGGGACATGGATAAGGGAAATAGGGATAATGGGGTGTACATGTTGGGGGAACTTAGGTGGTTTTAGGATTTATTTCTTTTCTTTTTTTTGAAAGATTAAATAATAATAATAATAATAATAATAATAACCAAAAATTACCAAATTAATTTTTAAATTAACAAAATGTAAGAAAAATTTATAACTAGCTTAGAATAAAATATAATAAAGAGAATAATAAAATTATTAGCTTATTTATTAAAATTTAAATTAAAAGAAAAACATATTTTTGAATATTATTGTATTATTTAAAATAGAAATAAAACATATATTAAAATTTAACTTTATTTTTTTGAATTGTTTTTCACTATTTTTAAAACTAAATCTACTAAAAATGAAAATAAAAGCTGAAATAAACATTAGACGAAAAATAGGATGCTAAAAATACGTAAAAGTTAAGGGATGGTAAAAAATGATGTGTCTAGACATTGCGTAGACAAAAAGGCATGTTTTAGAAGGTGAAGGTACAATAAAAGCATGTTAAAGTAGTTTTCTCTTAATCTTTAGACACAATACAAATTTGATTATAACTGGAATGCCTACCTATAAAATAATATGACTCATTCTGCTAATCAATTAAGCATTTCGTCCATGAATGGCATAGGGAAATGGTCTTTTTCCATCAAAGAGTTCAACTTTCAATAATCAATGCATACTCTCCAACTCATGACCAGACGGATGGTTATAAGATCATTGTTCTCATATGGGATCACCATGATACCACCTTTCTTGGTAACATATTGAACTGGCTGGCCCATGTGCTATCCAAATTCGGGTATATTGACACGCACATCTAAAAACTTGATTATTTTATTTTTGACCACCTGTTGCATTGAAGGATTTAGCCTCAATTGGTGCTCTATAATAGGAACACAATAGACCTCCAATTTTACTTTGTACGTGTAAATGCCAAAAACAATCCCAATGATGTCCGCTATGGTCCACCCTAGGGCCTAAATAAATTTTCTTGCAATTTATTTCACCACCTCCACTTAAGAAGAGAATGGATTTTATACACAATGATAGGTAAAGAGTTGCTCTCACCAAAAAAGATATAACAAAAATATGGAGCCATAGACTTAAACTCAAGTTGAGGTGGTTTTGATAATTGAGCACTTGGAAGGAGGATTTTCTCGATTTTATCAAATCAACGTCCAACTTGTAAAGATTTTTAATTAGGAGCCAAGATCCTTCGAAAATGCAACTACTACTTCATATTCTTCAATTTCCTTGTAACCAAAGTTCCACAAGACACCCACTAAAAGCTAACTAACAAAATCTATTTCCATAGCATTAACCACTTCATTATCAATCATATCGATTACGGAGACAACTTTAAAAGCCATAGGTTGCTTCAAAGGCTTGCACATGTTAAATGATACCTCTTCAAGCACCTAAACATAATCATCATCTTCATATGTATTAGTGCCCAAAGAGGCAATCGCATTGGCCGCTTTTGGAGTTGAACTCATTACATGTTTAGTAAGGAGGTCTAATTCTGTCATTACTTTAACCTTATTTTATCACTCTCCTCACCCTTATTCCTTTGCTCTTGGCTCATAAAAAGTGCAGAGGGGTTCACTTGATCTAATAACATAAAAGTTACCCCATAAGTTTTCTTAATAATCGATCCTCCAATTGTATTATCTGATACGTTTTGTTCAATTGATCTAATGTTGGAGAAGCATCTTATCCGAAACCTCATAGTTTAGGCATTGCAACAACTTATTACTAAACATTTGTCATACTTCATGTAATATCTCACTACTCAATTCCAAAGTTTATGATTTCATCCCTAAATTAGAGCATATGATATAGTGGGGAAAACAATCTAGAAATGCCTCTATCAACTTAACCCATGAAGTTATGAAATCCATAGTTAATTCTTGGAACCACAATATTGTATCTCCTGTTAATAAGAAGAGAAGTGTCTTAAGCAGATAGACTCCTATGAGACATAAGTAATGTCGAATGGGAGACATACATCTATAGAGTTCTTTAAATATAGGTTGGTATCTTTATGAACTCGACATCCAAATAGTCACTTCATTTGGAGTAAGTGTTTCACTTGTGATTTGAAATACTCCATTACCCTCTATGGGTGGGATGCGTATTGCACTTGGTCTTCCAGAATCCTATAGGTGATCTTCATCCTTAAGATTTCAATTGAAGGTAGTGCCATAACTGTCGTGTTGGAACATCATGTTGTGAAGACTTATATTATCACCTATTTAAGACAAAAACAACAAAGAAAGTAAAACTACACTATGGCTAACTAAAGTAGCTTCTAACACTAAAAGATTAAATGCTACATTTCATTCGCTAACAATGACGCCATTTTTAATAATGCATAAATACACTCTAAAAAATGAGTATATTTGGTCGTTTGCAATAATTTTACTAGCTTAGTAGGAAGGGTCGAATCCGCAGGGAATGAGAACAATAGCTTTACTCTCAAGTGTCACAAGCAAGTATAAGTCGACACACAATGCTAAATTCAAATAATAAAGTAAAAATGGGAGATTTGTTGAAATGATTTTTTCTTGAGCTAACAATTTCAATGTTACAACTATTACAAGATTGTAATGAATAGATTAGAGCACTTGGGGTCATGCCTTTTTTTAAAATGATTGTATCTATGGGTAAGTGAAACTACACCTAAGATTTGATTGTTAGATGTCATCAGGTATGGTTTAAGTATTGGTGGTGATTTCTCAAACCACCACCAAATTTCACATAAGTTTCTTTTGAACACCTAAATGTCTCTACTACCAAACAACCAGTAGCCTCATAATGGCTAATCTATACCTAGCATGTCCACTTAAATGAGTGTAACTCAAGTTATGTTATATAAATCTCATCACTCTTGTATTCTCTTTCAAGTAATACTAGAGATCCAAACATAGACCAAGTTTGTAACGTTAATCTATACCTTAAAATGCAGAGATTAGCTAAAATCATAACATATAATCTAATATAAAGTAAATAATCACTACTCATACAACAATCAATACACAATAATTCATATCCTCAAGTTTCAAAAATTAGCTACTCATAATATAAAGAAAAGGAATTATACCAAATTCTTCTTCCCAATTCACCAAAAAATCCAAATGTTTCACAAGAAAACTACAAATTTCAAGCATAAAGTAATTAATTCCAAAATTAGGTTTTTGATTACAAGTTTAAAATTCAGAAAATTGACAGAAGTTAGGTTTTTAAATGGCCAAAAGGCCTAAGTAGCTTCAGAAAAATTGGGCCTCATAATAGAAATGTCAATACATGCGATTTGGCAGAACACACTTTTGCCACTGGTAGGATCGACAGTATGTCGAACAATACTTTCTATCGTTGTTTTGTCTACTTTTGAACCAAGACTAAACATTTAGGTTTGGCAATGGATGGCTTCCTTTTGTGATGCACAGGACATATTGGCGATGCATTGATTTTCCTTTGCATTGCCTTTGTGCTTTTTTAGCTCTAATATTCCATATTTTTAATTCTTTCTTTTGCTATTCCAACAACTTCTTGGCCTTAACTCTAAAAATTAACCAAAACAACCTTTAAAACACATCAAATTGGCATTAGGGACTCGAATTTCTTCCCAATTTAAGGCTAAATGAGTAATAATTTGTCAACTCATCTCCAAACTCTAAGTGGACATATAAAGAGAAAAACTTAGACCTCTACAAAAGAACCAAATATATTTGTACTCAGTCGGTAGGATCATAGTGGTATGCCTAGACAACTCTTAGAGTCTTGACTTATACTCACCAATCGACATAGCACCCTACTCCAATTATGCAAACTGATCTCTCTGGTAGTTGTGCAGGCTGCAAGGCATATACTTCTCTAAGAAAGCTTCAGAGAATTTCGTCCATACCACAAAAGCAGACCCAACTAGCGTAAAATCCATATAATATCTCCACCACTGGCTGGTTGCCCATCAAATTAAAAAGTGGTGAAGTCCACACCACACACCTCTATCAAACCCAAATTATGTTTCCTCTTCTTGCAACTAGTCAAAAACTCAAAGGAATCCTCGCTTGGAGCCCCTGCAAACCTAGGTAGAGTTAATCTCAAAAATTGGCCCAGCATCTTCTGATCCTATAGAGTTATAACGGGTTTGTCTACTGCCATATATAGAACTACCAAAGTTGGCGAGACCTCTACTCAGGGAGTCATAGCTTTATGCTACAGTCTTAAACTAATACCTCCTTAGGTTGTTGTCTGAGCCTCATCAATCGGTGAACCACTTACCAATCCCAATAGTTATACCGGGGCATTATTGATAACAGGAGATCAGGGACCTGGGATGCCCCTTGGCCCACTTGCTGCTGTATTGGTTGACCCTCAAGTGCAATTTCTGGCTCAAGAGCAATAATAGGATATGGTGAAGGATCCCTAGCTTGATCATAAGCTGGGTTTGCAGCTCTACCCTAACCTTAACCTTTAGGTTGATTTTGGGCTCTAATCATTGCTTTGGTTGCAGGCTCGGGGTTATGATCCCTCGTCGCTGTAGCCCACATCCTAGCCATCTCTGAAAGAGTGAAGAGAGTAAGAATTTAGAAGCCAATATAGACATAACACATGAAAATAAACGACAAAGGTTAAATTTTTCTTGTAGCCTCTCGTAAATAAGATGGAAATATCATCATACCAATCTATGGAACTCTACTAGACATTTGCTATTATACCAATAACATTGGTGAACATAGGCTCTAATACCAAACTATAATAACCTAATTTATCAATTCATGATGGAACCTACATAAACCCACCAATAAGTAAGCCAAGCCATAGCTTAAAATAGCAAGTAATAGGATAATCGGTAGGAGATAAGTGAATAGAGGGAATAAGAATACAATGCAAATTCTAAAAGATGAGAAGTAATGATTTACATATATAAAAACATGTTGTACAAAATAGGGAAGAAGATAAAATATATTAAAAAATAAGTTTCCATAACTTGGTAATGTCAGTACAAGGACCACTAAATCAAAAAGAGATTACAAGACAATGCCAGCTATACAATATAGTCTCAGAATATACAAAAAACAATCTAAAAAATAGCAAAAGAAGGAAGATCAACTCTAGAATCTAATATCTCACACTATGTCATCACCCGATTTATGAGTCATGACGATAGCTACTTTATTCCGCTAATAGGTAAGACACACTATAACCTAGAGCTAAATGCAATAGGTTAACTTTGTGGAAAAGGCTAAAATAGAGACAAAAATCAATAACACAAGTTTTAAATAAGCAAGGGAAAGGAAATAGGCTTAAAGTAGATAAATGTAGAGAACCAAGCAAAGACCTGGTAGAGCCAATACAAGAGAAACTATAAATATAACTCAATTCTAGAATAGTCAATACAATCCTATTTCAAAACTAAAGAATAGGCATAAATAAGATAGAAGGAAATAGGCAACCCAAAGTCAAAGATCTCACCCTATCTCTAAAAAATAACTCAATATGAACGTCGACCAACGACGAAAACTAGTACTCGAATTCACACCAAAAAGGTACAAAAGTATAGTATGAGTACCAAAACCATGGGTACTCAGTAGGTATCATTGGTCGACTGAGCTAAATCATGATATAAATATGATAAAATGCAAGATAACATAACTAAGTCATGTTAAAGAGGAAAACCTAAATTAACTTCAACATCGATGTACATAAATAAATGAACCGTAATAATTACATATAAAAAGAATCAAACACATGCAATCATAACTACAAAATTGGCCCCCATAAGCCAATTAGTGCAGAAAAGTAAATAGCCCATCGCAAGATCCCGTAAGCTTGGAAGGTACAAACAGATAGTATAACCCAACACCATCATTTACCAACTCTCATGATACAACTAGTATCCATCCGTATCATGCCGCACCATAAACATTGATTGTCCATTAGCCATTATTTATCATCTAATCATTATTTATTCACTAATCGTAATTACCAACTAATCATCATTTATCATCAGTGTTATCACTAGAACCCATGTAAGGCTCATCATATTGTCACGTTCCCCCATTCTGGACTTGTTTAGGTAACCATATATACATATATATGTATATATATATATATGTATATGTATATGTATATATATATGTATATGTTTATATATTTATATGTTAATGTATATTTATATATATATGTATATGTGTGTATATATATGTATATGTATATAAATATATATATATTTATCATAATAAATGTTCGGACTCAAACTGATAGGTATAATCAATAATATCATAATAAATACCATCATCGATATCATCCTACATATCATCACAAATATCATAAATATCGTCATCAATATCATAGTCATCCTCTTGACTTGTACCAGGTATAAGTAATTGATATCATCATCATTATTCGGACTTGAACTATTATTTGTATATTTATAGCATAAATAATATCCTGACTTGTACCGGTAACCATATCATCATTATCATGGTCGATAACATAATCATTAGTGAAATAAATAGCATAGTCATTAGCATAGTTATTTAGCATGATCATTAATCATAATCAAATAGACGATCTCTAGCATAATCGCCCATATAGTAAGTAAGCATGATCTTTAGCATAATCAATAACTTAATCGCTGATAAAATCAATAAGCATGATCATTAACATAATCAATAACATGACCACTAGTATAGTCAATAGACATGGTCACTAGCATACTCAATAGCATGATCACTAATATAGTCAATAGCATGATACCTAACATAGTCGATAGACATAATCACTAGCTTGCTCAATAACATATAGAATAAACATTACTTCTTATTAAAACCCATCATAATTATCAAGTACCAAGGCATCTCAAGATCAGTGTACTAAGCATTTTCCAGATGTACGCAAACATATAAAAGGTCTTCAACATCTAACACAAGTCTTGGCCTAAGTTGGGTTAAAGAGCCCACTTTTAAATTTCCGAAATTCTTTACCAAGAAATATCTACCTTTGACTAGACTAAGATATCTAAATCCACTATTAGAGGTTGAATAAGGCATAACCAGCCCTAGGATAGTAATTTTACCCAATAGAGAGCAACTAAGTCAATTTCACCTAACGTAATGACAACTAGGGTAAGTTTCACCCTAAACTAAGTGACTAGTGTAATATCTTTTTTGGTTGAGTAACTGGGGAATTTCCATCCAAAATCAAGAGCCATGAGGTCAAATTCACCTATGATATGACTAACTAGGCTAATTATACCCAAGAGCGATATTAAAAATAGCCCAAAAGGTCTAACTAACCCAAGTATTGCAAAGTCTCACAACAACAACTAAAACTCATCCCAAATCTAACACAATATCATAAAAATATTATAAATTAGCTCAATCTAATAAGGGTTAAAACCTAGCCTACATGGATGACGAAGAAAGATCAAATGTTCCGCTAAATCACCATTTTTCCTGTTCGAGATGCTTTCGCAAGATACTAAGCTATCAAAATTACATTCTACTCATCAATAAAAGAATAATCCTATTGATATTATACCATTGTGCATTGGGTCCAAAAATTACACCAAAATCCCATGTGGGTCCTATTTACGAAAATCGCATTTTCGAAGCCAACCTAACATTTCCTTATGCTCAAGGACTAATTACCCTCAAATACATGAAATCCAAGATATATTGGGGATAAATAAAGACCTTAAGTTCTATAGATTTTGGACAAGAAAAGGGAAAATCAACCATGAAAAGGGTGAAATCTTACCATAAATTGAACGAGAATCACGAAAACAAGTGTTAGTAAGGCCCCCAAATCACCCACAAGTATAAGTCCCAAACATTTCCTCTCTTTTAGGGTTTAAGTCTTAAGAGAATGGGTGATAAATGCAAAAAAGGGGTTGAATATAAGGTCTTTATACCATTTCCAAGTCCTTAAAAGTCGGTTTTGCGACCCAACTATCACTTTCGTGATACACAAAAATAGGGACAGAAGTCGTATGCGCGACATCTCTCTATTGCGATTGCAATACTGGCAGCTGCACATGAAGTCACTTTTATGACTAAACATGTCACAATCTCAGCACTTAATGGTGCTGCTAGATCGCTATTAGAGATCCATGACTCACGATCGCTAGTGCACTAGATACAACTGACACTTAGAATTTTTCAAGTCTTTGCCAAGCCCTCGGAATTCATTCTAAATTCTATATGTGCAAATGGACAATGTAACTATACCAAATTTGACATTTAGAACTCAATGGCGCAGTCAAAATTTCCATCCGAGGTTGTTTTGAAAAAAAGTGGGCCCCATACTCAACTTTTTTCTACTTAACTTTTTGACCAATGGGTTGACATGAGCCTAGGTGCCTCGAAACCCAAACCAAGAGTCCTCCAAGCCTAAAATCAATATTTTAAAGTTGCTAAAATAGTATGAATATGAATTCAAGGTCATTTGACTTAAGGTTTTGTTGATGGCTATTTGGAACCAATGAAGACTTCAAAATAAGGAATTGGCTCTAAAAAACTAAACAAATTACCTGATAACCGAGCTACCAGTCCCAATAAGTTATAACTGACTTAGGGAAATAATACAAAAGCTTTAACGACAAAAATTAGAAAAAATATGAAAAATGACATGAAGGATCATTACACTCTATCTTCAAACATCAACATAATCAGAGGACACTGTCAGCAGCGGTGACGCATATTCGGATCTATAATAGATAAAAGATGATGAACTAAAGTATGAGTACCAAAACAACAAGTACTCAATACTCATGATAGGTAGATTGAGCTAAATTATAGTAAAAAAATAAGTAAAGAGAAAGAATGTAATTAAAGTCAGAAATAAAGGATCAAAAATAGAAATAGTAAAACATGGCAAATGAATACAATATATAGGTAAAATAAGTACTCAAATTTGTAAATAAGTATAACTATAATCCAACTAGGGCCTCATAAGCTCAAAAGGCGTAACTATAATCCAAGTAGGGCCCCATAAGCCCAGAAGGCATAAATAATAAGGAAACTAACCCAATCAAGCCTCCATAAGCACAATGGTACAATCAAGAGTAACATTAATATAAAAATAGAATAATGACAGTGATAATCATAAAACGGACCAACATGATAAGTGCACCTAATATTCTAATCCTTACCCAGAATCTTAATGGTCCTTACAAAATTTACAATACTATAACATAAATGCTAAACTCAAACAGGCACTAAAGAATGATAACATAAAAGTAAAAATGAAAAACTCAAACCGAAATTGATAAATCATAATAAAGTTGTTGGATGCAAAAATCGAATCTAAATTGATAAACAATAGGTCAAATAATAAATAATTTGGGTATGTATCTCCAACCAAGTATATCCACTCATAAACTTAAAGCTTGGTGGTTAAGTCACCAAAAGTAATACGAGTCCAAATCCCTTAGTAAAAGATTGTGATTTATGGTCAAATACCATACTCGGGATAACATGGATAAACAAGGCACCAAAAACTCAAAAATTAGCCTAAGGAATTGGTCAATTAGGTCCATGAGGGCTATTCTAGGCATTCTACTAAAAAAGGATTAGAGGGGTTCACTACTAGTCCCAAACTAAACCTAAGGCAAGCACCTACCTAAAACTAGTCCAAGGCTACTAAACCCCATCCCAAGACACTAAGTATGAAAAACTAGCTCTAAGGGATAAGTTTATACAAAAATAAGGGAAAATAGGATCAAATTCTATCGACCAACACTCCTAATCGGCAAATTTATCCAAAAAATTCTAAAGTAACAATTGAGCCATAATTTTCTACCCAAAGCTAGCACAATACTAAACTAATACTACAATAAAGAATTATTTAGAATAAAAGTAAGCCTAACCTTCCTGAAAACCATCAAAAGCTCATATAATCCTCTAGTCCGGAGCTTTTCCCTTTTAAGAAGCCTTGAACCACTACTATTGATACAAACCAATCTTTGAATGTAGCTAAAACGCACAAAACAGTCAAAAAATTCAAAGAGAAACTGATAGCACAAAAGAGACCAAGTCTCTGCTTCAATGACAACACCACAAACATGGCAATATGACAAGAATAACAAGGTTTTTGGACACCAAAACAGCCAACATCCAAACTAGATTAACAACAATAAGATGATGAACAAGATGAAGAACAACGTAACAAGAACACCAACTTATGGATTCACTAGAACAAGAACACAAACATACATAATATTACAAGAATGAAGAGGATAGATAGTGCGGCATAGATTATTACAAGAATTAGGAACCAAGTGTATTTTAAACACTAAACACCTAATGAATATAATAACAATGCCACACTCTTACGGTGACCTCCAAGGGAATCAAGTCACCTCGAGAACCACTATTTCTAAGCAAAGGTAAGTAATGGCTTTTCCAAGCCCTATACTAAGGATGGCTTTTCCAAGACCTAACTAAGAACTACACTATGGTGTTACACTCTCAAGAGTGAGGACTTTCAATATTTTAAATGTTCATCATTCATAAACTAAGTGAAATAATCCTAATATGTTCTATTTATATTCTATTACAGGACAAAGACAAAAATTACATCAATACCCTTAATGGAAGGGTCAGCTATAAAGTGTATTAGGACCAAATGAAGTGACCAAAATCTAGAGCCATTAAATATTATCCAAAACCATGAGTCCTCAAGTATTCAATGTTCCAAGTGATCTCCCACACACGGTCTTGCATAATGATATGCTCAAAATGGGTCCTCCATGCATGTTCTTATATACTCAAGGTTACCTCATCTTGAGTCTCTATGTATTGGCCTCCAAAGATATCATAAAAAGCTAAGGTGACTATTTGACTCATATCAGCAATGCTATCAAAATAATGTTCTACATGTCAAAATGAGAATATTAATACCTATATTTTGCATTTACACTCTGGGTTGGAATTCAGACTAAAAATTCCATGTGTGGCCCGCTTAAGGAATCATGAAATTAAAATTGTCACAGCACCCTCCTCAACTCAGGGATTATTTTGCCTCAAAATTTTGGGAATAATCTGAGCTCAAAATAGTCAAAATCATCCTCGATGTAATATAGGAATTAGGAGTTACACTTAGAATTAAACGGTGAAGAAATAGAAAACTTACGAGAATAAAAGAATTAAATAGTGAATTAATAAAAAACTTATGACAATAAAATGATAAATTCTCATGTCGCTTCCCAAACCTAACATCGGCTTTAGTTTATGATTTCCCACATGGTTTGAGCTCCTACTTTCTCTCTTTCTAATGCAGGTTTACACTTAGCAAATAGGAGATGAATTTTAGGGAAATGAAATAGTAAAACTATCAGCAATAGCTGCTTTAGCAGCTAAATTACTGTTAAAGAAGGAACTGCTAAAGTGGTAAGGTGGGTTCTAAAGCCACCCATCATCAGCTGACCATGAGACACTAAAGCTTTCATTGAGCCTTTAAAGCAGTTGTACTAGACAAATTTTCCAAATCCTAATGGACTTTGACTGAGTGCTCCAGATTTGTTCAAAATTTTATGTTTGAAAATAAACTATGCTACCCTATCAAAGTTTGCATTCCAAACTCAACAAAACCATCATAATTTCTATTTGAGGTTGTTTTAATAAAAATGGTCCTTACACCTGAGGATCCATTTTAGCTAATATTTATCCAATAACTAAAAAATAGTTTAAAAGCCTCGGGATCTAAAACGAGGGTCCACCTAACCTAATAGTAACACCATGCAGCTGATGAGAGCATCAGAATTAGAATCCAAGGCTATTTACCTAAACTTTTATCCTGAGATCCATTTTTAACTTCAAAAGCTCCAAAATAGAAAAATAGCTCTAAAACCAAATGACTACTTAGTAATCAAACTTTTAGTCAGAATAAGTCAAAAAAACTTGGGGTAGTGCTGACGTCCAAGATACACCTCCCCTCTTACTGTCGATGCCAAATATAGTAATCTAATAAAGGTTGGAGTCGAATCCCAAGGAAATACGTGGACTTACGGCTCTCAATTATTGTAATCAACAAGTGGAACTAGAAAAGTAAATAAGGGGTTTTGAATAGCAATATTGAACAAGTGGCGAATATCAAGTTTGGCTGTAATCAATTGTAGGTAAACACTAGTATTATGTTCCCCATGTCATCTCAACACCATAGGCTTATCGTGCTTCGTTAAACCAACTCGATACTAGAATGCAAAATGGATAAGTTGTGTACCTTGCATAGTCTTTTGGATGAGTAGAAGGATCTCACCCTTTACCTTTTGAGTGTCAGGATGTCGTCTTACTAACCCTTATCTTGATCCCAATTAACTATTGCCTTTTGAGTTTCTAGTTATTAGTTTAAATCAAACCATCTTAGATATTATCTAAAAGCATGGATCGATAGTTAAACTCTAAATTACTATTGTCATTATCTTTTCCTAGTCACTACTCCTCTTTTTGAGTAAGTAACAATTATCTAGGCGGGATCAGAAAGTTTGCAACTACTAGAATAACTATTAAAGTGAAGATAATACAATGCATGTATAGGTATCGGTTCCCACAACCCTAGCGAATGGTTTTAAGCCTCTCATGTTTGTGAAGTAATCAACAACATTCATGATTAAAAGCATAAGATGAAATCATAATATGAAGAAGTAAATAACCCAAAACTATAACTGAATTTGTCAATCAAAGTCAGTACAAGAGAATTCCAAGACAAAAATCAAATCTCAAAGTAAAAATATGTTTATGAATATCAAGAGTGTGTAAATTCACTAAATAACACATAAAGGGTATTTATAGTACATGAGGAAACCCGAAAACCAAAGCCCAAGAAAAATAAGAGAAAAAAGAGTTGGTGGCCACTTATGGTCTCTACTTTTACCATATCCTTAGGAGTAGGTAGTACTTACGGCCATTAGGGAACGCGCAAGTGTCGACTGCAAGTGCCAAATAAAAATTTCCTATAAGTCAGCTCTCGAGATTTTGGACTTCTAGCACGTGCTTTGCCCACATGCAGTCCATAAGTGCTACTTGCAATCCACATGTTGACTTAGCAAGTGCCAGGAGTCATTTTTTAGCTCTTCTTCAATTCTCGCATATGGTTTATCATAAAGAAGCCAGAAAGTGTCCCAAACATCCATAATTTCTCCAATTAGTAGCCAAAAATACCTTTTTCATGAACTTAGCATCCAAAACATGTTTCTCTGCAAAACATACCCAAAATGCATCATATCTAACAAGAAAACCTCAGAAACTTGCATATTTCCTTGTTTTAAGCATCTAAAGTGCTATATTTCTATAGCACATCAACACCCTCAACTTAGGACATTTGCATTTCCTCAGGTAAAAAAACCCAACAAAACTAAAATAATGCTTAACTAGGAGAATTTAAGCTATTCAAGACAGTCAATTAACACGTTAAGCTCAAATCACAACACCCCCTCCTATTTGACTTTTCAAAACTAACTATGTATAAATATGAAGCAAAATAATGTGACACAATGGGATCAAAGTATTACATTATATTTGCAATAGACAACCATGCATATGTAGAAGTTACACTACTTAAAACAAGCAAATAGCTAGCAATATGACTCAAGTTCCCTCACAACAATGATGTCCCACTCACTCATACAAAATAATACATGTCAATGCAGGGACAATCAAGACACACTCTCCCTCAGAAGATAAGTTCCAAGAAATGTTCATCAAATACCATAGGCTTGCTCTTATTTTCTTTGCCTTAGCATTAAGACAGTTAAGCTAGGATCACTATAGGACTTTTCTCGACTTATATTGTAGGCTTGGGGGCTGCTATGGCATATATAGACATATCAAGTGACTAAGCCTCCTTGGCACTACACTAACCTTGGGGCCTCACTTACTAGCCAATTTTTACTTTATTTACACCCTTATTTCTCCCTTTTTATGTTAATGCACATTCAGGTCGGGTGTGGTAATTTATTATTTCTTTTTTAATTTTAAACAATTTTTTTCTTTTTTTTGCTACTACACCAATCCCTACTAACTTGTTCTCTGGTTTTACTCTTTTACATACCCATGTTACACTACGCACCCCTATGATAGCAACCCTTAACTTAGGGATTTTGCTTGAGTTGAAGTGTACAATGTCCAAGGAGGACCAGGGCCAAAATAAGCTCATTGTAACAAAAATAGGAAGGTAAATAGTGAAATAAGAAATATAGGCTATAAGTCTAAAAATAGGGATTAAGGGATACTATTTCACATAAAGAAGGTCATTTAGGCTAAAAGTGGACTGAAATGAAAAATGGCCAATGATCCTTTCCTAACCGCCTATCCTTCTACCTAGGCAAGACTAACAAGGCAAGTTCTGAATTCAACACATAAGGGGAACTAAGTAACATATCACACACACATAGCATAGAGTCAGTATTACAAGTTACTACTTATCAAGTTCATGTAATTGTCAGCAAGTGAATATCATGCCCCTAATCTTAATGCAATAATAAGATCCACAATGTTCACACATATATACATCAGACAAAACTAAAATGCAATTTTTTAGAAGGGTATCAATAATTAATCAGAAAATGACAGCTGCCCTAAATACTTAAAAATCTCCTAATTACACAAAACCAACACACAATACAAAACAAAACACAATACTACACAAATTATCCTAGACATGCCGATTCTACAACGATACCATAGCCAATAGGGAAAGAAGAACGGCAAAAAAAATCCACAACGGCTATGGTCCATCCCACCCCAACTAAACATTGCATACTATCCTCAATGTGTAGAAAAAATACAAAACAAAGAGATATTAGAAGACACTTGAGATGTACTAAATGTCCATGTACCTTGGGTTGCCTCCTAAGTAGCGCCTGATTTATCATCAAGGTACAACTCAGATCCCTTGGCTATTTAGACTTCGCCAAGGTCTATTGCAACATAGACTCTAACTTCCTCTAGGTTTCCATGTAGTGCTTCACCTGCTGCCCGTTTACCTTGAACGAAATGTCACCATCACACTTTATTTCAATAACACCATGTGGGAATACCTTAACCACAATGAATGGTCTATTCCACCAAGATTTTAGATTGCCAGACAATAAATGTGGTCTTGAATTATACAACAAGACCAAATCACTGGTTTTAAATATTATTCTTGATTTTTCTATCATGATAGAGCTTCATTTTTCGTTATATTTAGCTGAGCCCTCATAAGAACAGAGTCAGAATTTATCAAACTCATTTACCTTGCTCAACCTCAAGTTTGTTGTATCGCACCACTCAAAATTTATCCTTTTCATGGCCCATAGTGCCTTATGATGAAGCTCAATCGATAAATAAAAAGCCTTTCCATATAAAAGATGATATGGAAAGGCACTCATAGGAGTCTTATAGGATGTTTAATAGGGCCACAATTCATCGTCTACCTTTCTAGACCTGTCAGTCAAGTTGGCATTCACAGTCTTTGCTAATATGGACTTTATCTGGCGATTGGAGAGATCTACTTGCCCACTTATCTGAGGATAGTAAGGTGTCGCCACCTTATGCCTTACACTATATCTATCAATTATATCTTTGAACAAGCAATTGCGGAAGTGAGACCCACCATCACTAATCATAGCATGTGGAGTGCCAAATTGAGATAAAATATTATTTTTCAAAAAGGTAGTGACTTTTCTACCTTTATTATCTGGAAGCTGAACTACCTCCACCCATTTTGACACATAGTAAACCGCTACTAAAATGTATCTCATTCCATAGGAGCTCAAAAATAGGCCCATAATATCAATCCCCCTCACATCAAACTACTCCAACTCGAGAATAGGTGTTATGGAGAGTTCCTGGCATTGTGAAATGTTGCCTTAATGCTGACATTGGTCACAGGCTTTTGGAAAATCATGAGAATACTTATAAATTGAAGGACAGTAAAACCCACATTGTAGAATTTTGTGATTTTTCTATGTGCCACTATGGTGACCCCCAATTAGTAATGAATGATAAGCTTTCAGAATGCTCATCATCTCCATCATTAGAATGCATCTCTGAATCACACCATTAGTTCAAATCCTAAATATATATGGCTCATCCCAAAAGAACTTCTATACCTCATGCATAAATCTTCTTCGCTATAGGAGGGATAGGTCTTTTAGGACAAAATTGTTTACTAAATAGTTGGCAAAATTAGCAAACTAAGGGATCATATCTTATGATGCTGCCAACACTCGCTTATTAGGAAAATCATAATCTATATCAAGATCATACCCTATTTTCTATATGGTCTCATTCTCAAGTCTGGACAAGTGGTTTGCAACATGATTTTATTTCCCTTTCGGTTCAGTACTTCAAAATCAAACTGTTGTAGTAAGAGAACCCAACGAACCAATCCGAGTTTGGAATCTTTCTTTACAATCAAGTATCTCAAGACTATATGTTCAGTGTGCACTATGAACTTAGTCCCAATAAAATAAGACCATAATTTTTTGAAAGGAAAAACCACCGCAAGTAGCTCTTGTTCAGTAAGTGTATAAATTTTCTGCGTGTGGTTTAAAAGCTTTGCTATTATAATAGATGGGATGCAGTATCTTTTCTCTTATTTAGCCTAAAATAGCTCCCAAGGCCACTCTGCTCGCATCACACATTACCTCAAAAGGTGTGGACCAGTTAGGAGACACAATGATGGACACTAAAATTAATCATTCCTTCAGGCATTTGAAAGCTTTAAATTAACCATCTTCAAATACAAATTTCACATCTTTCTATACAATCTTGTACAAAGGATTTGCAATTTTAGAGAAGTCCTTGATGAACCTTCAATAAAAGCTTGCATGACCCAAAAAGCTCCGTATGCCTCTAACTAATACTAGCATTGGAAATTTCTCAATCATCTCAATCTTTGCTTTGTCCACCTAAATACTATGTTTAGAGATCTTATGCCATAGCACGATACCTTCATTCATATGAGGTGGAATTTTTCTATTTTATTACCAAATTGCACTCTTTACATCTCTATAGTGCACTGGCTAAATAGGGTAAACAGTCATCGAATGAGTCCCCACCCACTAAAAATTCATCCATGAATACTTTGTTAGTGTCTTCTACCATAACGGAGAATATGGACATCATACATCTCTGAAAAGTAGTAGGCGCATTGCATAACCTAAACGGCATCCTCTTGAATACAAAAGTCCCATAAGGGAAAGTAAAAGTAGTTTTTTCTTAGACTTCTGGAGCAATCATGATTTGGCTGTAACCCAAATACTCATAAAAAACAATACTAACCCCTTCCTCCTACTGTGTCCAGCAGCTGATCCATGAACGACATTGGAGGAAGTGGTCGTTTTGTGTCCACTTGTTTAGCTTTTTGTAATCCATGCAGACTCTTCAGTTTGTCAATGGCCTCATTGGCACTAATTCATTCTTTTTATTTGGAAGCATAGTTATTCTCTCTTTTTAGCACGCATTAAACCAGGCTCCCCTACATGCTGTCTATAATAGGAAAAACCACCCTAACATCTAACAACATGATTATCTCCTTTTTCACTACCTCTTGCATAGGAGGATTCAATCTGCTCTGGTGCTTAATACTGGGAATGTAATCAAGCTCAAACTAGATTTTGTGTATGTATAAACCTGGTGGAATCCCTACAATGTCTACAATGGTCTACTCAATCTCTCTCTTGAATTTCTTTAATAATGATATCAAAGCTTCTACCTGTGATCCTGCCAATTTTATCGAAATAATCACTGATAAGGTTTTTCTTGCCCCCAAGAAAGCATACTACAAATGTGATGGAAGGGCCTCCAATTCCAATACCGGTGGCTCTTCTATATAATTATGTGATAATTGTCATGTCATAATCCACTTCCTCACATGTTATATGCATTAAAATGATTTTCTATAGATTATACGCTTTAGGATTATTTGTTTATATTTCACCCTATTAATTGTGTAGTCATTTAAGTATTATATCTCTTATTGTATACCATGTAATAGCCACAATAAAAGTTCAACAATAGAGTAAAACTTCTCATTGGCATTTTATCAAATATATTAAAGGCACACCTTTACAAAGGCAAAAAATAAAGTATAAACAGTCAAGTTTAGGGTTACCCATGACCAATTTGGTTAACCACAACCAAAAAGCTCCCACATATGGAAACCACCACCAAAAACATGTGAAATTTTTTTTTTAAACCAATATTAATCAATACTCAACAATATGCATAAAAATCCATCCACATTTGTTTTCAAAACCACCATTTATGATTCATAATCAATGTTTAAAACACATTAAAACATGTCTTTTGTTGGAACTAAAAATGAGGGATTAGTAACATACCTTGTACAAGAAGATTACAGAAGAAAAATTGACTCTTGAGCTCTTTGAAGAACACTTGTGGAAACCCTAGCCTTCAATCTTCAAGAGAGAGTTTCAAAAGAATTTAAGAGTTTTTATGTCTTTCCAAAGTGTGTCATGAGATGCAGTGAAATCAGGGTTTTGGGATAGGAAATGTCCAGAATACCCCTAGCTCAGAAACTTAAAACAAGCATGTAGGAGGGTATGACTCACTTAAAACATGGAATCATACACCTCGTATCCTACCATATGACCAGTGTGATGCTTAGTCATATCTTTTACAAAAACAATCCCAAATAGACTGACTAACCTACGAAAGAGGGGACACTAAGTCATACAATAGCATATGAGTAGTATGCCCAAATCGTACCTTGTCCTGAATGTGCATATCCAAGAAATTTTTTCAAAGGCCAATGTTTAGGGTGTCTCATTCTCCAAAACATAGGATTATTCGTCCTCGAATGATGGGTAAGGGGAAGCAAAAGCACGAGATAACAAATTTAAAAAAATTAAACTTATCTCCAAGCACAATTTACACCTCAACACCTTCATTGCGACCTTTAATTATGTTAGAAGACAAAGACATAAATAAATCCGCCCTTCCTTTAACAAAGTTATGATGAAGAACACATACCTTAAGCATGAGCTTCAATACAAAAGAACCAACACAAATACTTGGACTCCATGTCCTCTTCCGCATGCCAAATGGCTTTCTCGGACTTTATATTCCACTGTAGAACCTTCACCGAACACATACCTTTTATTCGCAACTAGCGAACTTGTAAATCCAAGATCCTCACCGGGATCTACTTATAGGAGAATATGAGTAAATGAACCCTGACCTTCCCTTAAAGTCTACCACTATAAGAAAATCTAAGATTAATCCTCGACCATAATTATTATGACTCAGACGCACATACAGGTGCATGTGATCGTACAAGAAATATAGTGATTTAGACAATTAGATATCATTCCCACGAGGACTAAGCAACTAGAAATTTAATCAACTTTTAGTTTCAGACAATGAGTGTTCGGTGTTATATAGTATGAAGATGATTTTGAAATTGAGAATAAAAATTTAAATTAATTAACAAGAAATAACATTTTATGACTAGAGCCAAGCAAGCAATGATTGTAAACAATTAAAATAATAGTTCCTGGGTTGAGGCTTCTTGAACAATCATACAAATCACTATTCTTATAGTAATATAATTGGTTATCGGGTTGTTGGTTCGCAATGTTTAGGCAACAATATTGATCTACCGACGTAAAATATTTTATCTATTGAATAATGCAGCTATAACTCCCACAGAGATACAACAATTCGTCTAGATTCATTAAGTGATCTTCTTGCTAATTCATACCCAAAATTAGTCTTCAGGTAAAAAAAGTTCAACGGAAATAATAAGAACCCTAAAAAGAAGAATTCTATACTTTTCCTCCGCTTCTCTGCTTGCCAAAGTAATTTCAATTGTGTTGAAGTGTTCCTTTTATAGTTGGGATAATTTTCCTAGAAAATATTAGGGGTCTCATCATGATACATGCTTGACTTGACTAGGGGTCGCGTCGCTGGGCTATAAGGACCTGTCATTGGAATTATCAGCCAAATATTTAGCTAAGGAAAAAATTTGTGGGTTGTGATATGATTGTTAATTATCTTAAATAGGGGTCACGTCATGGGGCTATTGCGACCCTTCGCTAGAATTGTTGTTCAAAAAATTGCCCAGGGCAAAAATCCTTTTAGCTGGTAGCTTTTTCACTTGATTCCCCGTTTTACTACATGCTTCCTAAATTCATTGAAAATGCCCTTTCAATTCAGTAACTCACATCCCCCACTTCATTTATCTTTTGTTCTATATCATGCATCCACTTTGTTCAAGTTCTACAAGAATTTTACTCTGCATCCCAAATTATGTCCATCAACTACCTCATACAATTAGACATCAAAACAACACACATTTTAGCTCATAAAACAAGTCTTATTATAGGTAATAATCGATGATTGGACATATAAATACACACAAGATCACCACCCCACACTTAGAATCTTGTTCATCCTCGAACAATTGCAAACATAATATATAATTGAGCTTCACATAACAACCCAAGAGGTATGTTAGCATTGGGCACCTACAGTTTATACAATGACTCTTCATCTTAAAATATGTCAAGAATACTTTTATGCACATGAACAATTTGTTTCAAAACTCATCATCTCAATAGTGACATCTGATTTGTTGGAAAAATTGAGCAAATCATTCAATAAAACAACACAATAAGTAATCCAGAATTTCATCCGCATGCACCCTCACAACAAGAAAGTTTTCCTATACCACTTCTTAATTTTTAATATTTCTCATGAGGGGAATATGAACGTTCAATCACTCACTCTCAACAATGAATTCATATATGATAGATAATGAACCATAAGCTTACCCTTAGTGTACTACTCCACAAATAGTTGGATGTTGAAACATAAGATCGATTAGGTCTTCCATAGTTGTAATGTAGGCTAAGGGACGGGTAGAAACTATTTTGTAAATAGTGACTAATCTCTTTAAGTTCTTTAATACATGTCAACTGATAATAAAAATCTCACTATATCAACCCAACTTTTACTTTATTATTTCCAAACAACATTAGTTCTATCCCTACTCTCATTAAGCCATTACACAAACTATGGTAGGAGTATATACTTCTTTTTCATCATGATTCACCTTTCAGCTATTGTTCATACGCCTTTACTGTTATGCACCCCTAACATAGCAACCCTATACCAAAGTTAGTCGTCTTTATTGAGGTGTATAATGTCCGAGGTAGACCAGGGAAAATATAGGTTTATTATAACAAAAATAGGGCTATAAAAACTGAATGTTCTTTCAAATTTTCTTTAACTCCTCACCATCATGATTGAACATAGAAATAACTATTTCTTTAAATCTTCACTTATACCTTTCACCTACTTCAATTTTAGTCTTCTTACTCATTAAATCATCTATACTAAAGCGCTTGGAAGTTATGGATCGAATCAAGGTCCATCAAAGAAAGGATTTAGGCTACATAAGAGGATACCAAAGAAATTAATCTATAGGCTCAACGGGGCTGACTAAGGATATGCATAAGGGTAGGTAAATAAAATCTTTACAATTCGGACAACAAAGAAATGGCTAAATCACTTCCTACAACCAACACCCTTTATTTTGCTATGTCAACACATCGGGTAAGTTTTATAAATTCCTATACATGTAGAATATAAACAAATACTCACTCTCATGGTGTATGCAAGGAATTAAATTAGATCCTTATGGTTCTCGATCTTGTTCTTGGTCAAATTCAAATTAATCCAATCAAATTGAATTGCACCTATTGAGATTTAATATCTGAAAAAAATTCATAGTTTTCCTTTTATTTCAAACCAACTTCATTTAAAGTCACTAAAAAAATCTAGCCCAACACAAAGCATTCCTCAAAAGTTGTAATCGGAGTTTCTTATCAATTCTCAACTTCTAAAGACTTACTCTCCTTAAGATGGTCGTCATCTATCTATCATAAAGGTAAGTCAACTAACTATGACTGAATTGCCAAAAAGGGCAAAATTAAATACATTAAATTAAAATTTCCAAATAGGGCAAAATTAAATACATTAAACTGAAATTTCCAAAAAGAGCAAAATTAAATACTTCACATGAAAACCATCCACGAAAAATACCTTTAGGGCAACTTGAAGCATACTTTCTACTTGTTAACTTAATAAAAACAAAAACAAAATAAAGAAAACATTGTCCAACAAAAATAACGTTAACAACAAAAATAAGTAGAATAAGTAAGACATAAGACTTCCACCACCCCACACTTAAAAGGAAGCACTGTCCCAGTGCTTGCAATATAAACTTAGCATGAGGTGTGGAGCAACTTCCTGGTCACTAATCCTCGATATCATCATCTGATTTTGGTCCATAAGCCTCAATGCCTAAGTCTGGATCGCTCTCCTCATCTGACTCTAAATTTAAATCCTATATTTGATGCTCCTATTAGTGGGCACATCATCATCTTATGGATCTAGAAAGTCTGGTAAAATCTGTAGCATAGTCCTCGCATAATGGCCTAGATGATAGTGAAGGTTAACAACTTGAATCTCTTGCTATGTTGCTGGACGTGCCCTTATCCATAACTACAGAAGGTAAAATCCATATATTTGAGAAGTGATCTCATTGTTCTGAGCTAGACGCTCGGGCATAGTCAATACCGGACTATGAGTCCCCATGATCCCCTTTGTATTGGATAAATCAATAGGTTAAGTGACCACTAGTATCTTATATTCTAATTTCTTTTCCTCCTCAACACCCTACTATTTCAACCACCTCATTAGTAACCTACCAAATCCAAAATTATGCATTGCATGGAACCACGCCCTTTTTATAACATCAAAAACAATAGCACCCATATTGACATCTATATTATCATGCATTAGGGCATAGATCAGACAAACCCTATCACGTGTCATCTTAGTGAAGTGTCTCCCATGGATAAGACAAGCATAAATAATCTTTACCAACATGCAGGGCTCTCTGTTCATCTGACCAAAAGGTAATGTCAAGTAAATAGCACTATCTTTATGACGGATCCACCTAGTCGTGGATTGAGTTTCACATATCAGATAGCAGATTTGTCCATAAGGCAGCTCAATATTCAATTTCTTTAAGGGCTTAGCATCTAGTTCTGGTGTGCCTATAAGAGTTTTCAATATATGAGGAGTGAAAGTAAGCACCTGGCCTCTTATTTTGACTTGTGAATCACGTGCCCATGTGTCTTAATTTGCATAGAATTCTCTAATAAGACTCAGTTTACAATAATGAGGCTACTCAAATAAAAAATCCATGTGAAACTCCTCAATCCTTTGAACCACACTCAAAAAATCTCTAAATAGGCTAGCTTAATTAATGAATTGGTCAGCTGTATATTTTTGCTCTATGTGTGAAGCATACCATTTTTGTAACACCCTATATTCTGCGTGTACTATTTCTCTACATGTGGTATTTGATATGGACTTATGAGGTAGGTTATGGGCTCGAGTATCCTACGTGATTAGTGAAGGTGAGATATGTTTGAAGGAATTCCCACATATATTGAAACGTGGTATGATTAAGTTACCGTCAATGAGAGTATCTAAACTTGGGCTCTTAAGTAGGTATTTAAATCTAAAGGATAAAGTTACCAAGTGTACATAAGTTTTAAGTTTAACAATAAGCATTTTTATCTTAAAGTGGAATAAAATATTAAGGTGCTTGCTTGACTGATTTAGGATAGTAGGTGAGTCACCTACTTTGAACTTTTGAAAAACCAAAGAACTAAGTAGGTGCATCACCTACTAATACTCCCATGACCAGATTATTGGGCCAATTATATTACGACCTACTTAAATTAATTCCGGCCAAAATTAAAGAAGAGAAAAAGAGGAGAATGGGCAGCCAAAGCCCAATAATTTTTGATCCACAAAGGCCCAATATAATGGGCAAGTAGGTGAATCACCTACTTGATGAATTATGGCCCAAAATCAGCCAAGAAAGTGAGCCAAAAGTAGATCTTTTTAAAGGGGTTGAAACCAGCTATTTTAGCTCATTTTAACTAGCCAAAAAAAATAACTATCAAGCTTTTCTCTCTTATTCTCTCTTAACTATGCAGCAACTCTAAATTACACTAGGGTTCTTGGGAAACCTTCCTTCCAAGTTAAAGGTTAGTGAACAATCATGAGGACATCTTAAGAATACTATAAGAATTATGTTCTCCATGATTAAACTATAATATACCCCTTTTTAAGTTTGGCAGTCCCTTTATTCATCATTATTAAGAGATTTTTCTCTTCACTTTTTATTTGTGAGTAAAGACATCAAGCTATTCAAGAGAGATATATTAAGGGAATAAACTACCACTAAAATTAAGGTATGGCTATTGTCCATTTTTTCCCTTTTCCTATATGCATGTGTTGGTAGAGGATTGTGTATATATTGTTGCTAAGAACTCAAGGGATGGTGAATTCAATTTTTGGTAGCTATATTAATGGATATTTGAGGCTGTTTTGGATCTGTTTTATGTATGTTTGTTGGGGCTGCTTGGTTGATGTTAGGGGGAACAATGTGAATAGTTTCCATTGAAAGATGGAAGAAGGGTATAATGGTACACCACCGAATTAAATGTTGCATAAGTTTACTGCCCAAACAACTTAATATACTATTTTGACAATACAATAAAGATGAAAGTATTATGGGGGATCTTATAAGAAATTGCATTGCGTGTGAATATAATTGGAGAAGAATGAGGTTGAAAGAACACCCTTGGACTACTTGATTGTGGGTTAGCTACTGCTTTAGTAAGTTTAAATTACGTGAATATGTTAATTAGCTACTAATACTCGTCTTATTCTATTGAAGATTAGTAATTAAAAAGGAAAGACATTAAGTAAATGTATGATCAGGTTTGCAGCAAGGTATGTATGGTCCGTCGATCCTATACTCTTTGGCAGGAATCTAAATCCTCTATTAAAAGTAAGCTTCTTAAGTATTCTTCCTTTCAAATAATACATAAATGCAATGTACAACCTCAAAGGTGGCTAACAACCTTATTCTGACTTGATAGGTTGTTAAAGTACCAGAAGATATGTTTGTTACTAGATCTGTCCATTTTTCCTTCTAAATACCAGTATGATATAGGTGTTTTCAGAAATAAGCTTTATTAGTTGTTTTCTTAGTTAACATGACCTATGGTGTTAGTTATGCTCCTATGTGTTTTATTTCTATTATTGTTAAATCCTACTTCATTGCTACTGCAGCTAGTGCGTATTTGCATACCTTTTGCTACTGGTTTAAACTTCTAAATCTAATGCATGACCACCAAGTTAACAACTTCAAAAATGAAAAAAATGATTTGAAATGATTCTATATATTCTTGGGTGGTATCCTAGGGGTGGAAGAAATACCTAGCATGGGTCGACCTCAGTTTGTGTACTTATGCTGCAGGTATAGGTACTCCGGCTAGTTGACCACCCCAGTAGGAGCACAGGGCATCTACCTGCTATTGGTGTGCTCCAAGTTAATTTCGAGCTTTCTGAGTCTATTATATATTTTTTAGAATTATATATTAGTTATGAGCAAAGTGGGGGGTTTTTCCCGACCTTAACTAAGTCCATGTGTCTTTTAACCTTAAATATTTTTTTCTCAACATAGTAAAGATGTCGATTACAAGAAGGAGTAAGAGTAAGAAGAGTAAGCAAGTAGATGTGGCTTCTAGTGAAAGAACAAGCAAATAACCACCTAGACATGCTGATCAAAGTGAGGCTCATGATGAGTTTACATCATGGACTTCTTCTACTTCTCCATCTCTAGATGTGCTAAGGAAGGGGAGCACCCCAGAGTCACCTATTAATGCTATTGAGCAAGATTTAAGGAATGCGGTGTAATTATTAACACATATAGTTGCTTGACAAAGTCAAGGACAAGATGGTCCAACTATGGGTTTTAGTAGTGTGGATAGGGCAGCCAGTCTACCTGCATAGGATTTCCTTAAATTGGACTCTCCATAATTCACTGGGTAAAATCCTAATAAAGATCCACAAGACTTTATTGATCAAATCAAAAGGGATTTAGATATTATGCATATATCTGCTAAATATATAGTGGAGTTAGCAACATATCAATTAAAGGGGGTGGCTATATTGTGGTACGAAGCTTGGAAAAAATCAAAGGGTATAGGTGCACCTTTAGCCAACTGGGAAGAGTTCAAAACAACATTTCTTTATCATTATCATCCATTCAAGATTCCGGAGACCCATGCAGATCCATATTTAAGTCTTCACCAAGGGAATATGAGTGTGTGGGAGTACAGTCTTTAATTTAATTCTTTGGCCTGGTATGCTCCTAATGTAGTGGCTACAATGGAGGATAGAGTTCATCGATATATGGATAGGTTGGACTGATATTTGGTTAGAGATTTCACTATTGTTGAATTGAATAAATACACGGATATAGCAATAATACAATCTTTTGCTAAAAAAAATGAAAGATCAAAGGCAAAGAAGGAAAGAAGAGTTGGAAAGAGGGCACTCTAAAAGGGATAGATATATCAGACAAATTTCTATATCTCAAAGTGAATTCAGGCCTTGGTTTTTTGATAGAACCCCTAGACCACCACCTTCCTACTCTACATTAGTGCTTCTCCTCAATTCCAGGGGTTTAAGGGAAATCAATTTGGGCAAAGAAGTGAGAGTCAAGGTTCACAAGTAGTGGGGTATTGAGAGCAAAGAGTTGCAAGCATATTAAGACCTCCTACACAACTTTGTAGGCATTGTGGAAGAAATAATTTAGGTGCATGTTGATTTGGAATAGATTATTTTTATTGGTATCGCACACCGAGACACATAATGAAAGATTGCCCAAAAAGGGGAATGGCTGATATGGCATGACCCACTAGATCTACTGTTGCATCATCATCCTTAGTTCCTTCTTTTGGTAGGGGTCAACAGGAAACTACTTTTCGTTGTATGGGTGTTAAGGGAGCTAGTTCTAGTGGTGTTCAAAATCGTACATATGCTCTAGCGGGTTGATAAAATTTGAAGGCTTCTCCTGAAGTGGTTATAGGTACATTATCAATCTTTTCAAATAAGGTATATGCATTAATTTACCCAGGATCTACATTATCATATGTGACTCCTTTAATTTCTGGAATGTTCAAAAGAACAGCAAAATTGCTAGCTAATCCATTTGAAGTGTCTACACTAATTGGCGAATCTAATATAGCTAGAAGAGTTTATCATAGTTGTATAGTAACTGTTTGTAATCATGATACATTGGATGACCTGGTGGAGCTTGAAATGGTGGCTTTTGATGTTATATTTGGTATGGATTAGTTGTCTTCATGTTATGCCACAGTGGATTGCCGAGCTAAGAGGGTGCATTTCCATTATCTAAAGGAAGTAGTCCTTGAGTGGAGGGGTAATATTAGGGCACCAAGGGGTAAGTTTATTTCCTATATTAAGGAAAGGAAGATGATGTCCGAAGGAATCATATGTTATCTAGTAAGGGTGAATGATATAGAGGTAGAGTCACCGACTCTTCAATCCATTTTAATGTTAAATGAATTTCTTGATGTATTTCCCGAAGAGCTTTCGAGTTTACCTCCAAAAAGAGAAGTAGAGTTTGGTATTGATGTGATCCCAAGTACTCAACCTATTTCCATTCCTCTGTATAGAATGGCCCCTACAGAACTACACAAATTAAAGGAACAATTAAAGGATTTTTTGGTAAAGGGTTTCATAAGGCCAAGTATATCTCCTTGGGGCGCACCTATGTTATTCGTAGGTAAGAAAGATCGCACGTTGAGAATATGTATTGATTACCAATAATTAAATAAGGTAACAATTAATAACAAATATCCTATTCCTAGAATTGATGATTTGTTTGATCAGTGCTAAGTACTTCTCAAAGATTAACTTAAGGTAAGATTATCACCAACTGAGAGTGAAGGAGAAAGATATACCTAAAACGATATTTCAAATACGATACGCTTATTTTGACTTTTTAGTTATGTTATTTGGGCTAACTAATGCACTAAGAACTTTCATGGATTTGATGAATAGAGTATTTATGCCATTATCACATGTAGTTGTTATTGTATTTATAGATTCTATTCTGGGGTATTCATGATCGAAAGAAGATCATGCTAATCATTTTTGACAGGTGTTACAAATCCTTCATGATCGTAAATTGTATGTAAATTTCTCAAAATATGAGTTTTGGTTAAAATTGGTAGTATTCTTGGGTCGTATCATGTTTGATGAAGGGATAAGAGTTAATTCTCAAAAGGTAGAGGTATTGAAGAACTAGGAAAGACCTATTATGCCAATGGAGGTTCATAGTTTTGTAGGCTTGATAGGTTATTTTAGAAGGTTTGTTAAGGGGTTTTCTTCTAGTTCTTCTCCTTTAACAAAGCTAACACACAACGAAGCTAAGTTTCAGTGGAATTAAACATGTGAAAGAAGTTTTCAAGATTTGGAGAATAATTTAACTTCTAAACCCATATTGGTACTTCCAGATGGCACGGAAGGCTATACGGTATATTATGAAGCTTCAGAAGTTGTCTTAGGATGTGTTTTGATGCAACATGGTAAGGTAATATCTTACGCCTCAAGACAGTTATGGCCACATAAGAAGTATTATCCAACACAAGATCTTAAGTTCGCAACAGTTGTATTTTCTTTAAAAATATGGCGCCACTACTTGTAAGGAGTTCATGTTGATATATACACCGATCACAAAAGTTTATAGTACCTCTATAACTAGAGGGACCTAAATTTGAGGCTGCGAAGATGGCTTGACCTATTAAAAAACTATCATTTTGATATTTTATATCATCCGTAGAAAGCAAATGTGGTAGCCGATGTGCTAAGTCAGAAGGCGATGGCAAGTAATTATAGGTAGCCCGCACAAAGGAAAGGGATAAATAAGGACCTACACCAATTAGCTTGCTTGGGGGTTTGCCTTCTTGAATCTTCAGACAAAGCCATTATTGTACAAAATCCAGTAGAATCCTAATTAGTAGCCAAAGTTAAAGAGAAACAATACATAGATCCTATTCTTTTATAGCATAACGAAAATGTAAGACAAGGTATGACGAAGGCATTTGAGCTTACAAAAGAGAGAATACTTGGATGCCAAAATAGATTGTGTGTACCTAATGTTGATTTACTATGAAAGCAGATTATTATGAATGCATATCATTCAAGATATTCTATCTATCCTGGTTTAACTAAAATGTATCATATCTTTAAAGAGGTGTATTGGTGGGGCGACATAAAAAAGAACATTGTAGAATTCGTAACCGAATGTCCACATTGTCAACAAGTCAAAGTGGATTACCAAAAGCCAGGAGGTTATATGCAGCTTATGGAGCTCCCAACTTGGAAGTGGGATATGATCAACATGGATTTCATCACTAGTCTACCTCGCTCTTCTTGAAAGTTTAATTCTATATGAGTAATAGTGTCTAGACTCACCAAATCAGCACACTTCCAACCAGTTAAGACTACGTACATGGCTGAAGAGTATGCAAAATTATATATTAAAGAGATAGTAAAGCTACATGGAGTCCCAATCTCTATTATATCAGATAGGGAAGCTCAATTTACCGTACACTTTTGGAGGTCATTCCAGAAGAGCTTAGGAACAGAAGTGAGTTTAAGCACAACTTTTCAAACTCAAACGAATGGCCAGATAGAACGTACAATCCAAACACTAGAGGATATATTGCGTGCTTGTGTATTGGGCTTCAAAGGTATTTGGGATGCTCATTTGCCACTAATTGAGTTTGAATACAATAATATTTATCACTCGAGTATCAGAATAATGCCTTATGAAGCTTTATATGGAAGAAAATATAGATTACTAATTGGTTGGTTTGAGGTTGGTGAAACTACCTTATTTGGGCCAGATCTTGTTCATCAAGCTATAGAAAAAGTTAAGGTGATGCAACAACGATTAGAAATAGCTCAAAGCCAACATAAATCATATGCGAATACTAGAAGAAGAGGGTTAGAGTTTACTATAGGAGATTGGGTGTTCTTGAAGGTGTATCCAATAAAGGGGTAATTAGGTTTGGTAAAATGAGAAAACTAAGTCCCCGCTATATAGGGCCATATAAAATTATACGAAGATTTGGACAAGTGGCATATGAGTTAGACCTACTCCAAGAGCTTTCAATGGTGTATTCGATTTTTCATGGCTCAACGCTCCGCAAGTGCATAGGAGGTCCATCTCATATTACTCCCACTACAGATGTGTAGGTTATGGAAGAACTAACCTATGAAGAAGTGCCTATTGCTATACTAGATCGGAAAGTTAAGAAGTTGAAAAATAAAGAATTAGCTTCAGTAAAAGTGCTTTGTAGGAGCCCGCAAGTAGAAGAAATTACATGGGAAGCCGAAGAAGCAATGAAGTCAAAGTACCCTCATTTATTTGAATCTAAAGACTTGGTCCAAGGATGCTGATTTGGGGAATAAAAAAGTAAGTATAAATACACAAGTGTTATGTTGATAACAATGAGTTTAAACTTAGTTTTATATTCATTTAGGCTAGCTTGTTATGCTATTATTCGAGGGAAAGTATTTCTAAGGGGGTAGGATGTAACACCCTAAATTCCTCGTGTACTAGTTTTACTCATGTGGCATTTGATATAGACTTACAGGGTAGGTTATGGGCTTGGGTATCCTATGTGATTAGTGATGGTAAGATAGGTTTGAAGGAATTCCCGCTTACATTGAAACGTGGTACGATTAAGTTACCAACGATGAGAGTATCTAAACTTGGGATCTTAAGTAGGTATTTGAATCTAAAGGATGAAGTGAACAAGTTTACATAAGTTTTAAGTTTAACAATAAGCATTTTGATCTTAAAATAGAATAAAATATTAAGGTAATTTCTTGACTAACTTCAGCTAGTAGGTTAGTCACCTACTTTGACATTTTGACAAACCTAAGAACTAAGTAGGTGCATGGGAATAAAATTCCACTAGGATTCTTGGGAAACCTTCCTTACAAGTTGAAGGTATGTGAACAAATCATGAGTACATCTTAAGAATACTATAAGAATTATGTTCTCCATGATTAAACTATAAAATATCCCTTTTTAAGTTTGGCAGTCCCTTTATTCTTGATTATTAAGATATTTTTCTCTTCACTTTTGGTTTGTGACTAAAGAGATCATGATATTGAAGAGATATAAATTAAGGGAATAAACTACCACCAATATTAAGGTATGGTTATTGTTCATTTTTTCCCTTTTGTATTATACGTGTGTTGGTAGAGGATTGTGTATATATTATTGTTAATAACTCAAGTGATGGTGAGTTCAATTTTTGGTTGCCATATTAAGGGATATTTGAGGTTGTTTTAGATCTATTTTATGTATGTCTGTTGGGGGATGCTTGTTTGATATTGAGGGGAAAGGTTTGAATAGTTTCCATTGAAAGGTGGAAGAAGGGACAATGGTACACCACTGAGTTGGATGTCACATAAGTTTACTGCCCACACTACTTGATACACTATTTTGAGAATACAATAAAGACAAAACTGTTAAGGGGGATCATATAAGAAAATGCATTGTGTGTGACTGTAATTGGAGAAGAATGAGGTTGAAAGAACACCCTTAGACTAGTTTATTGTGGGTTACTACCCGGTTACTGTTTTAGTAAGTTTACATGGCATGAATGCGTTAATTAGCTACTAATACTAGTCTTATGCTATTGTAGATTAGCAATTAAAAAGGAAAGACATTAAGTAAAAGTGTGATCTGTTGTGCAGCAACGTGTGAATGGTTCATTGATCCTATACCCTTTGGCTTGAATCTAACTCCTTTGTTACAAAGTAAGTTTCTTAAGAGGTTTTCCTTTCAAATTTTACAAAAGTGAAGCATACAACCTCCAAGGTCGCTAGGAACCTTATTCTAACTTTTTAGGTTGTTACAACACCTAAAGATGTGTTTGTTACTAGATCTGTCCATTTTCCCTTCTAAGTACTAGTATGATATAGGTGTTTTCAGAAATAAGCTTTATGAGTTACTCTATTAGTCAACATGACCTATGGTGTTAGTTAAGCTCCTATGTGTTATATTCCTATTATTATTGTATCCTACCTCATTGATACTACATCTAATGCATATTTGTATACCTTTTGCTACTGGTTCAAAGTTACAAATATAATACATTACCACCAAAACAACAACTTCAAAAATGAAAAGAATGATCTAAAGTTATTTTATATATTCTTGGGTGGTATCCCAGGGGTGGAAGAAACACCTATCATGGGTCGATCCCAATATTACGGGTAGTGTCCCAGGGGCCAAAGGAAAGCCTAGCATGGGTCGACCCCAATTGTGTACTTAGGAGGACCGTATCCCTGGGGTTAAAATACCTTGCATGGGTCATCCTTTTTTACCCCTGATCAGCTGGTAATTTGTATCATGACTTATAATCTTATTAATTAAACAAGAATAAAGCAATGTAAAGGGCACAATGTGCATGATCCCATAAGTACAAGCTAAGTTGGTGTTCTATCCTTATCTTTATAGTTATATATTGATATTTAATTTTATTGAGCTCTTGTCTTATTTATAGCCACTTCATGCCGTACATACTCAGTACACTCTTTGTATTGACACCACTCATGGGGGACACTATGTTTTATGCCGCAGGTATAAGTACTCTGGCTAGTAGACTACCCTAGTAGGAGCACGGGATATCCAGCTGCTATTGGTGAGCTCCAAGTTGATTCAAAGCTTTCTGAGTCTATTATATATTTTGGTATTGTATAGTAGTTATAAGCAAGGCAGGGGTTTGTCCCAACCTTAACTAAGTCCATGCGTCTTTTAGAGGCTATGTAGACTAATATGAAGTTAAGTGTGGTAGCATTGTGTTCTTTTAATGTTGTGGAACTAATGGGCCCCGGTCTTGTATATGTAGGTTTGGAGTAACTTACGTGATTTTTTTTATCAATGCATTATATCCATATAAGTAGGACCTTTGAATACTATAGTTACATACATGAAAAGTACAGGGATATGAGTTGGTTCTCCCAAAACGGGTGCCTGTCCGCCCTAATGGGGGTATGATAATTTTTTTCCTTCTTCAACAATCCATCTTGACCCATATCTCCTAGCTTGCCCAGTTGGAAAATCAGGAGCTCTGGGCGCACTAGCAGTTTGCCTGTTGCACTTTTGTGCTGGCTCAGAAGTTCCAGCTGCTACCTTGCCTTTGTGCTGACGAGTAGATATTTTTGCTAGTACACACATCACACAAAAAACATATCAAAGAAAGTACCTATTGGACACCAGTATGCATTATACAGGAGACGGTGGTAGACACTCCATACTTAGTTGCTAGCATAGGTACGTAAATAAGAACTAGTGTACTCAGAATTCCCCATACGTAGAAGTCAGCATAAACAGATATGTGCTAATTATTCTAACAAATTAAATTCCTCTGTTATTCAATTCATAGTGCCTACAATAGTCCTTACTTCATCGCATAGGATATCAAGTCAATATTTGTGCATGATTTCCCAAGAAGTCAGCCAATAAGTCCATGTATCACAATATTAGATCAATCATAAATTAGTGAAGTATGCTCAGAAACATCCTATATCCCAATAATAATAACCAGTTGTTTCCATTCTAACCACATCATAACCATCAGGACCTAACAGATTCAGCAAAAATACGTCTAACATATTTGCCCACAAACTTCATTCGACAATACATTTGCAATGCAAGTCAAGAGTTAATTCACAACTAATTATTCTCAACATACTCCTCCTATAATTATTTAACAATTAATTCATCATACATCAACCTATACATGAAATTAACCACATAAATTCAAACACAATAAACCACACTCAGCACATGGGAGCATGAATTAATAGGTATCCAAGTTCACAACACTCAATATCATACTTTCATGGAATAGATTGCACCACTACTTCAAATCTTCCACCAATTTATGCAAACCACTGAAGTACAAATAAAAAGAATGAAGTACTTATCTAAAAATCCTGGCAAGAAAATGAAAAACTATATTTTGCTTTCGGGAATTTAGGGGTGACGCTGTTAGGGTAAAGAAATGAAGGGAGTTTGGGGATTTAAGTGGGTATTTATAGAAGAGGGGTGGAAATGAGCGTTTTAAACTGAATGGGCTTGTGCCTCGCGTCCTGACCCTGCCTTAACCTAACTGGCCCGTGCGTCATAATACTGGATTGACTCAACTAGGCCTCGCATCACGGGACTATCGTGAGTGTACACTGGAATTAACATAAAATTTTTTGGCTAAGTTACTTTTTTTCACTGATTCTTGCATCTTAGGGAAAATATTTTATTCCCCCTTTTTTCCCCTTGAATTTTGCTAAAGTAAATATTTACTTAACTGAGAGAATCTACTCACACCGTTACTATTACCTCTATTTTCTTCTCATACGTCCTCGGTTCTCTTCCCTGTACATCAACAAAACCAACAAACTACGTAAGAAA
>NC_061121.1:155839122-156092624 GCF_002878395.1 Capsicum annuum | reverse complement strand
AAGTTACTTTTTTTCACTGATTCTTGCATCTTAGGGAAAATATTTTATTCCCCCTTTTTTCCCCTTGAATTTTGCTAAAGTAAATATTTACTTAACTGAGAGAATCTACTCACACCGTTACTATTACCTCTATTTTCTTCTCATACGTCCTCGGTTCTCTTCCCTGTACATCAACAAAACCAACAAACTACGTAAGAAAAAGTGGGTTGCCTCCCACCCAGCTCCTCAGTTTTGGTCATGGCACGACTCATTTTTTTGTATTTTTGCTATCCTTTTCTTCCCTAACAACTAAAACAAAAAGGAACTATCTTATTACATTACAAAGAGAACTATATTGTTACATTACATTTGTAGGTTGCCTCCCACGCAATGCCTTGTTTTACGTTGTGGCACGACGTAGCTCATACTCACTCTTCAACGAAAGTGATGGACTCTTTGTGCATATCTGGATGATCCACCCGATAATTCTTTACATAATATCCATTCACCAAAAACTTCTCCATCTTCTCTTTATTCCAAAACTCCACAGCTCCAAGAGGTGTCAGTCGCACCACCTCAAAAGGTCCAAAACATTTAGATCACAATTTACTCGGGAACAACTTAAGCGTTGAATTAAACACAAAAAAAAAGTTGTCTGGGTTCAAACACTCTCTCGTTAATTTTCTTATCATACCATATTTTTGTCTTCTCCTTATATACCTTTGAATTTTCGTAGGCATGCATCCTAAAATTATCAAGATCATTTAGCTACAATAATTATTTCTCCTCCACGGCTGTCATCTCTAGATTTAACTTTTTTATGACCCAATATGATTGATGTTCTAGCTCCACAGGTAGATGGAATACTTTACCATAAACTAAGCGATATGTAGACATCCCAATGGACCTTTTGTAAGTTGTTCTGTAATCCTAAATTGCTTCATCCAAATTCTCGATCCAATGTTTTTGCTATCCATTCACAGTCTTATGAATATATACTTAATCTCCTAATTCGACACCTCAACTTGTCCACTTGTTTAGGGATGATACGTCGTAGAAACCTTGTACCTAACACCATATTTAGCAAGAAGATTTTTAAAATATGTGTTGATAAAATGCGTTCCTCCATCACTAATTATCACTCTAGGTATACCAAATCTGGAAAATATGTTCTTCACAAATTTCAGCATAACTCTTGCATCATTAGTTGGACTAGCCACAGCTTCCACCTATTTAGAGACATAGTCAACCACTACAAGAATGTACAAATTGCATTTTAAAGGTGGGAATGGGCCCATAAATTGATCCCCCAAAAATCAAAGACTTCAACTTCTAAAATATTGTTGAGGGGATTCTCATTCCGCCTTGATATAGTACCTAACCTTTGACATTAATCACAATTTTTCACAAAAGCAATTGCATCCCTAAACAACGTAGGACAGAAAAAACCTAATTACAATATTTTTCTAGTAGTCCTCTAACCCCCATGGTGTCCACCATAAGGAGATGAGTGGCAATCTTTAAGAACCTTTGAAAATTCAGCCTCTGGGATACACCTATGAATGAATCCATCCGGGCCTTTCTAAAAAGATACGACTCATCCCAAATATAGGAACGTGAATCATGGAGTAATTTCTTTCTTCGTTGTGTGGTGGAATTAGGAGGGTATACCTCATAAGCTATCAAATTCACAATATCAGTATACCATGGGAACTCAACTACATCTAAAGATAACAACTTTTCATCAGGAAACTCTTCCTTAATACTAAGAGATTCATCAACAATATGCTTCCGACTTTCCAGCCGTGACAAGTGGTCAGAAACTTGATTTTTAGCTCCCTTCCAATCTCGAACCTCAAGATAAAATTCTTGTAGTAGCAGAATCCACCTAATAAGTCAAGGTTTTGCATCCTTCTTATTCACAAGATACTTAATAGTAGGATGGTCAGTATGAACATTGACTTTAGTTCTAACTAAGTAAGATCTAAACTTGTCAAATGCATACACCACAGCTAATATCTCTTTCTATGTAACTATTTAATTAACTTGAGCATCATTCAAAACATTGCTAGAATAATAAATAGAGAAAAATACCTTGTCCTTTCTCTGACCCAAAACTGCTCCCACAGCAATATCACTAGAGTCACACATTAGTTCAAATTGTAACTCCTAATCTGGTGTAATCAAAATAGGTGCTTCTATCAACTTCTTCTTTAGTTTTTGAAATATTTCTTGGAAATCATCCCCAAACTTGAACTTTGCCTCTTTCTCCAATAATTTGCACATAGGGCTTGCAATCCTTGAGAAATTTTGAATGAACCGTCTATAGAAACCTGCATGTCCCAGAAAGCTTTGCACTTCATTGACTGTGACTGGATGTGGCAACATTTCAATCACTTTAAGCTTCTGCTTATCTACTTAGTAAATATTATCATCCATAAAATAATAATACTCTTCTCTCACCAATATATCCATCATTTGGTCAATGAAAAGAATCGGATAGTGATCTTTATGAGTAGTTTCATTCAATATCTGATGGTCAATACGGACCCTCCAACCAATCACCATACATGTGTGGATCAAATCATTATCATCATTAGTTACCAAAGTGATCCCTCTTTTCTTTGGTACAAAGTACATTGGACTCACCTATTTGCTATTGGAAATTGTGTAGACAATACCATTATCTAACCACTTGATCACTTCTTTTCTGACCACCTCCTTCATCACAAGATTCAACCTTATTTGTTGCTGCACTCTTAGTATGTAACCCACTTTCATGTAGATCTTGTGCATACAAAATACTGGATTAATTCTTGTAATATTGGAGATCTGCTAACCAATCGCCTTTCTTCTCTAATTTAGGACTACTATAGCTTCCTCTGCCTGCACATCTATTAATTTTGCAAAAAAATAATAGGCAAAGTATCTTGATCACTAAGAAAACCATATTTTAAAGGAGAAGGAAGAACCTTAAGCTCCAAGTTAGGAGCTTCTTTAACTAAGGGGTCGGGCGATAGACCAATTGTCCTATTCAATGGTTGGAAGGCACTTTCATCGTCTCAACCACTACCAAATACATAACCTGGACCAATTCCAATGCTTCCACATCTCCATAAAGATCATAACCCATCAAAACTTGCTCTAATAGATCATCAGACTATAGCAACTGCCAATCAGAAACAAGGTCAATAACCGATATAGATTACAACTCCTCATATATAGCTAACAGTTTCAATGGCTTGTTCACATCAAAGACTTCTACTTTATCATGCGCTCACATTGTGATTTACCCAAATGCTACATTAGTTAGTAACTGCCCTATTGCTAAGAAAGGACATCTCAAAATAAATGGAAACAATAGGATCAGCCTCAAAGTCAAGAGTTACAAAATCCACTAGAAAGATTAAGGATCCCACTTGCACAAAAAAATCCTCGATAATACCATACTGCCTAGCAAGTGATCTATCTGTCAGCTACTAAATAATAGTAGTAGGTTTGTGACTCCCAAGTCCTATCATCCGGTACCATGATGTGGGCATAAGATTTATGCTAGCTCCCAAGTCACATAATCCACGTGTACAAATAGTCTGTCCAATGGTAATCTGCAAGGTGAAACTACCTAGATCTTTAAATTTTGTGGGAAATTTATTTTGAATCTTAGATGTGCACTCTTGAGTAAGTGGAACTATAGAATACTCGGTCAACCAGTTCTTATTCATAACTATATCCTTCAAGTATTTAGCATATTTTGGCACACTATGAAAAATATCAACAAGAGAAAGATTCACTTGAACCTACTTCAGAAGATCTAAGAACTTCTTATAACTCACTTTATCTTGATGCTTCCTTTGCCTTTGAGGAAAAGGTGAGGGAAGTGTCTTTTCCACATGGATTTTTTCACTTGCCAATTTTTCCTTAATTTCTTTCTCTGCATTTTCTTTTGCACCCTCATCATTAATTACGGGACTAACCTACCCCTGAACTGTCTTGTTAGTTTGCAGCCCACTCCTTGTTATAACCGTATTTACCTACTTGGGATTTTTCTCCATATCTCTAGGTAATTTTCCTTAATGCCTTATATTCTGTGCCCTACAATTTGACCCAACTGCAACTCTAGATTTCTCATAAGGAATTGTTGATTCTTCCACTCAGCTGCAAACTATGTCTGTTGAGTCCTAATTTCAGTAGAAAATTATGCTTGTTGAGCCATTAACTGCTTCATTAATTCCTCCATATCACCATTTTGAGCAGTACTAGCATGATTACTCTAAATCGGCTATTGGTTTAGTTTCACTTGTTCCTTGCGCTAATTTGCTTTCTGCGCCTGATTTAGACAATATGAGAAATTGGGATGGTTACTCCAAGTGGGATTATAAGTGTTACCAAAATTTGTTATCTCCTGCCAATTTACATTCCCATATAGTTGACAGAATCTGGGTTAACAAAACATGCATCTGATGTGTGCTCACCACTTCCGCAAACCTCACACCAAGAATTCACCTTTTGGGTTGTATTCATTGTGGCTACTGGTTGTATAACACCAAGCTTTATGTTATTAACCTGAGTAATCATATGATTTTTCATGGCTGCGATCTGTGCCTATAATGAAGTGAACTGATCTACCTCCATTACCCCTGAAACTTTTTTAGGAGTACTCCTTGAGTCTGTATGTCTGTCAGGGTTCCTTTGTGAAATATGATTCAACAGTGTATACAATTCCTTATATGTCTTCTCAAGATCCTGTCCACCTGCTGCTAAATCCAAGAGAATCTTTGTGTTTGAATTCAATCCTTCTATGAAAGACTTCTACTTTATCATGCGCTCACATTGTCATTTACCCAAATGATACATTAGTTAGTGACTGCCCTATTGCTAAGAAAGGTCATCTCAAAATAAATGGAACAATAGGATCAGCCTCAAAGTCAAGAATTACAAAATCCACTAGAAAGATTAAGGATCTCACTTGCACAAAAACATCCTCGATAATACCATACAGCTTAGCAAGTGATCTATCCTTCAGCTACAAAATAATAGTAGTGGGTTTGTGACTCCCAAGGCCTATCTTACGGTACCATGATGTGGGCATAAGATTTATGCTAGCTCTCAAGTCACATAATCCACGTGCACAAATAGTCTCTCCAATGGTAATCTGCAAGGTGAAACTACCTAGATCTTTAAGTTTCGTGGGCAATTTATTTTGAATCTTAGATGTGCACTCTTGAGTAAGTGGAACTGTAGAATACTCGGTCAACCAGTTCTTATTCATAACTATATCCTTCAAGTATATTGCATATTTTGGCACACTATGAAAAATATCAACAAGAGAAAGATTCACTTGAACTTGCTTCAGAAGATCTAAGAACTTCTTATAACTCACTTTATCTTGATGCTTCCTTTCCCTTTGAGGAAAAGGTGAGGGAAGTGTCTTCTCCACATGATTTTTTTCACTTGCCACTTTTTCCTTAATTTCTTTATCTACATTTTCTTTTCCACCCTCATCATTAATTATGGGACTAACCTACCCCTGAACTGTCTTGTTAGTTTGCAGCCCACTACTTGTTGTAACCGTATTTACCTACTTGGGATTTGTCTCTATATCTCTAGGTAATTCTTCTTAAGGTCTTATATTCTGTGCCCTACAATTTGACCCAACTGGAACTCTAGATTTTTCATAAGCAATTGTTGATTCTTCAACTCAGCTACAAACTGTGCCTGTTAAGTCTTAATTTCAGTAGAAAATTATGCTTGTTGAGCCATTAACTGCTTTATTAATTCCTCCATATTACTATTTTGAGCAATACTATCCTGATTGCTCTAAATCAACTATTGATTTAGTTTCACTTGTCCCTTTTACTAATTTGCATTCTGCGCCTGATTTCTACACGATGAGAAATTGGGATGGTTTCTCCAAGTGGGATTATAAGTGTTACCAAAATTTGTTATCTCTGCCAATTTGCATTCCCATATAGTTGATAGAATCTGGCTTAATAGAGCATGCATCTGATGTGTGCTCACCACTTCCGCAAACCTCACACCAAGAATTCACCTTTTGGGCTGGATTCGTTGTGGCTGCTAGTTGTATAACACCAAGCTTTATGTTATTAACCTGAGTAATCATATGATTTTTCATGGCTGCAATCTGTTCCTATAATACTGTGAACTGATCTACCTCCATTACCCCTAAAACCTTTTTAGGAGTACTCCTCGAGTCTGCATGTCTGTCAGGGTTCCTTTGTGAAATACGATTCAACAGTGTGTACAATCCCTTATATGTCTTCTCAAGATCCTGTCCACCTGCTGCTAAATCTAAGAGAATCTTTGTTTTTGACTTCAATCCTTCTATGAAAGACTTCTACTTTATCGTGCGCTCACATTGTCATTTACCTGAATGCTACATTAGTTAGTGACTTCCCTATTGCTAAGAAAGGACATGTCAAAATAAATGGAACAATAAGATCAGCCTCAAAGTCAAGAATAACAAAATCCACTGGAAAGATTAAGGATCCCACTTGCACAAAAACATCCTCGATAACACCATTCGGCTTAGCAAGTGATCTATCCGTCAGCTACAAAATAATAGTAGTGGCTTTGGGACTCCAAAGGCCTATCTTCCAGTACCATGATGAGGGCATAAGATTTATGCTACCTCCCAAGTCACATAATCCACGTTCACAAATAGTCTGTCCAATGGTAATCTGCAAGGTGAATATTCCTAGATCTTTAAGTTTCGTGGGCAATTTATTTTGAATCTTAGACGTGCATTCTTAAGTAAGTGGAAAAGTAGAATACTCGGTCAACCAGTTCTTATTCACAACTATATCCTTCAAGTATTTTTCATATTTTGGCACACGATGAAAAATATCAACAAGAGAAAGATTCACTTGAACCTGCTTCAGAAGATCTAAGAACTTCTTAGAACTCACTTTATCTTGATGCTTCCTTTCCCTTTGAGGAAAAGGTAAGGGAACTGTCTTCTCCACATGAATTTTTTCACTTGCCACTTTTTCCTTGATTTCGTTCTCTACATTTTCTTTGGCACCCTCATCCTTAATTATGGGACTCACCTGCCCCTGAATTGTCTTCTTAGTTTGCAGCCCACTCCTTATTGTAACCGTATTTACCTACTTGAGATTTGTCTCTATATCTCTAGGTAATTCTCTTTAAGGTCTTATATTCTATGCCCTACAATTTGACCAAACTACAACTCTAGATTTCTCATAAGCTATTGTTGATTCTTCAACTCAGCTGCAAACTGTGCCTGTTGAGTCTTAATTTCAGTAGAAAATTACGCTTGTTGAGCCATTAACTGCTTCATTAATTCCTCCATATTACCATTTTGAGCAATACTAGCTTGATTGCTCTAAATCAGCTATTGATTTAGTTTCACTTGCCCCTTGTACTAATTTGTATTTTGCGCCTTATTTCTACACCATGAGAAATTGGGATGGTTTCTTTATGTGGGATTATAAGTGTTACCAAAATTTGTTATCTCTGCCAATTTACATTCCCATATAGTTGACAGAATCTGGCTTAACAGAACATGGGTCTGATGTGTGCTCACCACTTCCGTAAACCTCATACCAAGAATTCACTTTTTGGACTGCATTCGTTTTAGCTTTATGTTATTAACCTGAGTAATCATATGATTTTTCATGGCTGCGATCTGTGCCTATAATGAAGTGAACTGATCTACCTCTAATACCCCTGAAACCTTTTGAGGAGTACTCATCGAGTCTACTTGTCAGTCAGGGTTCCTTTGTGAAATCCGATTCAACAGTGTGTACAATTCCTTTTATGTCTTCTCAAGAGTCTGTCCACCTGCTGCTAAATCCAAGAGAATCTTTGTGTTTGACTTCAATCCTTCTATGAAAGTATGCACAAGAACATCATTGAATTGATGATGGTGAGGGCTATTTCTGAGCATACTCTTAAATCTCTCCCAAGCTTTGTGGAGATTGTCTCAGTCTTTCTGTCTAAAATTAAAGATTTCACTCCTCAAGCATGCCGTCTTCCTAAATGGAAAGAATCAAATAAGAAATTTTTGAGCTCGATCTCCCAATATAGTGATGGAGAGTGGTGGTTCAGCATGTAACCATCTTTTTGCTTCCCTCCATTAGAGAGAAGGGAAAGAGTGTCAACCTGACATAATCAGGATTCACCACTTCAGGAATATATGTATCGCTAATTTCCAAGAAGAACTGTATATGCTTCTGTGGATCTTCATGTGAAAGGCCATGAAATTGCCCTGCTGAATTCAGAATTGCGCCATATTCTACTTCAATTAAAATCAAACTCCCGGTTCAGGCTTTAGAATACTGCTAATTACATAATTTGTGAGTGGGATTGCCATCTCACAAACAGGTCTAGCAGTTTGTTGAGAAGGAACAACTGGAATCACAAGAATCGCATGAGGTGGAACATTCTCGGCATTTGGATCAACCGATTTATTTCGTTGATCAGCCACTCTTCACCTTTGTTGAAAGATTTGCTTTGGGTATGTAAAAGGCTCTACCAGTTCTTTATCTCTCGCCAGTCCTGGATTCAGCTAAACCTGCAAAAATTCAGCCGCTAAGATCAAGTTGTTAACACCTCAACCTAATATCAAAAACCAAAAATTTAGCAATTTACTAATTATATTGGTCCCCGGCAACGGCTCCAAGAACTTGGTGCAACTCCGACGTACACGTAAGTGCACGTGATTGTACAAGTAATATAGTGATTTAGAAAATCAGATATTGCTCCCACGAGGACTAAGCAATTAGAAATTTAACCAACTTTTAGTTTCAGACAATGAGTATTGGGTGTTATATAGTATCAATATGATTTTGAAATTGAGAATAAAAATTTAAATTAATAAACAAGAAATAAAATTTTATGACTAGAACAAAGCAAGCAACGGTTGCAAACAATTACGAAAAGAATTCCAGGGTTGAGGCTTCTCGAACAATCATACAAATCTCTATTCTTATATTAGTCTAATTGGTTATCGGGTTGTTGGTTCGCAAGGTTTAGGAAACAATATTGATCTCCCGACCTAAAATATTTTATCTATTAACTATTGCAGCTACAACTCCCGGAGAGATACAATAATTCTTGTAGATTCATTAAGTAATCGTCTTGCAATTGAACCAAACAAGGCTACTAGTTATATCCCTATCCTAGATGCTAATTAAAATCCCTTATTTTATAAAAGGATAAGAACCTTGCTCCATTGTTTCCTCATTCTAATCTACGATACTCCTCTTGGATTCACATAGAAATATAAATTTATTCTAATAGCAGCCAAGCATTAAAATAGGAAGCTCAAGAAATTAAGAACAACCTAGGTGATAATTCAAAAAGAAACCACTATAAAAAATATAAAGAAGGGTATTTAGCCACTCATGTTTGAATTAAACATCAAAAAAGAGTAATTAATCATACCCAAAATTAGGTATCAGGAAAAAGATGTTCAAAAGAAATAATAAGAACCGTAAAAAGAAGAATTCTATGATTTTCCACCGCTGCTCTGCTTGCCAATGTATTTTCAATTGTGTTGAAAATATTAGGGGTCGCGTCGCGATTCATGCTTGACTTGACTAGGGGATGCTTCACGGGGCTATAACGACCCCTCACCGGAATTATCAGCAAAAAAATTGGTTAAGGAAAAAATTTGTGGGTCGCAATGCGATAGGTAATTGACTTTATTAGGGGTCGCGTCGTGGGGCTGTCGCGACCCATCACAGGAATTGTTGTCCAAAAAATCTGGTAAGGCAAAAATCCATTTTTCTGGTAGTGTTTCCACTTGATTCCCCTTTTTACTGCATGATTCCCAACTTCATTGAAAATGCCTTTCAATTCAATCCACTTAAATCCCCCGCCTTATTTGTCTTTTGTTCCATATCATGCATCGACTTTCTTCCAATTCCGCAAGAATTTTACCCTGCATCACTGATCACATCCATCATCTACCTCATGCAATTACACATCAAAACACATTAAAAACACACATTTTAGCTGGTTGAACAAGTTCTATTATAGGTAATAATCGGACATATAAATACACCCAAGACCATTAATTTTATTACACTTAAAAGCGCAATACTCTGCTCTAACCTCACCTCTTTTGCATACCTCATCAAACTTAAAAATCTACCTCTACAATCCTCGCATTGCAATCTCCAGGCTAATATATACCATTCATTAAAACCTTTACCTAGGTTAAGACAAAGCCTTCCACTACCACCATGCACTATTAATAAAGTGCTCCATATAGAAAAATATAAGTATATAGTCCACCCCATAGGGAGGACACCCTAAATTCCTTATTCACCCACCAATAACCGACGCATTTTCGGAGAAAACCATCCCTCTTTGCATAAGAGAATAGAAACACTCCATGAATCATCACCAAGATGGTTGAAACCCTTTTCTAAAAGATCCCTTAATTGCTTTTTAAGCCCCTCTAACACAACTGAAGCCATTTTACCAAGAAAGAATAGAAATTATACAAGTATCTAAAAAAAGACCAATCCTAAAATAAATATCAAAATTAGAAGTACATCGTGAGGGTCATTTGGAAAGACATCAGGAAGTTTATTCACCACCAAAACTGAAAACAAAGAAGGACCTTACGAGTTAGAATCTTTTAGCCCTGACCAAATAATAGAGATACCCCTTTGGAGATTAATCTATCTCTTAGCTCTAAGTTATGATATAAGTTTCCCATTAATAGATAGGGAATCATCCCTCATCCCATATTCGACTTACTCTAGAGTATAAATACAACCTCATGGGTTAGAAAGTCTAATGATGCATAACATGAGTGTAACGAATCCATCCCCAGAATGACACCAAAATCCACTGAGTCAAACAGATCTACCAAAGCCCCTTTGCTACTAACAGTTTCCACACACACCCTATAGACTCTTTTTGCAAACATCGAGTCACCTACCAGGGTAGAAACATAAAAAGAGCAAAATAATCTTGAGACAAAAATCAAAATACCCAGCCACAAATGGTGTCACATAAGAGAGAGGGGATCCCAGAACAAGTAAACCATATACAGTACACAAAAAAGAATTTTTAACATACCATTGCCAGCATTAGGAGTTGCCTTAAACTTTGAGGAATAGTGAGAGCATTAAGACAATCCCGACTAGTTTTAAAACCAAAAGTAGCACCCCTTGGTTAATGAGTTAGAGAAGTGGCAATCGGTATCCTATTTGCCCTAGTGGCAATCCTTATGGGACACTCCCATTGCATATGACCTAACTGACCATAACAAAAATAGTAGTTTCTTCCTTTATAAAAATGACTGTGGTGCAATCGACCACAAAAACAACAAGGAGGATATCATGGGGCTGATTGAACTCTACCAGCCTTAAAATGATACTCACAAGAAGACTAACAATAATGAACACTGATAACCACATTAGAACTCCCTGGATTTCCTTTCTCAAACCACTATCCATAACCTCTACCATAAATTTTCTGACCCCTTCTCGTTCTGACCCCTACTTGTTTCTTACACCACTAGAATTGGGCTGGTGTGAAAGAGATGTCAGTATCTAGTCCAATAAATGAATAGAACATCAAAACTCAGCATTAATAATATCTCCTTAAAGTAACTAAGCATGAGTGCCACCCTTCGGCGTAGAGTCAATGGAGACCAGTGGAACTCTATGGGGAAACTTAGGAACTGCGACCCTTTATTCTATCTAGGTCCTAGTCAAGATCCATCTATGTCATCATTATGTATGAAGGGTGAATTTCCATAAACTTTAGACCATTGAGAGGACCTGATCAGAAAATGAAAACCAAAGAATATTTTGGGAAGACTTCAAGATCATATACTCTATAGGTTGAAAGTAGAACAAATAGAAAGTTACATATTCCTAAATTCCTTGTAGCCTCCTAATTATAAGTGTGGTGAACAGTGCACCCATAAATAAGACTCTACTCGACACGACTTTGTTAACACCTTATGGCACCAAAACCTAGTCTTTGATACCAACTTGACACGACCTAAATAGTAGCCTTGTCATAATGGGCATCTCAAGTCCAACCGGGACTAGAGACCACCCCATAATCCAATCCAATCAACCAACGAGTACCCTGAGTTTAATGAATTTTGAATATTTAGAAGATAGCCAATTAAAAGATATAATGACTTTGGGATATTTATACCTTCTAGAAAAACCCAACCATGTAAATACATCATATCCAACCTGCCAAACTACAAACGCTAATCCAATGTACATAATATATAAATCATAATAATTTCAAACCAAAGTCCACAATTTTTCATACAAAGCCTTTAGACCAAACCAATGAGTATCTAGTCGGGACATGCCCCCAACCATAGCCAAAAACAAAGTCTATTAAAAGAAAATGGTATGTTAAGTAATCCATGACATAAATTAGATGCCTTGCTAACTATGGAAGATTATCACTTCAATCTTGCATCGATTATCCCTGAACCAAATTAATGAGAAAGAGGATTAGTATAGTCGATTCTTGTATCGTAGGGGGATATATTCGCTGAAAGATGTGTTAGTGGGTGAATTCTAGCAAGCACTCAGGATAAGGATAAAATAATTTTAATCTTTAAAACCAAGTAAGCCAACTCTATGAATTCACAACCATAAATATATATAACTTTGTCGAGAAAAGGAGCCGGGTTTCACATACCTTTTAAAATATTTACCTGGGTATGCATATCTTAATAGTCATAATCCACCCATGAGCTATGGGTCAAGTGTAACCCCTGAACGTGCCTTAATGTGTGTAGCCGTATGAACCAGAGATACCATAAGAGTAGGGGATTCCTGAGTACCCTTTGCAATCTATGATATATATGTACAAATGTACAGAAGGGATTCCCGTGTTCCCTGTAAGTATCATAGATGGTTTCCATGACCAATCCTCATGTCGGCAAACATGGTTTCTGATGTTTATCCATTGGACTCCTACCTTAACAATTAGTTATCACACTCTTCCATTAATGCCCAATTAAAACTATTTCCACATAACCAAGCCAAAAAATTTATTATTGCTAATTGAGGCTATTTTAAGCGGTATCATCATACCAACTATAGCTTGCAAGCAATGTATTTACACAACATTAGGGGATTCCCATGTACCTCATAGGTTAAATTATAATGTTTACTTTGGGGATTCCATTGTACCCTGCAAGTACATCATTATTAGGCTTATTTGGGGGATTCCCGTATACCCCACAAGTACTCATTATTATGTTTTGCTTGGTCAATTCCCATTTACACCACAAGATTTTCATCATTCAAACCAATTTCATTAATTCTTTCAGTTGGGGAATTCCCGTGTACTCCACATTCCAAGCCATGCATACCATTCAAAACCATTTTAACTATTTAAACAATTTTAGACGTTCAAAACCATTTAAACCCATACAAAAACCATCCAAACCAATTTAGGGTTCCGTTAGCAAATGTTACCATGTAATAACTTCAGTGGAAGTTCAACAATAGAGTAAAACATTCTCATAGGCATTTTATCAAACATGTTTAGGGCATTCCCTCACCAAGAAAAAAACAAACGCATAAACAATAAATTTGAGGGGTACCCATGACCCATTTTTATACCATAACCAACAATCACCAACATATGAAAACTACCACAAAAAATATTTTAAAACATAGTTCAAACCAAGAGTAAGTATTACTCAATAATATGCGTCATAAATCCTTAATATTGGTTTTCAAAACCACTATTTACGATTCATAATCAATGTTTAAAACACATTAAAACATGACTTTAGTTGGAAATAACACTGAGGAATGAGTAACTTGCCTTATACAATAAGATTCATGAAAGGAAACTTGATTCTTGAGCCTCTGTAGAAACCCTAGCCTCCAATCTTCAAGAGAGAATTTAGAGAGGATTTGAGGGTGTTTATATATTTAAAAAGTTATTATAAGAGTCCACCAAGGGTTATATGATGTGGGGACATAGGGGTTTTAGGGTTGGAAATGCCCTAAATAATGCAAACTCAAAAACTAAAAACAAGCACACAGAAGGGTATGACTTACCCCCTAAATCGTACCCTAGGCATGAGTGTAACCCTTTTTAATACCCTATACCTCACCTTTGTCCCCTATACAAACCATCATACAGACACTTAGGTTAATTTGTACACCAAGGTATGAGAAATACCCATAGTTCGTATCTTGGATAGTTTAACTAGAAAAAATATTGGCCATTATACGACATGGCATCATACACCTCATATCCTACCATACGACCAATATAATCTATAGTAGTATCTTTGATAGAAACCAACCCAAATACACTAACTAACATACGAAAGAAGGGACACCATATTGTATAATAGCAAACGAGTAGAATATCGTACCTTGTCCAGAATGTTCAAACTCGAGAAATTTTTTCAAAGGTTAAGGTTTTAGGTGTTTTACCTAGTACAAAAGCATCTAATATTATTATAACTTAAATATTCATCATATTCAACAATATCGATCTTGATAACAAAAGACAAAACATAAAAGATTGAGGAAATGGGTGACTCAAATTCCAAGAGCTCACCCTATCTCCAAAAATATCAACACAGCATAATCAATGATCAACGACGATAGCTAGTACTTGAATCTTAACACAAAAGGTACAGAAGTGTATTATGAGTACCAAAAAATTGGTACTCAATAAGCATCATTGGTCGATTTATGTAATTGATGATATAAGAATGATAAAATGCAAGATAACATAACTAAGTAAAGGAAAAGACAAATATTAAGTAGCTCCAACACCACTGTAAGTAAATAAAATAGAATAATAGCATGACATAAAGAATAAACACATACAGTCATACTTACAAAATTATCTGTCATACGCCAATTGGTGTAAAAATGTTAATAATTCTTCATGGAATCCCATACACATGGAGAGTACACTAAAAGGTAGAATAAAGAAGACATTCATCACTTATAAATAACCAACTCATTATTTAACCATCATTCTACAATTTACAAACATATGAAAAATTTCATCCACAACTTACCAATATTCCATAATGTTACCATCATTTGACAACCTTATTATAATTACACACTAACAACCATTCATTAGCTAACAATCTATTTTTAACAAGTTTACTGAATCACTAGTCATCACACAACCTGTAGTCATCATTTATACTCTAACCATCATTCGTCAACTAGCTATTTTACCAATAATACCTATTTATATCATGCTATATTATAGCCTTTCCCTCATTTTCCAACATTGTCAAATTGCTAACTTCAATCTCACAACCCAAAGTCATCAACCATAGAATGTATACTATGCTAGAATAATGTGCATGTCCAGACTCGAACAAGAAAATATAATCAATAGTTGGACTCAAACTAGTAAATTATCAATAGGAGGACTTAAACCAGTAATTATATCATTAGTGCCATTATCATCCTCTAGACATTAAAAGGGTACATGTAATAAACAACATAATTATCTTTCATACTCGAACTAGGTATATATATATAATAAACATCATGAACATCATCATAAATAGCATGATTAATATCATAATCAATGGGCATTAATCACCACATTAAACAACATAGCCATCAAGTATCAAGATTTCTCAATATTATCTCAACACACATTTCAAAGATTCTAATAAGTGTAAAAGGTTTTACCAATTCTAACCTGTGTCATAGCCTAAAGTGAAAAATTCAATATCTAATCCTCCAATTCCATTTTAGGCAAATTTCTGCCGGAACTAGGCTTAAGGAATGTAATATCCACTTTTAGATGTTAATAAGCCATACTCGTCCTAAGGTAGAGATCCTTCCTAAACACATTAATTAAGTCTAATGAAAACTAAGGAAACCTTCATTAGTGTACGAAACTAATGCCAAATTCACCCAAAGCATGAGTGTCTAAACCATTTTTATCTTACGTGAATAATCTAAAGCATTCTAATTCTAAACATGAGAAATGAAGTCTAATTTACCTAAGGCATAAGGAAGCAAGCTAAGTATTTGAACTTTATGGTTTCAAAATATCCCAAATGCTCCAACCAACCCGTCTTGGAATTCTTCAATGCAACACCTAAAACCCATCCAAAATCTAACACAATAGAATAACAATACTAGGAAATAGCTCAATCTAATAAGAGATAAAGCAAGCCTACCCTGGCATTGAATAAATATGTAAACCACTTATTTTTCCTTCAAAGAAGACTCCTTAAGATGATATGCTTTGATAAAGACTTACTACTCATCAACTAAAGAATAATGATAGCCGTATTTCATAATTGTGATTTGGTCCCAAAAATCACACAAACACGCATATGGGACCAATTTATAGAAATTACATTTCTAAAAGAAAACCCATCATTCTTACTTAAGGAATCATTAACCATAAAAATGGGTGAAAACTAAACTAAACTGGGATAAAATCAATCCCTGTAGGTTTCATCTTTGTGAGCAAATAATAAGAAATTTTATCAGGAAATAGGGGAATTCTTACCTTAAATTGGAAGAAAATCATAAAAATAATTGTTAATATAGCTTCCCAATCTCCAACAAGCTTAAATTTTATGTTCTAACGCTATTTAGGGTTTATACTCTTAAGTAATTGATGAAAAATTTTTAAAACCATGAAATTGGGGTTAATTTATACCTATAACAGATCCTCGAGTCCTTCTATCACAGCCCATGACCTATGATTGCAACATATTAGGGATGAAAGTCAAAGTTATAATCACACACATGCTCTAAGATTGCCCCATCTTCTCCTACAAAGGATACCGTGAGCGCGACTTTTGGCTTGGTATTGCAGTTGCACCAGATGACTGCTAAAACTTTAAAATTCTTCTATGTTTCGTACAAACCATCGAGATCAATCTAAAATTAGGTATATGCAAAAAAACTATGTAAAGACACCAAATTTGATATTCTGGATGCGATGGCAAAATCAAAATTTCCAGCTGAGGATGTTTAACCAAATATGGGTTCCAACCCATATATTATTTTAATAACTATTTTATCAATTGGTAGAAATGAGCTCAGGTGACTCAAGACCTGAACCGACAATCTACCTAGCCAATAATCAACAATCCATAGCTTCTATCTTATTCAAAATTTGTATACAAGATTGTTTTACTAAAGTTTTGCTCGATGACCATTTCGAACTAACAAAGACTTTAAAATAAGGTAATGGCTCTAAAAACTTAAAAAACTATTCGGTAAGTGAACTGTCAATCCCAACAAGTCATACAAACTATCGAAATGGCCTAAAGGGTCATCACAGAAATGGGTCATTATTCTGAAAATATGCATAAATATAAAAAATGACCTAAAGGGTCATTAAAGAATGCATACCAACCATAATCAAATACCCGTGGTGTTAGATAGGTAGGCAAAAAAGTTGCTACAAATTTATACAATTTCAAAACCAATATTATGTTTAATATTTGTCTTTCATAGCATGTAAATGGATGATGTAGAGATGGGTCTCTTTAGGAGTTGGATTGGTTTTGTTTAAATAAAGGGGTGGGCTGGTTTGTTAATGAATTAGGTTGCAAAATATTGGTAAATTAACACAAAAATACATGGCCATATTTTTTTTATCAAATGACTAATTAACTCAACCAATATGTAATTTGTCTAATAGGATTAAGACAGACCACACCCAAATCAATTAATTAAGCTTTTTGAATTAAAAATAATTGTTTTGACAACTGTTTTTGATTTACTTTGAAAATAAAACCAACTAAATTTCCAATTTAGTTGATTTTACAAAAAATAAAATAAAATATTATTTTTAATAGTATGGCTTCACAAGATATTTTTTCAAGTAAAAATCATATAAGTTTCATATATTTAAATATATAAGTATATGGTTTTCTTAAGAATGACTAAAACTGATTCTAAAAGTTTATCAACTTTCTCACAAAATTATTTCATAATTTTTTGACCTTGAAAAAGCTCAAATTTAATTCAGATTGGAAAAGAGAAATAGTGGGTGTCAATAGTTGGCCTTGCCTTTTAGTAGGGTGAAGGCATGGAACCCTAACTAAAGGGTATTTTATAATCCTAATTATGTCTGACAATAAATTCATCACTTGGAGGTGATTGGTTTTAGCACAAACTTTAAGGAGTTATGGATAAGCTTCTGGTATCATGCTCCCTACATATCTAACGTTACATGAGAATTCAGGATACTTTTAGTTCAAAGTCCTTGACTTTAAGCCTTATTTTCAATTAATTCACTAGCTATCTCAATCTTGAATAATTGAGGGACTTGAAAGATGGAGATAAAGAGGATTTAAGGTTTCTTACAATGCATATGAGTTTCAAAGTTTTAGTCTAACCTACTGTAATGCCCCAAAATCACCTCATGAAATGTCACATAGTGCTTAAGGCTACAAGTAGCCCCAAGCTAACCCTTTGAATCTGTTACTACATAAAATAACTTATTTCGAGAAGAAATAAACAAAAATTTAGCACTGTCGTATCCAATGATAGAAAATAGCAAGAAAATACTTGGTCCAAATGACCACAATACTGGAAATCTCAACATACTAACAATCTGATAACAAGTCTGACAAAGCCTCTGCTACTCAAGTCTACTAGAAAGCTATTGGGACAGGTCCCTAACTAATTCAAACTGAACTGAAAGCAATAATATGTCTACTAAAATACTGAAATGTCTAAAGATAGGTCCTCGAACCATGAGGATTCACCACTATAGAGATGTAGACAAAGGTACTTAAAAATTACTGACGAGGCTGGGACTGAGCACCTGAACCTACATTATAAGACAATGTAGCACATAGACGTATATATGGGTCAACACTTGGGAATGTACAGACTATATGAGGGTGTATGCATTTACAAAAAACAATATACATACTCTTTAATCAAATCATGCATGCAAATATGAATGACTCACATAGCTTTGACATGTCTACAATATAATGCTCATAAACTATGCAGAATGAAGCATGTAACACAAATCTCATGAGTCATTATACTTTAGCTTTAAAATCTAAACTCTTCTCTTATACTCATTACTCGTAGACTAAAGAAAGCTTTAAACAATACTTTCAAACTCATAAATATATCTCATGGAGAGTAAAACTTCATTGATTCTCAAGAACTTACAATTCTTTTAAATTCATGACACTTGGAACTCAGAATTCTATAATTCGTCCTAGTATAGAAAACTACTTTCTCCTTGTGAAAATTTTACTTCAAGAAACTATTTTTGAAAATCTTACTATTAGTGAAAGTTACTTATCTCAAAGCTTTAGGGAAAATATTCTATCTCAAGGGAGGTTCTCTTAACCAACATAAACCATGCGAGCTACATGAAGTCAAATGTCTTGTCCTCCTAAGAAAGAAACATCACATTAGGGAGAGGCATCATACTCTTACTAGAGAGTATAAACTCAACTTAGTGATCACTTATCTCGGCCTCAGGCCTATAAATCTCAATCCTATTGTGGCACGTAGTTATAGGGTATGAAACCATAGTAACTTACCCAACTCGGCTCTAAATACTACTCCCTTTAGTTAGCTATGCTCATCTCAGGGAAGTCCACTTTAAAATAATCTCATGGTTCATAAGAACCCAACTATAAAATCTATAGTCTTATTTGGTAAAGTAGATTTCAAAGCTACTATGACCATTAAGGTCAAAACTATCTCAATGATCTTAAAATACTTAAATCATCAGTGTTTAAAACACAAAAGTTCATAAAAATTGAAATATCAAGTATGATTTAATGACCCATAATAAAATCTTAAGTTAAGACTCATCAAAATGCATACTAGATGTCATAAGGATACACAAATCATATAGAAATCTGGAATGTTCGGTAATTTGTCTTAAAATCTCAACATACTCATGTACTTCAATTTCTAGAACATTGGCAAATCTTAAAATCTCATGCATAGTAAAATTGGGTATGAACCTACACTTCAAATTCAAAGGAGAATTTATAAAGTCATGTGTCATTATAATTTAAAACAAGTTTTGGGCACAAGGATGAAAGAATTGTCTTTGTTCAAACCTCACATACCTTAGATTGTGAAACTAGATGAACAAGTATGCTTGAAACCCTTATTCTTACTTTTTAAAAAAGGGTTCTTCTATCCTTGGACTTGGTGAACTCGAATCTCAACCCAATTTGTAGAATCTATGGTGAATTATTGAATTTCTTGGAGAAGGATTTTGGATTTGCCCTTGAGAGAGAAACCCTACCTCTTGGATGTTTTGGGAGATAATGAGGCTATCTGCTTTGTTTTGAATACATCACAGTATTAAAAGGGAAAAGACCCAAAAGATCCTTTTAAAAATGACTTAAAGATACTGAACAGGATTTGTGACAGTCAAAGTGATGGTCCGTCACTAGTCTGACAGTCCGTCGGATCGTCCGTCACATGTAGGTTAGAAAAAAGGCCATACTGCTTTAGTTGCGACAGTCCAAGCGATGGTCCGTCGCTAGCTTGAGGGTCCATCATCTTGGCCATCGTACTTAGGCTAGAAACTGGAGTCACTGCCTTGGTTACAACGTCCTGGGCGATGGTCCATTGCAAACTCGATAGTCCGTTAACCTATCCGTCGCACCTGGGTGGTTCTGATAACTCTCAGTAAAATAGCAATAACTTATCACCTCGACACTGAATTTGGATTAAATTGATATCGTTGGAAAGATAATTCAATTCTCTACATGAAAAAAAGTCGATATTAAGGAAATTCTACACGGTTTAAAAATATTTCTAACTCGAGAAGTCAACCCTTACTCTTATTAAAGATGAAACTAGACTTAAAGAAAATCTAGGGTATTACAATATCTCCCCCTTGGGAACATTCGTCATTGAATGTCACTTGTTAGACAAAGATCACAAGAAAAACTGAGTACACATAGCTGAACTAATTTTTTAAACGGCGTAATATCTTTCTAAAATTTTGAATACTTCAGAAATTGCAAAAACTCATGTAAGAATAGATGCATAGATTAACTTTAGATTAGAAGGGCTGAATTAAGGAAGAATAATACCTTTGGCTTGGTCTGAACTTGCGGAGAAGAGATGCGGGTACTTGGCTCATATGTCTGCTTCTGCCTCCTAAGTAGCGTCCTCAACTGACTGGTTCGCTATAAAACATTGACCAAGGGAACCTATTTATTCCTCAGTATGTGAATCTAGAAATGTAGAATCTCAGTAGGAATCTCATCAAATGAAAGACTATTCTGAATATCAACACTCTCTAAAGGATCCACTACAACATAATCACCAATATGTTTTTCAAGCATGGAGACATGAAAAATAGGATAAACGAATGATAGCTCTATGGGCAACTCAACTTCATAGGCTACTTTACCAACACGACTCAAGACTCTATAGGGGCCCACATAACGGGGACTAAGATTCCCCTTATTACCAAACCTCTTCACCCTTTTTATGGGTGAAATATTTAAGTACACCAAATTACACACCTCAAACTCAAGATCCCTTCTCCTCATATCAGTATATGACTTTTGATGACTCTGAGCTGTCTTCAACCTTTGTCTAATAAAATTGACCTTTTCCATAGCCTCGAATACCGCAGCAGGTCCAATAACTGCAAATTCACCCACTTTAAACCAACCTATGGGTGATCTATATCTTCAACCATACAAAGCCTCAAATAGTGCCAGTATGGTAACTATTGTTATAAGCAAACTCTATCAATGGAAAATGCTTATCCCAACTACCTTTGATGTTAAGAGCACATGCCCTCAACATATCTTCTAGAGTCTGAATGGTCCTCTCAGCCTGATGATCTATTTGCAGATGAAAAGCAGAACTCATATAAACTTTGGTACCAAGACCCTGCTGAAATGCTCTCTAAAATTGAGAAGTGAACTGAGTACCCATATCTGAAATGATAGACAAGGTTACTCCATACAGCCTAACTAGCTCTCGTATATATAATCTAGCATAATCCTCAACTGTATAGGATGTATGCATGGGCAAGAAATTGATGGACTTAGTCAGCTAGTCTACAACAACCCAAATAAAATCATGATGATGACATAAAAGAGGTAAACCAGTCACGAAGTCCATATTCACCTCTTCCCACTTCCAATTGGGTATACCAAACTCTTGTATCACACTACCAGGTCTTTGGAATTCTTCTTTAACTTGTTGGCATATTGCACACTTTTCTACAAACTCAGCTATATTCTTCTTCATATCACTCCACCAATAGATTTCCTGCCCTAATACTAAATTTGGATTAAATTGGTATTGTTGGAAAGCTAATTCAATTCTCTACATGACAAAAAGTTTATATTAGGGAAATTTTACACGGCTTAAAATATTTCTCACTTGTAAGTCAGCCCTTACTCTTCTTAAAGATGAAACTTGACTTAAAGAAAATCTGGGGTATTACACCTACATATCCCTGTTCTCAGGGAATAATGATCTATGTAGTTCAAATTAAATGGTTGAAAAGGTAGTATTTTATTCTAAGACAGCCTTTGTCCTAAGGACTAGTAACAAATTTATTGAATCATGAATAGAGTGGCCTATATTCATATAGATTATGCATATGTGGTTCCATACATTTGTAACTAAAATATACATGGAAGCAAGTTCCAAGACCTTAGGTACATTGACAACAAGATTTGAACGATTGGAAGATGTTACTTCTAGTGTGATTTTTTTGAAAACAACCCATGAACTCCCGTAGATAGATATATCCATTAATGTATTGATCCATCGGATATTAGACATGTATAATGAACCTCAAGATTATTTTTCATGTTTCAACTTATTTTTGTTGTGTAGAGCTTTCTTATAGCTTTTCCAAGACATTTATTATTTGTTGGGACTGATTACACAGTTATCAGGCAGTTCATTTAATTTTAGAGCCAATATCATGTATTAAAGCCTTTTCAAGTTCAAATTTTCTATTGGGTAAAAATATCAGTCAACTGACCTTTTATGCAAATTTTGACTATTCCAAAATCTCTAAAATATTAATTTTAGTCTAGGAGGACCCTTGGTTTGTGTCCCGAGGCTTTCAAATCAATTTTATGATAATGGTCAAATGTTAACAAAAAGGGTAAGTAGGTGTTGGACCTAATTATTATCAAAAAGACCTTGTATGGAAATTTTGACTGTACCATTTGATCTGGAAAATTTAATTAGATAGGGTAGCATAGTCTGTTTGCGTATATAGGATTCCAGATAAATCTCAACGGGTTGGAAAAGAATTGGAATTTCTCCAAGTCTCAGCTCGTTTTGGTGCATCACTTATGTGTTTCCTTTGATTAGCGGTTAAGCAAATCCCTGCAAGTATCTCATAAGATATAGCCTTAGAAGTAGGGGAAGTATCACCAAAAAAAGAAATTATTGCGTATGCGAATCTGCTCAGCTAGCCATATATAACGTAAATTATAGGCTGATTGCATAAGCGATGTGGGTGGCAGAGCATAAATATCGCTTAAGCAACCTAAAGATTGCTTAGGCGATGCTCGTTCATTTGAGAAGGGTGTAAATACCCTATTTACCCTATTTTTATCCATTTTTCATCCTTTTTAAAGATGTTGGAACTCTAAAAAGAGAGATTTCTTAAGGAAAATCTTTGTGGGTAATCTTGGAGATTGGATAGAGTCTATTTGCATAATTTTCCATCAAACAAGAGGTAAAATTCCATTATTTTAATAGTTGACTTTCCCATACTTTTGCTACATTCCTAGAATATTGGTAACTTAATTTTAGCACCAGTAGAGCTCGAAATTCACCCATTTAAGGGAAAATATTCTATCAGCATAGGGGGTCGTTGTGTTGGATTTGATTGTGGGATTTTGTAAACAGACACCAAATAGGATTTTTACGTGATTTTTGGACCTAGATCACAATAGTGAACTATGGGTATCATTTTTCCTTTCGTGATGAGTAGGTTGTGATTTTTATAGCATGGCATCTTATGGAAGCTTCTATAAAAGGAAAATCATTAGTTTAATGAATTCGACATTGTTTCTTTGGCATCAAGGTAGGCTAGGTTTACTCTTCTCATTGATTGAGTTATTTCATACTATTCTTATGATATTTTACAAGATTTGGGATGAGAATTAGTTGTTGAAAATATAATTTTCAATAACTGGGTTAGTTGGGCTGTGTAGGTTATCTTGAAAACATAATTTATGCGTAATTAAATTAGTTGCTTATGCTTTAGGTAAAATTTATATATTAGGGCTAATTAAATCATGTATAACAGCTAAAATAGGATTTTGATACCTTAGCCTAGTTCGGGGTAGAATTTTCCTTGTAATGGACTTAGGGGATTAAAAATGGGTCCCTCTGGTGTTCCATAAGCCAGACCTAAGCTAGTTTTAGTAGACCTTTTGATGCATGTTTTACTTTTTAAATGTTTATCATGTGATTTAGTATATTAGATAGTTAATGGTTTGATTTTGGGAGTTAATGCTATTTATGGTTAAACCTGACAACTAAATATGATAGTGCTGATATGAACACTAGTTTAAATCCGACAATTGATTATGATGTGGATGACATAAGTATTTATTCATGTTCAGAAATGAAACTAGTTTGTGATGTTATTTTTTATAGTTGGATTTTTGATCATAGTAGGATAGTTGGCAGATTATGGTTACCCAACTATTTACTTTTCGTTGTTTAGATCCTCTAGGTTTATGGGGGTATGTGTTTTATTATATATATTTTTTGCACTTAATGATTTATGAGGGCTAATTTAGTAGATATTATTTTGTGATCTTTATGCCATCATCTTATCTACTTCTATTTATTATGTACAGCGATGTTGGAGTCTAACTCCAGATTTGCCTTTTTCTCTTGACTTAGATTATATCATCCTATATTACATTATATTTATATAATAAAATAGCTCAATCGGTCGATAATGCTTACTTAGTACCCATGGTTTTGGTTCTCATACTACACTTCTATATCTTTTTAAGGTATATATGTGTATGAGTTTTCTCTGCTAATTCAAAATGTGTGCAGGGTTGATTTTAGATATCGGTTGAGATCTTGGAGTCAGTGTTTACCCTTTTTCCTTATATCTATCTATGTCTAGTTTTTTGTTTCCAAGATAGATTTTATTGTCTATTCCAGAACTAGTGGTGTATTTATAGTTGCTCTTTTACTATCTATATTAGGTTGTAGGTATGGCTGATGTGTTTTTATCTATTCTTAGACTATATTTGTTATTCTGACATTATGACAAGCACAAAATTGTTGACTTTTGGCTTCATTGGTGATTCTCAACTAATTGATCTATTGATTATAGATTCAAGATATGATTTATCTTACCTAATGGAGAGATATAGTAGGTGTAATTATGACTCATAATTTAGGTCATGAAAATTCGTATCAGAGCCTAAGTTCACTAGTATTAAGGGTACAAGAGCAAGTGTCTTGAAAATCCCTACGGATTAGAACGATGATGTCCATTTGTTATCTTTGGGAGTCTATAGGACATTCTTAGGAGTTATTTACTTGTTTCATTCATATCATGCTAAGATAATAAGTTTTTTTTTCTAAAGCATTCCTTTGGTTTAACTCTCTTACAGATGGTTAGGACACGCACTACTACTACATTAGATAGGGGTCCCAAGACTGAGCCTAGGGATGATTTCATTATTTGTGGATGGCTAAATATAGTGGACAGTATTGATATGTGTCCACACTTAAGAGATAGGAGAGTGGCCTTCTCTAAACTATATTACTGCTCCCAAGAAATAGATTCATCTGCCACAATTAGAGGTGAACTAGGGAATAACCTAGGCTTCACCAGGTTATTTTCCTTTAGTACTTAGGGATGATTTGGTTTAGCTTTTGGGTTTGGGTGGTTGTGCTCTATCTGATGGTACACAGTCTACATATCAGAGTGGTGCTGAGGTGGGTGTACAACCTTTAGCTGCATCTCCTAGAGTTGAGGTTTCTCCTACGTTAGCAGTTACTCAGTCAGTGGTTGCCTAGCCTGATAGGTCTTTTGAGGAGTAAAAGATGTTGGTTAGGTTCATGCGATGGCTTTTTCTAGTTTTTCTAGTGCACCGGGCGAGGAAGCATATGAGGTTTTTGTTGGTTGTAATGGTAGGATTTGTAATTTAGGCCTTATTGAGGCTCATACAGTGAATTACACTACTTTTTATTGGACATGGTAGTTAAACATTAGTGTAGTGGTTATCTTGATTCAAGGATAACATGAGCTTATTTATTGATGTGGACTCAATTCTCTAAGATCATTTGGAGAATTATATGGCCCGTATCTTTGGGACAATTTGAGATATCAGTTGTCAAGATTGGAGAATAGTTCAATGACTATTGTGTAGTATGAGGATCATTTTCACAAGCTGGCTAGGCATGCTACTTTTATTTTGACTACTGCTTATGAGAGGATTCATTGCTTTGTTTAGGGTTTGAGACTTCTTCTTTGCATGACCACATAGAGTTTGGATGCTATAGGTAGGTTTTTTTTTGTGGTTTTTTATCATGCTTAGTTAAGGAGGAGATCCATTTTGAGGCACAAGGGGTAGAGATTAGAGGTTCCTTTATTTGGGTGTTTTTATTGGGAATCAATATGGCTCACGATTCAGGTTTAGTGAATCACAAGATAGGTAAGCTCTACATTATCCAAATTAGTCTCAAGGTCATTCTAGTAGAATCATTCAAGAAGCTCTTCAGGTTCCCAATAGATTCCAATTTATTTTCAGAGATCATCCTAGCAAGGGTAATGGTCAATCTTCAATGTTTTCATCTTCTGGTTATTCTAGTTATTGTGGTTATTTCGAGTCATCTTGATCTTCTATAGTTGGTACAGTTCATGTGGCATGTCATGTGTGTAAATTTTTTTTATCATTACAAGTAAGAGTGCCTAGTCGTAGAGCGATTAATGCTTCAGAACAGGGTGTTCCACCTATTTGAGTAGTTTATCCCTTATCTATATATGATATATATGGTCATAGGGGTAGTCCCTAGTGTGCTCTTGGAGGTTCTCTGGCAGGTAGGATGGGAGATCGGTCAAGAGCCTAACCAGATGGCAGGTGTGGTTAGTTTTATGTAGTACCTTCTAGACTAAAGGATGAGCCTTTGAATGCGTCTATTATAGGTATGATTTTGGTGTTCCGACAGAAAAATTTTTCGTAGTTTGATCTAGGATCCACTTATTCTTATTTGTGTACTTATTATTCCACACGGTTAGAGTTATATTAGGATACATTATCTGTTCCACTATGTGTATCTACTCTCGCAGGAATTTTTTTACTAATGGATTAGGTTTTAAAATTATGTAGTCTGATTGTGCGAGAATTTGATACTCATGCTGGTCATATTATATTGGACATGAATGACTTACTCTGGGCAAAGACTGGTAATCCTACTTACATTCAATCATGGACTATTTTTCAAAGAATGTTAAGTTAGCCATGCCCGACATACACCTACTCTTACAACAAAAAACAGTTAACCGCGAACAGATGAGGATTATTTCTTATGTTCGTGATAGAAGGCTTATGTCAAGGGGTTGTGGGTATTATCTCATTTATATTCGTGATGTTAGTGTGGAAAGTCTGTTACTTGACTCTGTTCCTATTGTTCACGCGTTTTCAAATGTTTTCTCAACCTATCTACCGGGCCTAGTATTGAGTTTGTTATTGTTATTGAGTTGGGAACCTGACATATTTTTGTGGCACATTACCTTATCGCTCCTACCGAGCATAAAGAGTTTAATTCTCAGCTTCAGGATCTTTTTAGTAAGGGTTTTATTAGATCGAGATGGTCTCTTTGTAGAGCTCCTTTATTGTTCGTGGAGAAAAAAGATGGATCTATGCATATGTGTATTAATTATAGGAAGATTAATAATGTAACGATCAAGAATGTATCCTATGTCTCATATTGATTATTTTTTTGACTAGCTTCTGGGTGTGACACTAATTTCTAAGATTGGCATGAAGTTCGATTACCATCTATTGAGGTTTCAGACTGAGGATATCTCAAAGACAGTCTTTAGGACCTTTTATGGTAATTATGAGTTCCTAGTGATATCTTTTGAGTTGACTAACACCCCAGTTATGTTTATGGATTCATGAATCGAGCATTCTGACCTTATTTAGATTTTTTTGTGATTGTCTTTATCGATTACATCCTTGTGTATTCTAGGAGTAGATAGGAGTGTGCACAACATTTCTTAGGCTTATGCTCCAGTCTTTGAGAGATCGTTTGCTTTTTGATAAATATCCATGATTTAGAGTTGGCGGCGATAGTTTTTGTGCTTATGATTTGGATTAATTATCTTTATGGCATGCATTGTGAGATCTTCATGGATTATAATAGTCTTCAGCATCTTATGACATAAAGAGAGCTTAATTCAAGGCAGTGTAGATGGATGGAGTTTCTTTAGGTTTATGACATCCATATTATGTATCATTTGGGGAAGGAAAATATGTTCACAGACTCCTTAAGTCAGATTTCGGTAAGTATGGGTAACTTGTCTTGTTGATGCTCCAAGGTTCCATCGCACTTTTGATGTTTAAAACTGGAAAATATGCAAGTACTTAGGTTATTTTTGTATATATGATGTGTTTTGTGTTGTATTTTGTAGGAAACTAGGTTTTTGAGCTTAAAATAAATAAAATGAGTCAAGACTACAAAATGGGCTACTTATGATTCCACCCCATGACATAGGTTGCACTTATATGGCATAGGTGGAGTAGGTAGATTGCAAAAAGAAAAAGTTAAGAGAATTTGTAAGATGAAATTTTGACTGACACATACAATGGGTCACTTACCTTGTTAAGTGCCACTTATGCCCCATAAGTGCCACCATAAGTTGAAAAGACTGAAGGTTCAAAGAATCTATAGATTTAGAAGTTTCTATCACTTACAATGGCCACTTACCTGGTTATGTTCCACTTACGATAGCCACTTACTAGGTGTAACTGGCAGCCGACCCAAGTTTCCCAGTTTTTTTTGGTTTTAATTTTTATGGTTTTTATAGGTTTCTTATGTAATTTATAAATACTCCTATGATGTTTTTGTCATGTTTTAAAGTAAAGTTTACTCACTCATACTATTCACAAACATATATTTGATTCGAAGATTGACTTTTTATCTTTGAATCTCTTTGGTCTTAGGTTTTGGTTGATTAATTGATTTGAGACTTTGGGTTTTATTCATCATTGTTGTGATATTATTTCAATGCATTCTTTGTTTAATTTCATGGATTGTTTTGCTACAATGAGTGACTAATTCCCTTATCTACGGTTGTAGGAACCCTGACTGAATAATAAAGTAGGGGAAGTATGACATTCTTTTTTATCATTGTTTACACTTGCATTGTGATCTTCATGGGTTTAATTGCTTCTGTAGTGGTTTCCAAGGCTAAGAAAATACCTTTATTCAAGATCACCTTCACAAGAGAGATTGATATTGGGAGAAAAAGATTATAACAATCATTTTTGGCTATCTACCCTTGTATAATAACTTGATACCACAAGGAGATATTTACTTTGGGATCAAATAAATGGGTTATTGAGGTAACACCCAGAGACTTACAAGTTGAAGGGTGAGATTTACCGATACGTCTACATGATAGCTAGCAATACCTAGCTTGTCAGATTCTATATGTGTGGTGGTGAGATAGTTTGATTTATCATGAAAAATTTTCTGAGTTAGGAGGCTGGGGGGACTGTTCATCTAAGACTGTTTACAACCAAAAGCATTCACGACTTGATACTTTTTACTATTTATTACTAATCCCCCCCCCCCCAAATTTACTTTTTTGCACTTCTGGCTACTTCAGTAAGTTTGAAAGACAGATTCAACTAGTTCCTTATGGGATCAACCACAACTTATTTGGATTCCTATAATTTAGCAACAACATTATTGTATGTTCTTTGAGGGTATAGTTTGGGTAACATAAAAATTTTGGCAGAGTTGTCGGGGAATACGATTGCAGATTTATTCATTAAATTTGTTGAAGCTTTTGTGTATTATTTTATTCTTCTTCTTGGGTGTACATTTTTGTATGCCTAGTACTAGGAGTCAAGGGAATCACTTGATTCCATTTGATCTATAGTAAGTAAAAATCTACAATAAAATCGAAATATGACATAACACAATCGTGAAGGTCATATGATTTGCCTCAAGATGATCTAAAGGACTTGCTCCCACTACCTCCTTATGAGATAATAGATAAAACCACTATGTGGATAATAGAAGAGGATAATTTGGAGAGGGATAATTAGGTTGTCTACCATCCAGTTCAAAAGGGAGCGAGAGATAGGGACATAGACCAAATGTTGATAGTCGAGCAGAACTCGATAGAGGTAGAAAAGATAAAGCTCTAGTACACCTATTTTTTCAGTACTAGCCAGCATATGAAGATCCATGATAACACAAACGTATACTATTTAAAGTGGTAAAGGATGGTCATTGTCAATATCCCAACTCGCGTTGAGGTCGAATCCCCAAGGAGTAAAAAATAGAGTTCTAATCTTGTGGGTGATTAAGTCCCACAAAGATATTACCCATAGTGTTAGAAAAGTAAACAACATAATTGAAAATTTGGGGGGGAGGGGTCGGTTAAGGGAGGATGTATGTCACTATTTACTTGATCCCACAAACTAAGCAACAAATTTTAATTCAACTCTGATATTTCGAAAATCATGGGATTATGTCTTCCTAAAGGCAACTTAGGTGTGGATGTGGGAGATTTAATTCAAATGCTAGTAAGTTACTAATGTGGTAGGCTATGTCTAGGACCCTTGAGCTTAATTTCTGAATAAGACCTCAAAGATATCACTTGTTGACCCATTCGGGTACCTAACGAGTGTGGCAATCATATTCACCCACTAACTCTATTTCATCATCCCTATTTCTAGGATGATACCCAAGGTAACTTCAACTACAAAATCACCCTCATGTCTCAGATAGTGAATATCAGTAAACCAAACCTAATAATTGTCTAATATTGCCTTTGTTCCCACATCCCTCTTTCAAGGATAATGAGGGCTCCTAAAATTCTAAAAAACCCCTCTTTCAAAGATGGTTTAGGCTTTCAAGAGCATGGGGTTTTAATCATCAAACCCATATGGGTATTTGGGGATTTAGCTCACAAATCCTAATTGATTTAATCAAGCTATAGTATAACCCATTTTCATCTAACTAGTATATACAAAAGTACATAACAACCCATAAGTAATTTGCACCTTAGTTAAACATAATCCAAAGACTAAAAGATTTAGCTACACATGAAGAAAAGAGAGAAACATATCCCAAATGGGTTGTTTAAGGCATGCATTCTTCTTAAATACCAAAATCCAAATCACCAAATCAAATTGACAATTCTTGCCCATTTTGGGTTTAAATTTTAAATTCAAAATGTTGCTACTCTCTAGAATGCCCAAAATGGGAAAGGTTTTTAAGCTTTTAAAGGATTTGAGGTCGGCTACTAAAAATTATGAAACTGCCTCTGAGCTAAATACCTTATGGTCACAGTTGCCCCAGATTCATCACGACCATGGGAAGATCAAGTTGATCATGGTTCTGGACCTTCTTGAATGGTCGTGACCGCAGCCTTTATGCTGATATTGCGGTAATTGAGGTCTATTTCTGCTCTAGGTCTTGCAGCTACACTTTCTTTCTTCTCCTTTGATCCTTTTTAGCACAAGTTCACATCTTTTCAAATCATAACTTGTATAACTGCAAAATGTAGATATTAGTGCATTCAATCATACATTTGTCCAATTTTTCATTCAAAATATGTTAAGTGCACGAATGTAGAGTGTAAACAACACACCCAACTTAAATCTTAGCTTGTCCTCAAGCAACACTACCTCTTACCATAAGACTGCATATTTATGCCTACATTTAATGACCAAAATAGTCATAAGGACTTTAACCTTAGTTCATACCACAATTTACCTCTTCAAACATTAGAAAAACTATTTTCACAACACCTCTCAACACGAAATATGATCTTTTGAGGACGGAAGAAAATTTAAAGAGCAACTATGCAATAATCACTAATACTCTAAAATTGACTCATTTTTTTACCCAAACTACATTATACTCCTTCTTTCCCTATTTTTTAGGAGATGAAAAAATTATGCACCTCGACTTATTTACATACTTCCTTACAAGAAAGATAATTTCACACACAAGTCATCAATTTTGCAACAAGGAATTTAAGTGTAAAACACAATCTCTCTCAAGAACTCTCGATGCTAACAAGTACTATACCATAGGCTTGCCCTTATTTTCAATCACAACTACAGTGAAAATACTAGTTTTTGAATTACAAAAGGGCTTTTTAAGATTGTGGCATAGGTTTGGGGTCAGGTAGGATATCTTTTAGGAAAACCATGGATAAACCCTCCTTGAACATTTATATCACACTAGTCTATCCAACTTTTGATCATGGTCCACTTTTTTTTTTAACTCTATACACATGTGCCAACTTTTATTTTCTTAGTTTACCCATTTTTCTTTTCATTTCTTTCTCTTGCACCCTTTTTGCTTCTCTGACCTTTTTTGGGTCCTTTCCTTTTCCTATTCATTTGTTCTCAATACTTAAGCTCATAGGAACTTAAATACAACTTCGTATCCCAAAGTTACTTCTTTCAATCATCACGACCCCCAACTTAGGCTTTTAGCCTTAAGTTGTAATTTTATGTTTAAGAAGGGTACGATTCAAAAGATGGATAAAGATTGAAAGGCTTACAACTTGCAATGTATTTACAAAAGAAAGGTCTAAAGGCTCAAAGTGCGTGACTAGGGATAACATGTATGCAACGGTAGGCTTTTTAGGACAAAGTGGACTTCAAATGTAACAAAGAGAGCCTAAGTTCATCTCCCTAACCAAGTACAATAAAAATTAGTCTTGAGAGACTAATGGGGCAAGTTCTAGATTATAACTGTACGTATGAGATTTGGAAAAATAGTATTACCACACATGGCATGCAAATTTTGCCAAGGATTTTCAATTGCCCTTTCCGCTAGAGACAAAAATTGAGTATCTCTTAATTTTCACAAGTAAAAATTTCAAAGCCACAAAAATAGAAAAAGTTTTGTTACAAGGTTTCTCACGTCCATTCCCTTGATTTTTGAAAATTTTTTTACGGAGGGGGGTGTTTACTTTGCATTCGCACCACACAAAATTTTCTAATTATGGCACAAACCCAAGCCCTAATCTCAAATTGCATTTTTTGTACGGGCCAACCAACAATATGGATACTCGATAGTTTCCATAAGTATAAATCTGATCCAAAAATCCAAAACACTATAGGTACTCAGAATTCCATTGCATTTGTAACTTTGATGCTACATGTACTTAGAATTCCCCTGCACCCATGGCTCTAAACCCATTCATAATGCTTTCCCCTTAAGAATGTCACCTCTCAATCTATTATAGGGAAAAGCTCGTCTGATATTCCCATAATTAAACTAAAGAAAAAGTATAAGTATAAGGACTAACTAACTAATACACGCAAATATGGGCAATATAAGAGTGACCGAATATTACAACCTAAGTAACAAATAAAAATTATTAAAAAGAAACATCAAAATATGTAAAAATATCAATAATACAGGCCTAGATCAAATGAATACGGAGGAAGGCACCCACCACTAGAAAGGTAGTATTCTTCTTATTACATAAATAATCAAGCATAAAGAGATATAGGGGTGTTCCCTGAAACTGTATCAAGAGTCATTGTCACTCTCAGACTCTGCATCATCATTTGCCTCCTTAGGACTGGACCAGTTAGCTGGGTCCTCATCATCACTCTCCACTCGGGATGAAGGAAATTGATCACTTGGTTTTTGGAACTTTCAGTCCCTTCACCGTTTCTACATCTTGTTGAATAACCTATCTTTCTTGTTTTCTCTTATGAACATATTTTTATGTGTAGCTCAGAGATCATGATATGATGCAACAAAGGATGAGTAGGCTTTCTAAATTCTAGTAATGGTAGATCCCCATTTCTTCTGGTCGTACTAATACTTTGAATCATTGGTCTGTGACACAAATGAATATCGAGTGGTGAAGTGACCTCCCGATCCATGGGGTTTACTTGATATAAGCTCCATCATGGTCGCAATTTAAAATACATATCCTCAAGAGGACTAGTGATGGATGGCCTATAAGACATAGTCTCGTTACATGTTGACTTCTCCAAGTCAATCTTTCTCTCTTTTTATAGCTTGAGTGCCCTCTCGTCGAATTCTCAAGGGTTAAATCGTATACTAGGGTGAAACTAAGTGTTTCCAGAGTATTCTTCATCCCAAGATCTCCTAAAAATCTCAGCAATCAAATTGGGGAAGAAGAGAGGCGTACCTCTTTAGTTCTTAATGAATCTCGTATCAGAAACCACAAGATGACCAATATTAAAATGAATGTCATCTAGAATGCAAGCAACCATTTGTGCCCGCAAATCTAGGACAAATGTCAAGTGGGTGAAAGGGAAGACTCTGCTACATATTATGCTCAACCAAATCAGATCCTAGGATGTGACATCATTCATGTGAATGTTACTCTTGGTTTTAATACACGAGACTTCACTTTTGGGATACAGTCTTTACTCCAACTAACTTCCCATCTCATATCATTTTTCTTTGAACTGGCTTATATTTGCATTTGGGAGACCATATATATTTCAATTTGTTCTACCCCAAAGTTCACCATTTTCCCCAGATCTTTATAGTTTATTGGATAGGTTCAAGAAAGACACTACACTATGGTTGGTGTAGATTTCCCAAACCCATTGGTCATTTTTCTTTCTCAAATCTGGGGAAAAACACAACCACTTTATAGCCAAAAGCCTATCATGAAATGCCAGAAGCATTTATGACACATTATCAAAACATATGCCACTCTCTGGGAGAAACCTTTTCCTCCGAAGATCACTATTGTAATAAGTGTGGCACTCGGATCCCATTAATCAGATGTGGTTGTATTTGTCCATTAGATTATCATAAAAAACAACATACAACAAAACACATAAATTATTGAAATTTTCATGCACAAACTTTGCTATATTATCCACTAAAGCTCATTGGATAGTTGCTTGGTAGTGTTTGGAAAAAAATTGAGGTGCAGGATTTATGGCACATGTAGAAAATTAGCCTCAGTTACCGCAATCATGGGATATAGAGTCGCGATCATGTGGCCACAATCGTTATCATGATGGCATGATTGAAGGATCTAAGACCAGTTTTGAACCAAAGTTTTCAATGTAAAAAAATAGATTTGAATCTCAAAACATGTTCTACAATAAGGATATGCACTATACGCGTTGAACAAATCCACTTGGTACTCGATTATGCCCGTAAAATACAAAACATATTGTGAAAAATCTTTTGGGAAACCTATCGAGAACATGGTTTGTACTCTTCATGTGGCTTACTTTCAGACATCATTTGGGTACTCAAGACTTCCTCAGTCATGTGCACAACATATTCTATTTGTTAAATACCACTCAAGTCCAATGAATGAAGCATTAAAAAATGATAAACATAATTTCATACCTTCCTTAAAACATGCTTTCTAAGGCCTGTGTTCCACAATTAAGGCATAATTTTAAGGAACCTACCGGATAAGTGATGTAAGAGGAATGCAAAGATGTTATTGGAGTGCTCACAATTTAGCCAGAGCTTTTCCCAATTTGAGAGAAAAGTTAAGAAGGGAGTGTACAGAGGATGTTGGGTTTGGGTGATTATAAAAGCAATAAAACCGCAATCACAAGGTTCCACAATCGCAGACAGATGGGGATCCAGGATCGTAGCCAATGTCCCGCTATCACAGTAATTGAGGGAATTTTTGCTCCCTTATTTTCCCCTGTTCAATTTTATTTCACAATTCGATAGATTTTCCCCTGTGTAGTTCACCATGCAAATTTTTCACACTTTCTCTTCTAAAACTCATCCAAAGGACTCTATAACACCATAAATGCATGGGTTATTAATTTGAAAAAACTAAAATCTACTCTACAAAAGTTAAAACAAAGGATATGAGCCACTATCATGACATTTGTTTGTTACCTCCCACATAGAGCCTTAGTTTACATCATGGCACAATGTCTTTTTCCTTTCTCAAGTTAGGTCGTCAAGGGCCCCCTCTTTCATTTCTTTAATTTCAATATCAATCACTTATATCACTTGAAGTTCCATTGTTTGCTTTTTAGTTTTGAATACTAGAAAAAAGACCTCATCATCATGAACTCTAAACCTGATTTCACTAAATTCTAAGTAAACAATGGCCATTTCGGTGGCTAAGAAAGTTCAACTAAGAATGATGAGAACTTTTTGGTCTATTTAACAATCCAAAACCAAAAAGTCCATCAGAAGTATAAATTTTTCCAATTTGAATAGAACATCAAACAAAATTAGTATTGGTCTCTTAATAAACTTATCCGTCATTAACAATATCATAGATATTGGAGTTTGAGTATCCAATCCAAGATTTTTGTAGAAGGAAAAATGCATGAGGTCTGTACTTGCACTGGGATATCCTAGAGCTTTCACAAACATATGTGTTCCAATTGATCAAGGGATGGTAAAAGTTCTGGGGATTTTTTTTCCCACAATTTTGCTACTTATGATAGCAATACAACCATGGGCTACTTCAATTGTGTCACCTTCAATGAGATTCTTCTTTGACATCAAATTCTTCATGAGCTTAAGCATATCTCGGGATTTCTTTGATTGCTTCATTAAATGGTATTTTCATAGAGATGTTTCTAAGCTTGGCCATAAATTTCTTGAGCTTCTCACCCTCTTTTATTCTTTTAAGCCTTTGAGGAAACTAGGCACAAATTTGTATTGTATGCATCCTATCACTTTGTGGTTTCTTATTTTCCTCAACCTCTTCATCATCTTCCATCTATTACTTTTCATCATCTTCTTCTAGAGATCTTAGATGCGCTTATTTCAACATAACCTTTGGCATCTTGTCACCCAAATCTTCTTTTAAGTGATAAATAAGGGTCTTCCCACTTTTAGTGACTATTGCTAAAACTTGAGCTTTATTCTCTAGGTTCACAATAGTGTCACTAGGAAGACCACCCTTTGTCCTAATATTCAATTAGGTATAAATTTGCCCAATTATTATCTCCAGTTACTTAATGGAGGTAGAGTGGGACTCCACAGTTTTACTAATTTGCAAAAAATAAATTATCATTTCACGGACCATTTTGTCTATTACTTCCACTCTCATCAAAATCTTTGCAAAAACATCCTCAAATTAATACTTATCAAGGTCTATGGAACTCGGCTCTTTGTTATTCGCCCGATCAGAAGGAGGCACATAGTGCTCATTGTCACGATCTTTATCCCTCTAATCACGGTCACATTCACGGTAACATTCATGGTTCATCAAACCTTGGTTCCCACCTTGCTTAGATAGGTAGTGCGGGAACCGCATGAATAGCTTTCCAAGTACAAAATCTCCTCATTAAGCTTTTTAGCATCTTCATCATCTTCTTAGGGTTTTGATTCAATGGCATTCACCACTTTTGCCAGGGTACCCTTCACATGTTTTGTCAAAGGATCTAGTGCATCATCATCTTAGCCATATTCTCCTCTCTTTCTTTATATTATTTTCTTTGATCCTTGTCAACCAAGGATGTAGTGAGAGAACTCTTAGGAACCTCGGTATCTTTGGTATGCCATCCCCAATTTTGATTTGTAACCTCCTCAAGCAAATTCATCAGTGCATAATAATGCAACTTTACAAAAGCACCCCTCCTAACATTGTCCACCACAGTTTTGTTGAGTTGATCAAGAGCATGGTAGAATATTTGAAGAAGCATCTTATTTGGGACCCTATGGTTTAGATATTGCGCTAGTTTTTCGTTAAATCTTTCCCATAATTCAGGTAAACACTCTCCATTCAATTGCCTAAAGTTGATGATTTCATCTTTTAATTGAAGCATTATTGATGGTGGGAAATATCGATCAAGAAATGTCATGGTGAATTAATCCCATAAAGTGATTGACCTGACCAAAAGAGATCAAAGCCATAATACCGCATCTCCCATTAGAGAAAATGGAAAGAGATGAAGCCGGATTGACTCTTGGGTTTTGTGCGCGATATCATCGGGTGTAAATACCTCTACAAAATTCTTCAAATAAAGGTTAGGTTCCTCATAAGCTTTCCCACCAAGAATGTCCCTTTTTTTGCAATATATGCAATAGGACACGTATGGCAAGAAAGAAATTGTTCCCATTAGTTGGTGGGATCTGGATAGAACTTGAATGACCAATTTCATTGAGTTAAACTTTATCATCAAGAGAGACGTCAAAAGACCCGGCTTGACAAGAACTGTCACTCATAGTTCGATGTATCCTGCGCAGATTACCTATCAAGAAATAAAAACAACAACAAAAATAAACACACAAAACTACAGGTACATCCTAAGAAAGAACAAGTGCCGTAAAAATAAAAACTAAATTCACTCCCCAACAATGGTGCAATTTTGATAACACATCCTATACTATTTAAAGTGGTAGAGAATGGTCATTCGTATCCTACCTCGTGTTTAGGTCGAATCGATAAGTTTTTAAATTTAGATTTCTAATCTTAGAGGTGATTAACTCCTACTAAGATAATACGCAAAGTGTTAGTAAAGTAAATGACATAATTAAAAATAGAGGGGGTTCTTGTTATGGGACGATGTAAGTCATTAGTAACTTGATCCCATAAACTAAGTAGTAATTTTTAATGTAACATCAATATTTGGGAAATCTTGGGATTATATTTACCTAAGGGTAACTTAGGTGTGGATGTGTGAGATTTGGTGCACATGATATTATTTAACTAATGTGGTATGCTTGATCTAGGACCCTTCAGGTTAATTTCTCAACAAAACCTCAAAGATTTTACTTGTTGACCCTTTCGAGTACCTAAAAAGTGTGGAAATCATATTCACCCACTACCTCAATATAGGCATCCCTATTTCTAGTATGTTACCCAAGGTAAACTTAACTATAAATTCACCCTTATATCAAAGATAGTGAAAATGAGTAAACCAAACCTAATAATTATAAAATATTGTCTTGGTTCCTATATCCCTTTTTCAATGATGATAAGGGGTCCTAAAGGTCACCCAAACACCTCTTTTGAGGACGGTTTGGGATTTCAAGAGCATGGGGTTTTCACCCTCAAACTCATGTGGGAATTTCGGCCACTAACCCATAAATCCTAACCAATTTAATCAAGCAATAGTATAACCCATTATAATCTAACTAGTATATACACAAATACATCAAAACCAAAAACTAATTTTCATCTTAGTTCAACATAATTCCAACACTAAAAAATTTTACTACTCAAGAATAAAAGAAAGAAACATATACCAAATGGGTGTTCAAGGCATCAATTCTTCACTGACACCGAAATCCAAATCTCCAAATTGAATTTACAATTCTTGCCCAATTTAGGGTTTTACTTTCAAATTCAAAGTATTTCTATCCTCTAGAATACACAAAATGGGTGTGTTTTATAAACTTTTAAAGGATTTGAGGTCGGCTGCTAAATATTACAAAACTAACCGTAAGCTAAATCTTGTATGGCCACAATCACACTAGATTCAGTGCAACCACAAATAAATTAATAAGAATACCATTGCCAACCTTCTTGACTGGCTGTGAATGCGAACCTCAGGCCACAATTGCGGTAATTGAGGCTAGTTTCTTCTCCAGGTATTTCAGCTGCACTTCCTTTCTCTTCCTTGTGATCCCTTTTAGATCAAGTCCAAATCTTTCTATCTCATAAGTTGTATTCTTAAAAATATTGATATTGGTGCATTTAATCATAAATATGTCCCATTTTTAATTCAAAATATGGTAATGTGCTAGAATGTCGAGTGCAATTAAGTGATAAATTCACAACTCATCAATCTAATTGAAGACTTAAGGTATGTATAAACTATTGAGACATGAATAATCATTCCTCCTGCATTAATCTAAAGGGTAAAGTTCATCATTACTAGTGCTATGATAAATTGTTGAATCTTAAAGGTGTGTTTGAGGGATTGTTGAATAATGAGGCAAAATTGCACCTTGTTAATTCAGTTGGAATTAGTACTTTATACACTATACCTAAGGTGGATCAGAAAGCTCTGAGACTCGGGTCGTTCCCATTCTCTCTAACTGATGAAGATACATTATGATTTGGGGAACTACCTCATGGATCCATTACTACTTTGAATAAGCTGGAAAGTAATTTTTAGATAGTTTCTTCTCTCCACCAAGAATCCTATTGTTGAAAGTCGATATCTATAATTTCAAGAAATTGCATTCTAAATCAAAGCATGAGTTATGGTTTTGTTTTAATAAGAAGTTGATAATGGTTCCTAATAACAAAATTTTGGAGATAAATCTTCTAGATATTTTCAATCGTGCCCTGAATACAAGTTTCAAAGTAATGGTAGATACAATTACTAGCGTAAAACTGCATTGGTATATAGCCAGGAAAATCTTAGATTAGATTTCTCTTACCAATCGAGTGTGGCATACTTGAGAGGAAAAAATTAGGTGTCTACACTAATGTTATTGGTGCTTCTAATAGGTCTAGAGTGGTAAATAATTTAATTTCTTAAGAGGTAGCACAATCGAGAATAAAGATTAGGTTACTGACGAAGTAGTTTAAAATGGTTAATTCAAAGAAAGTGAATGCTATGGTCACACATGGTAAAGCTTCTAGTTTATGTAATTTTGATGTGGATGAACAGACAAAGTATCTACATAGAGATTAGGGGGTTTCCAAGGTAAGGTCCCACTATTTTCTCAAGAAATTTGGAACTTAAGGTAAGGGAACCAAGGTCTAAACTACAATGAAAATAAATACAGGGATAAAAGTAGAGAGAGATATAGTGATGGAATAATAAGGATAATTATAAGGAGATGAGTGGTGCTTATGTTCCATTGGGGAATCATTTCATTGAGTCAAGAATAAAGGCTATGTTGTCAAAACTGATAAGGGTTAGTAAAGTAAGGAAAATTTCCTTAAGAAATTTAGGACAAATATTTTAGGTTTGACACAAAAGGTGGAATCGCATGCTACTACAATCATACAACATGAATAATAATTTGGCTAAATTTTAGATTCATTGATTTAGCGTCAATCAGGAACTTTTCTGTGAAATATTGTGAAAAATTAAATGAATAATGTAACTATTTATCTATCACCAGTTGGAGTGGTAAGGCTATTTTTGATTCCCCTATGTCATTGGTTGATGAGCCAAAGAATGACGTGGTTGATATTGATGAGGCACACAAGGCAAAATCTAGAAAGTTGGTGACTAATGGTGAGTCATCAATAAAATTGATGGGTGTTGATAAGCATGTTAAGAAGGATAATGTAAAGGGGAAAGAAGTCAAACCTATATTGAAAACCATTCCACGAACTCATCCACCTTTACCATAAAGGTTGAAGCACGAGAAAAAAGAATGGAAGTACAAAATATTTATCTCTATCCCAAAATAGTTAAGTTTAAACATCTCTCTTCATGAAGCTCTAGAGCATATGCTTGTGTATGTAAAATTTATGAAGTATTTGGTGACAAAGAAGAGAGCTGTCAGATAGGTATCATTATATTGCAACTATATCATAATCTTTGTTACAAAAGAATGGTGATCTCGATAATTTAACAATTCCATGCACCATTCAAACATCTAAATTTTCTAAAGATCTGTGTGACTTAGGTGCTAGCATTAACATGATGCCGCTGGTAGTGTTGAAGCATTCAAACTTCAGAACTCTTGAACAAATGCTGATGCAGTTGTTGATGGCATATCATACAAGAAAGAAGACTGTAGGTATATTATATGATATTTTGGTCAAGTAAGATAACTTCATCTTTCCAGCTGACTTTGTTGTCTTGGATTATGAAGTTTATTTTTTGATACCCAAAATGGTAGAGAGACCATTATTGTCACAGGTAGAACATCAGTGGATATAGATAAAGAAAAGATTAAGATCATGCTGAATGATGATGAGGTTATATTTAATGATTGCAGAACCATGAAGAAAATGATTTACATAAGGGTGGTTTCGATGATAAGTGTTTTTGATGACCATGGAGGCCAAACCATTGACTACCTTCATGAATTCTCACTAATGAAGGTACCTACACTGTGCCATGATGTTAAAGTAAGTGCTTTTTTAGAGAAAACCTAAGGTATCTTATTATTTGTTCATTTACATTAATTTATGTTATTGTGATTGAAATTAGATTTATGCAGCTATGGTTCCACAAATATGTTCCTAAGTTTATTGTTTTGTAGTTGGTTAATGCAATTGAGAAAATACAGGTTTATTTAATGAGGGTGGGGCACTTGTGGGTCTAGGTATCCTCTTGGTTTTTTTGTTACCATGTGTTTTTTCTCAGAGTTTGTTCTTAGTAGAACTATTATGTCTAGGATGTATTATGTTTTGTAATATGTTTCTTTGTTTTGTTTTGTCTAACTAAGAGAAAAGTAGGTACTTAAGGGCAATTGACTTATTTTTCTTATGATTAAGTGTTTTCGAGAAAATTGAGACCCTTGAGAAAAAAATATTTTTCAACTATGTGATGCGTATATATATGTGACAACTCTAAATATTATTATGACATTAGGATTAGGGACATAATCATCATAGGTAGAGTTATCATGAACCAGATAGGTAGTATTTTCTTATAAAACTCTTTTCCATGTGTGTGTGATACTTACTTATTCCCATTGTGTGTTGAATCAAAAGCTTATCCGGTTAGTCTTGCCTAGGTTGTAAGATAGTCAGTTAAAGAAAGGAACATTGGCTGTTATTAAATGTCCACTCTTAGCCTAAATGACCTTTCAAATTTTAATAAGTCTCCCGTGATCCCTATTTTGAGCATTTATCGACCTAATTTCTTATTTTCACCTTTCACCTTTCCATTTTAACTATATGGAGCTATATTGTCACTATTCCTTATTGGACATTATGCACTACAACCTAAGAAAAATACCTAAGTTAAGGGTTGCTATCATAGGGGTGTATGATTAAGAGTGCGTTTGAAGAAGGGGGTAAATAAGAGAAAATAAAGTGGAGTTAAGGGTGGTAAAAAGGAAAAAGAAAAACAAAATCAAAATCACAAAGAAAGAATATAAGAAACCGCACCAACCTTAATGAGAAATAAAAGAAAAAAGGGAGAAATGAGGGTGGATTAAAATAAAAAGTAGATTGATAAGTGAAACGCTTAAGTAATTGTAGTTCTAATGAGGCTTAGTCACTAATTTTCTAAATGTCACATATCATCCATAAACCTATGTTACAAGTTGAGTAAAGTCCTACTGTGATCCTAGTTCAACTGTCCAAAAACTAAAGTAAAGAAATTAAGAGCAATCCTTTGGTATTTTGTGCATATTACTGGAACTTCATTGTGAGTGTGAGTGTCTTGTGATTGTCCACCCTTTAACATTCATTATTCTACTGAGTGAGTGTGGCATCTTTGTGGTGAGGGTGAATGCCTTGTATTATTTTTTATTTATCTATTTAGATAATATAATTTGTACATATGCTTGATAATATGTGGCTAATATAATGATATGGATTAATTCTCTTGTGTCACATTGTTGGACTACATTGATTCACACAGTTTGTTTTGAAAAGATTAAAAATAAGAGGTTTTTATGTTTTTGTGTTGAATTTGAGATTGATTGCCATAGGTATCTTAGTTTTCTCTTGGTTAAGCATTATTGTGTTTTGTTGTGATTTTTTTTCCTGAGGAAATGCAAACAGTCTATGTTGAGGGTGTTGATGTGCATTGTTCCATGGAAATTTTGATGCTAAAAACAGGAAAATATGTAAATACTTAGGATTGTTTTTGCAGATATGATTTTTTTTTGAGTTTCATTTTGAAGGAAGCTAGGTTTATGAGCCTAAAATGAATAAAATTAGTAGTGAATGAAAAATGGGCCACTAACGATGTCACCTATAGGGCATACACTGCATACCTGGCGTAGGTGGTGCGGCATAGGTTGCCGAAAGTCCAAATTTAGAAAATCTGAAAGATGATATTTTGATTGAAACTTCTGATGGGTCACTTGCCTTGGGAAGGTTCAACTTATGCCCCATAGGAGTCATCATAAGTAGCAGAGATTGAAGGTTCAAAAAATCTGAAGATTTCAAAAGCTTCTGTCACTTATGATGGCTATTTACTTGGGGTAAGTGCTACTTACGATGGCCACTTACCTTGGGTAAGTGGCAGCCAACTGATGTTTCTCAGTTCATTTTGGTTTGGATTTTTAGGGTTTTTTATGTAATCTTTAATAATCCTATAATTTTTCTTTTAGATTTTAAAGAGAAGTTTACACACATATACTATTCAAAAACATATATTTTATTCTAAGATTGACTTTCGATCTTGTAATCTCTTTACACTTGTTTTTTCATTAATTAATTTATTTGAGACTTTGGTTTTTATTCTTCATTATTATGAGATTACTTCCATACATTGTTAATTGAATTGAATGGATATTTTCTGAACAATGAGAAGCTAATTCCTTTAGCAAGAGTTGTGGAACCCGTGGAGAATAACATATTAGGGGAAGTGTGACGTTCTTCTAGATAATTTTATATACTTTATTTTAATCTTCTTTAGTTTAATTTCTTTATTATTGTTTACCAATGCTAAGAACTTGCTTGTATTCGAGATCGTATACATATGAGAGATTGTGATTGGGAAAAGAAGATTACAATAATGACTCAAAGATATCAATCCTCGTCTAATAATTTTATACCCACAAGGTCATAGTTAAACTGGGATAAAATATAAGAGTTAGTAAGGTGACACCCTAAGACTCACAAGGTGAAGGGTGATATTTATAACCCATTCATAAGATGATTGGTAATACCTAGCTTGTCAGATTCTATATGTGTGGTTGTTAGATAGTTCGATTAAGAACGAGAAACCTACTAAGTTACAAAGCCAGAGAACTGTATTCATAATATCATCTCAGATTATTTATAACCTAAAGCATCAAAAATTGTTACTTTTTACTGTTTACTCTAAATTACTGTTATTTAATTTTTTGAACTTTTTTCTACTTCAACAAGTTTTTGAGAGACAGATTAGACCTTTTATCTATGGGTTCTACCCAAACCTAGTTGGGTTACTTAAATTTGTCAGCAAACGCATTATATCTTCTTGGAGGGTATAGTTTCGGTTACAAAACTTGTATTTTAGTTTCTCAGACACTACTGGCATAGAATGTCTCTTTGATAACTAGAAGGTACAACTTGATATCTTAGATCCTAGTAGGATTCTTTCTAGTGTTGATGTGAGTTCTTCACTATTTGAGTAGATTCAAAGTTATCAATTTAAGTATATGAGACTTTTTATCATCCGTGATCAAGTGTTGAGTTGTGAGTTCACTAGGGATACCTTAGATTTAGAGGCTTTTTTGAGGCTTGATAGCAATATTTGTATTTCGAGGGTTGATGACTTGATTCAGTCGATCTTGCATGAGTCCTACAATTTATGATATTCTATTAACCCTGGTACCGCTAAGATGTATAGAGATTTTAGAAAGCATTATTGGTGGTTATATGAAGATAAATGTAACAGACTTTATCTATTATTGCCTATGTTTTAAGCATGTTATGGTCGATCATTAGAGACCTGGTGGATTGATTCAGAGGTTGGCCATTCTTGAGAGAAAGGGGAAAAAATTATCATGGAGTTTGTTAGTTGTCTAGTTCGTACCTCCTATGGTTCTGATGGTATTTGGGTCATTATGGATTTTTTGGCAGAGTTGATAGATTTTGTTCCTACTTAGATGTTCTTCAAGGCCTACACATTAGCCAGTATCTAGTTTTGTGAGATAGTCCATTTTCATGGTGTGCCCATATTTATCATTTCAGACTAAAGCTTAGTATTTACTTCTAGCTTTTAGAGAGCTTTTTAGGAAGAGCTACGTACTCTAGTGGATCTTTGTACAACCTTCCATATTTATATATACAGGTAGTTGGAGTGGACTATTCAGGTTCTCAATTATATGACTCAAGCCTATGTTAAGGATATTGGGATCAGTGGGAGCAACACTTAGCCTTTGTATAGTTTGTATATAATAATAGTCACCATATGAGTATTGATATGGCCCCCTTTGAGACTTTAAATGGTAGGTGATGACTTTCCTTGATAAGATGGTTTGAGACTTTTGAGGTTTTACCCTATGGAACTGACTTGCTTCAGGACTTATTGGAGAGAGTCAGGGTGATTTAGGATAGGTTAAAAGCAGCTCAAAGAAGGTATAAGAATTATGCAAATCATATTCATTCTTTTAGATGAGGAGTTGCTGATCGTGTATTCCTTCGTGTATCGCCCATAATGGATACAATAAGGTTTGAGAGGATAGGTAAGTTCATCCCCAGATACATTAAACCCTTTGAGATTCATCACATATTTGATGAAATACCTTATAAGTTATCCTTACCCCCAGATTTTTCTACCGTCCATCCGATTTTCCCAATTTCTATATTTCAATAATAAATTCTTGACCCATCACATTGCTTAGATGACACTCAGTTAAGTTTGATGAGCTGTTGACTTCATGGTAGAGCCTGTGCTAATTTTGGCTAGTGATGTCAGATGGTTACGCACTAGGGAGAGCCATGTAGTTAAGGCTCAGTGAAGGCACCACAAAATAGAAGAGGCTACTTTAGAGATAAAAAAGTTGATGTGGACTTAGTATCTTTACATGTTTGAGGGTTTAGGTTCATCCAAAACCTTTACTTTTGTGGATGAAAGTTCTTTTAGTAGTGCATATTGTAATTAACCTCCAGGTCATTTTCCATGTTTCCTCTTATTTTTATCATAAGAGCTTTTCAATAGCTACACCAAATTATTTATAATTTGTTGGGACTGACAGTTCCGTCACTGTGTAGTTCTTTAGGTATTTGGATCTAATTTCTTGATTTCAAGCATTTATTGGTTCAAATTGGCTACTAGACAAAACCATTAGTCAAATATCCTAGTATGCCAATTCTAGTGGTTCCAAAAACTTTATAGCATTAATTTTATGCTAGGAGGACCCTTGGTTTTGGCCTTGAGGCTTTTAAACTCATTTAGAGCTATTGGTCAAATGTAAGGTAAAATGGCATGTGGGTATGGGACCCACATTTTGTAAATAGGACCTCGAACGGAAACTTCGACTACGCCATTAGATCTGAAATGTTGAATTTGATAGGGTAGCATTCTCCATTTGCACATATATTGGCTATCGGATGAATCTTGAGTGGCTGGTGGAGACTTGAAATTTTTCCAAGCCTCAGCTGGTGCTTGTGCATCGCTTAAGAAATTACTTTGATCATCTAAGTTATCTGTCAAACCCTAGAAAATATCACTTAAGCGACAAAGTGTGTTGCTTAAGTAGTAGTCTTGGCGGTGGGCAAAGTGTTGGCTAAGTGATAATATTGTCACATATATAATATCTACACAGCTAGCCACATATCATGTAAGTTATAGGTTAATCGCCTAAGCAATATGGGTACCAGAACAAAAGCATCAGTTAAGCGACTTGAAGATCGCTTAAACAATACCCATGTACAATGAAACGGTATAAATAACCCTATTTAACATGTTTTTCTCCATTATTCATCCATTACAAAGATATTAGAACTCTAAACCATAAGAAAGCTAGGGGAAAACCTTTTTGGGTAATCTTGTAGCTTGGATAGAGTCTATTTGCGCTATTTTCCATAGAATTAGAGGTAAAATTCCATGATTTTCCCAGATGATTTTCCCATACTTTTGCTAAATTCTTTGAAGTTTAGTGACTCAATTTTTGCCCGGTCTACCATAATACCATACATAGACACTACATGTCCAAGAAATGTCAACGATTCAAGCCAAAACTTACACTTGGAGAACTTGATGAAAAGAATATGATTTGTCAGAGTTTGGAGCATAATCCTCAAATGTTGCACATGCTCCTCTCAACTCAAATACACAAGGATGTCTTCAATGAACACAATGACAAATGAATCTAAATAGAGGGTGAATACTCGGTTTCGGAGGTATTAGTCAACCCAAAAGACATCGCTAAGAACTCATAATAACCCAAAAGGATCCTAAAAGCTGTCTTCGGGATATCCTCAGTCTAAATCCTCAACTGATGGTAACTATATCTCAAATAAATATTGGGAAATATAGTTGCACCTAAAGTTGATCAAATAAGTCAACAATGCAAGGCATAGGATAATGGTTCTTCACCATCACCTTATTAAGATGCCTATAATCAACACACATATACATAGAACCATCTTTATTCTTCACTAACAAAATAGGAGATCCCGTAGGGAACACACTCGGTTTAATAAAACCCTTACCAAGAAGATCCTGAAGCTGAGAATTTATCTCCTTAAGCTCGGCAGGAGCCATATGGTAAGGTGCAGTAGGAATATATATAGTGCTAGGCTCAAGATCAACAGCAAACTCAATCTCACAGGGAGGGGGAATACCAGGCAGGTTGGTAGGGAAAAATTAGGAAAGTCGCAAAACAAAAGGAACAGAGTCGAGCAACAAACTCTCCACCCTAGTATCAATAATATAAATGAGATAAGACTCACAACACCTTAAAATAAGCCTCCTAGAATGAACATAAGAAATAATCCCCATCAGCTCCCGCCTCACCGATACCTGCTACATGACTGGAGGTATGCCGAGCAAGGCTAAGGTAATGTTCTTGAAAAAGAAAGCAATAACCACATAATAATGTGATAGCTAGTCCATAATCACATCAAAATCCACCATATCCAGAGTAATAAGATCAACATAAGTATCAACACCGCTAATTATCACAACACATGATATAAATTCTCAATCCACTACTAAAGAATCACCTATAGGATTAGATACGAGTAATTCTATAGATAATAAATCACAAGACAAGACCAATTATGGTGCATATTAAGTAGAAATATACGAATAAGTGAATATCGGATGAAATAAAGTAAGGGTAGACTAAAAGCACACATAAATCGTACGTGCAAAAAATAGCATAAAAAATCTTTGCTTTAAGTCTAGAGTGTATTGTATACAACTGACCTCACTCACCATCTTTCTAGGCACCTGATCGACCTTTTATCTATCCTACCTTAGAACCTTTCTGAGTACACTGGAGACCACCTCTGCGACTATGATAACGAACTATAGTTGAGGGATTAACTAGTATTATAGGTCGAAGACTCTAATCTAAAGCAACAATTATCACACGACAAGGGCAATCGCGCAGATGGTGATAAGGAATTCTATAAGTAAAACTGGAAACATGAGTTGAACCAGAACCAATAGATTCAAACTTTTCTAAAGTAAATACCATGACTAGAATAACTAGAAGATGAAACTTTCAACAATTGACCATTACTCTTACCAGGGAGACCACTAGAACTAGACTGGCCTTGGTCAGTAATCCGAGGTGTTGCCTAAACCGGTCGACCAGGCTAACTCTGAGACTAATAGGATGGATGCTAGGGATACCTTTGAGAACTACTATCTCTGGGTCAATAAAAATAATGCCTCGAATTGAATCTACCCTAAAACCTTGATATTTTATCACGACCCTCATAACCCTGATATTACATCTCCTCGATCACATAAGAATGATCTAAAACCTCAGTAAAAGACCTTCCTGTAATAACTAAACTATGAAAAGACATACGAATGGGAAGTCTCAATCCTCTAACATAGAACAAACTCTCTTATACTCAGTATCAAAAATGGAAGTTGCATGCCTAACCAACTCATGAAAAATTTCTCATACTCTGGAACAGTCATAGAGCCCTAGTCTAATCAAGAGAACTAATCCATAAAACGATCTCTAAGGTTGGGAGTCATGTGCTTCTCTACCAAAATCTCAAAGAACTAATTCCATGACAATGGGGAAGATCCACCTGGTCTAGAATCCATATAATCTCTTTACCAATGATGAGTATCCAAATAAAACTAAAATATAGTGTAATCCATACAACGAGTCTCGGTAAGGCTTTAATTATGGAACCTATCCTTACAAAGAATAAGAAACTTATATGCATCCTCGCCAGAAGCATAAGAAAATCTAAGAAGATCCAATATCATGAATCTCCTAAACACTTTTTGCTCTTCATAAGACATATCAAGCTGGGCAATCACTGGATAAGTAACTACCAGCTGAGCAACTACTGGTGTAGGAGGAAGCTTAAATATGTAGGATGTAGCTACATGTTACACTCCCACCAAAGTACCACTCTGATCAGTAGACTATGCACCATCAGATAGCGCACCACCAACAAAACCCAAAATTTGAACCAATGAATCTGTGAGCATTGCAAAAGAAATAATCCATGGTGGAGCTGGGACTTGTCCCTGGCTCATTGCTGATTGTGGGAAAAGAATCTTTAGCATAGGCACAGGAATAAGGTATGGAGAAGGTGGCCTATCCTATCCCCTAGTAGGGGACACATCATGACGTTTTGCATGACTTCTAGGTCACCAGCGAACAAGAGTAGAATCCATGGGCTCAGTCTTAGGACCCTCATCTCATGCTGTGATAGTGTGTATCCTAGCCATCTGTAAAAGAGTAAATTGAAAGGAATACTTCAATAAACCAACTCAGACTCTTAGCATAATATCAATGAAAGAAGTGATGAACCCTTAATAAAAACCCATTGCCTCTCAAAGATAGGAAACAAATGTAATCATTCTAATTAGCAGGACTCTACCAGACACTTGCTTTTATTGCAACAATACAAGCGAAACCTAGGCTATAATACCAACTTGTCATAGTCTTATTTACAAGTTATGATGGCACCTACTAAATCCTACCACTAGGTAAGCCTAACGAAAACTCAGAGCTAATACCGTGTGTTAATTCATAACATAGGGCAAATTCAAGAAATACAAGTTGTTTCAAACAGATAAGTAGACAAGACAAGATACCAATCCCACAATATATTGGAGATAGTATAAGAGAATCTAACAATATTAGTACAACTTAAAAGTCTAAAATAGTCAAACACGTCTACCTTGATCCAAAGGACAAAATATAAAGGTAGAAGAAAATAGTTGACTCAGACTCTAATAGATCACCATATCTTTAGATATCAACACCACATATACATGAATCAAATGCGACAACTAGTACTTAGATCTTCACCCAAAAGGTACAGTGTCGTATGAGTACCAAAACAATGAGTATATAGTAGGCATCATTGGCTAATTGAGCTAAATCATGATATATATATGATAAAATGTGAGATTACATAAACTAAGTCAAAGTACAGAAATAAACCTAAATCACCTATGAACGGATTGGATCCATAGATGACTACTATGCATACCTTAGTGATTGAAACTTGAAAGAGATCTAATTTTCTCAAGGTTCTTGAAAACATCCTTAGGCTTGCTCTTGAGGAGATGATTTTGAGAGAACACCCTAATATTATGGTTGAGAGTGTAAGTGAGGGTTTTTAAGATGCTTAACAGAAGAAAAATGATATAAATTATGCCTCTTTAGGGTTATAAGTCTTGGAAGGTAAAGGAAAAAGACCAAAATATCCTTATGAAATAAATTCCTAGTTGCTAAAAATCATAGCTGACGACATTTGTGACAAGACATCAAAAATGTGACAAGCCGTAAAAAATGTCGTCACACAGGAGCTGGAATTGGTGGTTTCTGCCTAAGTCTGATGACATTTATGAAAAGGCATCCAAACTATGATAGGCCATCAAAAATGTCATCACACAGGAGCTGGAATTGATGGTTTCTTCCTAACTCTGATGACATTTGTGACAAGGCATCCAAAATTGACAGGCCATCAAAAATGTCGTAACAGAAGAGCTGGAATTCATGGTTTCTGCCTATGTCTGACGACATTTGTAATAAGGTGTCAAAAATGTGATTGGCCGTTAAAAATATCGTCACACAAAAGCTAGATTCTGCCTAAGGTCTGACGACATTTTTTACAGGGCATCACAAATGTGATAGGCCGTCAAAATTGTCGTCACACAGTTTCCAGCCCGACATGCTGGAGTAAAATAGGCATAACTTTTTGCTTCGATATTATATTTAGGAAAAATTGGTATTGTTGGAAAGATAATTAAATTATCTAATTTTTGGTGGGTTGTGATCGCAAAAATTCTTTGTAAAATTAGAGATATAATTGTTTGAATCTGACTATGGAAATATGTTTCTCAATAATTCGATCGGTGAGGATTTTTGATTCATCTATTAGCTAAGAGTTATTTGAGGCCTTAATACACCTAATACTTGATCGTAATGCAAATAAAGCACTAAGATTTAACACTCATGAGTTCAAAGAATGGTTCTAATATTGGTCTAAATTTTTAGGGTATTATACATTCACAAAATGATGCCGCACTCAAATTTTCTATCTGAGGTTATTTTGACCAAATATGAGTCCCACATCCAAATTTATAATTTCTCCAACTTCTAAATATATATGATGAAATGATCTCAAGTTCATTGGGATCAAAACAAAAGGTCTACCTAGCTAAAATTGATATTTTGGAGCCACTGGCATAGTCAAAATTTGAACATGAGATTATCTAGCTGAAGCATTTCACCAATGGCCATTTGGAACTAGTGAAGACATTTGAAATAGAATTGGCTCTAAAAATTCAATGAACTGGTGGATAACCAAACTTTTATTCCCAGCAAGTCACAAATGACTCAACTAATCTGTGGAAAAGCTAGGACTGAGAAATATTGAAAATAGACCTGAAGGGTTATTACAAAAGTTAGAGGCAAAACTAATTCATATGCTATATCACCAACATATTATAAGATGTCAAATTGATTTATATACCTGGGTATGCACTTGCCCCACATCCCAAATCTTATCAAGCCTATGGGTGGCCTTCAAAGGAACACTAGGTAACAAATATAAAACTCTAATGCTCAAATCCTATGATTAAGAAAACTCTTCTACCTACTCTGAATTGCTCATAATCTATACTGAATAATAAAAAAGCTAACCAAAGAATTACATAGCAGGTTCTGCCACATAATAACGCTCAACTTTCACCATTATTTTGATACAAGGTGGTTGTTGTAAATATATACCCTACATATGTCGCGGTCGAATCCTCGAGGGTTGCTAGCTAACTTTTAGTACCTATGTGTGTTGGGGGTTAACTATGCATTAACCCATAATATGAAACTAAAACTAGGCATGAATGTAAATTCTAGCGTTTTGATATAGAAATTTATTGAATACAATTACCAAATCACACTAACAAGAGGTTGATACAATTGTTAAACATACAAATTAAGAGAGAGCATGGGGTTATGTTCTCTTAGGTAGTGTTAATGCATGGATAATCAAAAGTTTGTCAAAGTTTGGCTAAGGGTTTTGGGTAGGTTAGATTTAGGGTATTAGTGTAACCTTTAAATAAAACACTAAAATTCACTCATCGATTCTTTCAAACACCTCATAAGTGTTACAAGAATATCAATCTAATATTAAACCTAGCATCCATATTTCTAAAATGATACAATTAAATCTAGTTATGATACCCCGCACTTTCCTAAGCTAGAAAATAAACAGTTATTCATACATGTGAAACCCCCTATTCTATAATCCATATTTTGGAACATGAATTACCATGAGCATCCTAGTTATAAGATAGCTTATGATGTATTAAGTGTGTTTATATGAGTCACTTAAGGTTATGCAAGCTAAGAGTTATGAATCCATCAAGTTTTAGTGTTTGATTTCGCAAGGGTCATCTTTGAATGAGCATAACTTGATAAATATGTGGTATTTTTGAATATTTCAACCCAAAAAATTATATAGAATCAAATTATCTTTCCAACGATACCAATTTTATCAAAATCTAACACCCGAGCAATGAGTTATGGCTTTACAGAGTCGAGTGCATCGCCTTACTAATCGCACATGACTACTGGAATGGGTGTGTGATAAGGTGTGTGAGGCAAAATTCAAAGTGTGCCATAAGTTATGTGGAACACACTTCAAAGTATGCATAAGGTTTGCGTCACACACTTAGTGTTGCTTTGAGTTATTTTGAGTGTAATTAAGTCTTTTGGCACTCCTTCCACACCCCTAAACTTAAACTTATGAATTTGTTAAATTCTAAAAACATGGTAGTACTATTATTAGTCTAAGTTCATCATCCAAGAGCACTAAAGGAGAGAAATAACTACAGTTGCACAATCAACATTGAAGGTCCAATCATTTAACGAATCAGTTACCATAAAGGTATGTGGGGTTTTAAACAAGGACACCCTTTCGTTCTTGTGCCAAAAAATATTTTTCTTTTATAAAGTTATGGATTTCACATATTTTATTATGAATTTACATCCTATATTGATTCTTATGAGATTATGATATTTTCGATATTTTGATATGGAATTATATGAGGAAAGTGATATTATGTGCTTAAAGCTGTAATTTCAGATTTTCAAGAAATTTATATGTGTTTATGATGTAAATCTTGAATCTTTATAAGGCTTAATGTAATATTGAGACATGGGTTTTAAACTATATTTGAGATTGTTGTTTTTGAGAAAATATTTGTTATAAACTCCTTGAATTTGAATGATTTGAAAAGATAAAAAGGCTTTGACCCTTTGGTCGTACAAAGAGGTTGATTTTGAACCCGAGATGAGAAAAAAATTCGCTTTTATTGATTCATTATGAAAGGGGTAGCATGATGGCTCCCATTGTGAATTGTTGAACTGTTTTATCATGGATTTTCTTTTAAAAAGATCTAAGCTAAGTCCAGGAGTAGTCTTTAGCACCAAGAAGGAGGTATAGAGGGTTTGGTACTTCCCTAGAACTATGTGCCCCTGTAGGAGCCAGAATTGAGGCTGATTTTCATAGTGATCACTAGTGTTAGGATTGACAATTTAAGATTCTACTCCAATGGCAAGGAATAGGGTGACTCTCCTCAACGTGTGTAGAACGTTAGACTCAACGTAGCTCACGTGGTTTATGTCGGTTATGAGAGACTTCCAATGTGTGTGTGTGTACCATTCTATCAACGAGGAATATATTTTTTTGTGGAATTGTTATGAGAAAGTTATTATTTTTCCAAAAGATTGAAATACTATATTCTAAAGAGAATTGTTTTGAGATTTGATTCCTTTGATTGTTTGAAAACAAAGATGAAAGTGAATTGAGAACTTACTATGACGACTCACGTGTTTTATTTGATATATCTTTACTCTTTGAAGATTGTGATGTTTTTATTCGAGCTATGTGAGTCACTTATTATAGCATGCATGTTTTCTATGAATACTTATGATATTGGATTTCTTAAACTTACACACACCTCCATATACTCAATCCATATTCCATGGTACTGACCGATGTATGCATACGTGGGCTACATTTTCCCTATAATGTTGGTTCAGGTGCTCAGTTTTAGACTTGACGGCGTTTGCCGAGCACATCGATCTACATCCTTTGCTGTGGTGAGTCTTCATGATCCAAGGACATGCTATTTTAGACTCCCAGTTCAGTTTGATTTGAAACTTTAAGTCAGTTGGGGCTTATCTCAATGGAATTTTGGTACATTGAATCATAGAGGCTTGTCAGGCCGATTTTTTTAAACTTATGAGTAGGTGTTGTGAGACTTTTCATATTTTATTATTTCTCGCAATTATTGAAATTACTGTGAGACATGGTTGATGATGATATTATGCAGATATTTGGTTATAATGATCTTAAAATAAGTGTTGAATGGTAGAAAATGGTTCAAAGGGTTAGTTTGGGGATACTTGTAGCCTTAAGCACCATGTGATGCTTTGGGACCCATTTTTGGGGGGTTACAAACTTCGTATCAGAGCCTATGGTTTATGGAGTCCTAGGGAGTCTAACAAGCCATGTTAAATAGAGTCTTGATCATCGATGTGTAGCGCACCACATCTATGAGCAAGAAGCTATGAGACATTTTAGGAAAAAGGTTATTTCTTTCTTTCAGAAATCCATCGTTCTTACTATGTCGTCTCAGTTATTAATTTGTGATCTCTTATTTCAGAATATGCCTTCTCACCGAGATAGAAGGAATAACGTCGATCAGCAACCTCAGCCAGCTGACCCATTAAATGATAATGTGTCCCACGTCGAGTTCCTGGCAGCCTTTCAGGTGCTGGCCTAAGCTGTTACTACGAACGTTTAGGCCAATCTGGCCCCAGCTCCACAGCAGCAGAGAGGATATTTAGGTACTGTAAGGATTTGTGACTTTATGTGCATAAACCCGCTGGAGTTTTATGGGTCCAAGCAGATGAAGACCCACAATTATACTTGGAGAAGATGAGAAAGATCACATAGGTGATGAATGTCTCTGAGGAGCATAGTGTGGAGTTTGCATCGTATCAGTTGAAAGATCTTGCTTGTGACTGGGTAGTTACTTGGAGGAAAGGTAGAGGTGAGGGTATCGCTCCTATGACTTGGAAGGAGTTCTACGATGTATTCCTGGATAAGTTTTTCCCTTTGGAGATAAGAGAGGCGAAAGTTGAGGAGTTCATGAACTTATAGCAGGGCTCTATGACTGTTAAGGAGTACTGCTTGAAGTTTAATTAGTTGGACAAATACGCTCCTAACTTTGTAGCTGATAATCAAGCCAGTATGAGTAAATTTATGACATGGGTGTCAAACTACGTGGTTGAGGAGTGAAGATTTGCCTTGCTAAATAGTGAGATAAATCTTTCCAAGATGATGACTCATACCCAATAGATTAAAGATGACAAGATCAAAGAGAGGGACATAATGAGAAGGAATAAGAGAACAAGGTCTGAGCAACACAGACATAGCTAGATTAGATCACAATAAGGGAACCGCCCTCAGTTTCAAAACCGCTCATTAGCACCAGTACCATCATCAGCTTGTGCTCCCATGCCTAGGGGTAGGCAGGAGCATAGTGGTAAGCCGTATATATCCAGGACTCAACATAGTGTTAGCAGTAAGCCAAATTATCCTCTGTGTACCCAGTGTGGTAGGATCTATTCTGGTGAGTGTTGGGGAGTGAAGAAAGGTTGCTTTGGGTATGGTGACATGGGTCACAAGCTTAGGTATTTCCTACATGCCAGGCAAGGGCCACGTGATAATCGCCCTTAGACTTAGACTCAGATTGCTAGTGCTCCAGTTTAGGTGACTCACCTAATCCCAGCTCAGGGCGCCTCTTCTAGCACCACTAGCAGTCAGCGCCAGAACAGGTTTTATGCTTTTCCATCTTGCCAGGAGCAGGAGGACTCCCCTGATGTTGTTACTGGTATAATCCGTATATTTCAGTTTGATATTTATGCATTATTGGACCCTAGGTCAAGTTTTTCATATTTTACACCTCTAGTTGCTATGAATTTTAAAGTGGACCCCAAAAATATTCCTGAGCCTATCTTAGTTTTTGCCCCAGTGGGTGAGTAGAATGTTACCCTAAAAGTGTATATAAAGTGTCTTGGTACAGTCCTTCATAAAGTCATGTTTACTGATCTGATTGAGTTGGACATGGTGGACTTTGATTTTATTCTGAGTATGGATTGGCTTCATTCTTGTTATGCCTCTATAGATTGTCACACCCGAGTAGTCAAGTTTCAGTTTCTTGATAAATCTGTGTTTGAGTAGTCTGGGAGTTTTGTATCTCCCAATAGTCATTTTATCTCATATCTTAAAGCTAGAAAGCTTATTTCCAAGGGGTGCATTTATCATTTGGTTAGAGTCAAGGACACTAAGTCTAAGACTCCAACTCTCCATTTAATTAGCATAATTAATGAGTTTCTTCATGTGTTTCCAAAAGCTCTTTCAGGGATACCTTCCGACAGAGAGATAGAATTTGGGATTGATCTTCTTCCCGACACCCAGCCTATTTCTATTTCTCCTTACCGTATGGCACTTGCAGAACTGAAGGAGTTGAAGGAGAAACTCAAAGATCTATTAGATAAGGGTTTCATAAGGCCTAGTATTTCTCCTTGGGGTACTCCTATTTTATTTTTGAGGAAAAAAGATGGGTCTTTGAGTATGTACATTGACTATCGTCAGCTTAATAAAGTCACTATCAAAAACAAGTATCCCCTTTAGAAAATTGATGATTTGTTTGACCAATTGCAAGGTGCAACTTATTTTTCCAAGATAGACCTTAGATCCGGCCATCACCAACTCAAAGTAAGGGAGTTTGACATCCCAAAAATAGCCTTCCGCACTCGCTATGGTCATTTTGAGTTTCTTGTTATGTCCTTTGGGCTCACTAATGCCCCAGTAGCTTTCACGGACCTCATGAATCGAGTGTTTAGGAAATATCTTGACATATTGGTCATTGTATTCGTAGACGATATTCTTGTATACTCCAATAGTGAATCATACTATGCAAACCATCTCCAAATTGTCTTGCAAACTCTTAGAGATCATAAATTATTTTCCAAATTCAACAAGTGTGAAATTTTGTTAAGGCCAGTTACTTTTCTGGGTCATATTATTTCTTCCGAAGGTATTGGAGTTGATCCCCAAAACACATAAGTTTTTAGAAAATGGCCTAGACCTATCTCTCCATCTGATAACTGAAGTTTCCTAGTTCTAGTGGGCTATTATGGTCACTTTGTTGAGGGGTTTTCTTCTATAGTATCTCCCTTGACCCAATTGACCCAAAAAAAGTAAAGTTCTTATGGTCAGATTCTTGTGATAGGAGTTTTAGGAGTTGAAGAATCGACTCACCTCAGCTCCTGTTTTGACCTTACCTGATGGTGTTGATAATTTCTTGGTATATTGTGATACTTCTAGGGTGGGTTTGGGTTATGTATTGATGCAGGGGGCATGGTTATAGCCTATGCTTCTAGACAGTTGAAACCCCATGAGAAGAATTACCTAACCCATGACTTAGAGTTGGCTGCTGTAGTTTTTGCTTTGAAAATTTGGAGGCACTACCTATATAGTGTCCATGTAGATGTGTTTACGGATCATAAGAGTCTGCAGTATGTATTTACCCAGAGGGAGCTGAACCTTAGGCAGAGAAGGTGGTTAGAGCTGTTGAAGGACTATGACATGAGTGTGTTGTATCACCCGGGCAAGGCTAATATTGTGGAAAATGCCCTTACCAGGTTGTCTATGGGAAGTATGGCCTTTGTAGAGAATGATAAGAAGGAGTTAACTCGTGATATGCATCGTCTAGCTAGGCTGGGGGTTAGGCTATTTGGCTCTGCTGAAGATTGTATAGGGGTTCAAAGTAGTTCTGATTCTTCTCTGGTTTCAGAAGTAAAGGAGAAGCAAAACTTAGATGCTAGCTTGGTCAGACTGAAGGAGTCAAACAAGGACCAAAAGGTAACGGTTTTCTCCTATGGGGGAGATGGTTTGTTGAGATTGGATGGTAGATTATGTGTTCTGAATGTTGATGAATTGAGGCAGAGAAACATGGATGAAGTGCATGGTATGTGATATTCTATTCATCCTAGTGCCACCAAGATGTATCGTGACTTACAGGAAATCTACTGGTAGAGTGGCATGAAGAAAGATAAAGCAGTATTTGTAGCTGAGTGTAAGACGTGCCAACAGGTTAAGGTAGAACACCAAAGACCTAGCGGTAAGATGATGGCTCCCATTCTGAATTGTTGAACTGTTTTATGGTGGATTTTCTTTTGAAAAGATCTAATCTAAGTTCGGGAGTAGTATTTGGCATCGAGCTGGAGGTATAGCGGGTTTGGTACTTCCCTAGTTCTATGTGTCCCCATAGGATCCAAAATTGAGGCTGATTTTCATAGTGATCACTAGTGTTTGGATTTATAATTTAAGATCCTACTCCGATGGCAAGGAATAGGGTGACTCTCCTCAACGTGGGTAGAACGTTGGACTCCATGTAGCTCACATGGTTTATGTTGGTTATGTGAGTCTCCCAATGTGTGTATGCGTACCATTCTATCTAAGAGGAATATATTGTTTTGAAGAATTGGTTATGAGAAAGTTGTTGTTTTTCCGAAAGATTGAAATACTATATTCTAAAGAGAATTGTTATAAGATTTGATTTCTTCGATGGTTTGAAAACCGAGATGAAAGTGAATTTAGAACTTACTATGATGACTCACGTGCTTTATTTGATATATCTTACTCTTTTATGATTATGATGTCCTTATTCGAGCTACGTGAGTCACTTGTTATAGCATGCATGTTTTCTATGAATACTTATGACATTTGATTTCTGAAATTGCACACACACCCATATACTCGGTCCATATTCCTTGCTACTGACTCAAGTATTTGTACGTGGGCTACATTTTCCCTATAATGTACGTCTAGGTGCTCAGTTCCAAACTTGACAGCGATTCCCAAGTACATCGATCTACATCCTTTGCTGTGGTGAGTCCTCATGATCCGAAGACGTGCTACTTTAGACTCCCAGTTCAGTTTGATTTGATACTTTATCTTTTGAGTTCGAGTCAGTTTTGGCCTGTGTCCATGGATCTTGGGTACATTGAATAGTAGAGGCTTGTCAGGCCAGTTTTGTTAGACTAGTGAGTTTGAGTTGTTAGACTTTTCGTATTTGTTTATTTCTCGCATTTATCCGTATTACTGTGAGACATGTTTGATGATTATATTACGCAGATGTTTGGTTATATTGTTCTTGAAATAAGTGTTGAATGGTAGAAAATGCTTCAAAGGGTTAGCTTGGGGATACTTGTAGCCTTAAGCACCGTGTGACGCTTCGGGACCCATTTTCGCAGTGTTACACTAGCTAATTCACATAACATCCCCATTTCAAAGATAAAGCTAAGGTAAAAGCTAAATCAAATTGTTGTTCAAAATTACACTTCACCCACATCCCTCTTTGAAGGATGATGTAGGATCAAAAACAATAGGTTTTTTCAACCATAATTTTCATTTCAAGCATAGAGAAAGAGCAAAACCCAAAGCAATTAAAATAATATTTGGAATAACAATAAACACCCATGAATTATACAACACCTAATCAAACATAACCCCAAGATATGAATTTAACAATTCCTGAATTTAAGGAAAGAGAATATACCCAAATTGTCATTCACTTCATCCATTGAAGAATAAAACAAGAATAAATCCAATCTTCAAATTTAATTTAAAACTAAAATCACTCTTTTAATTAAAACAACATATAGTTTATTGGCTCCCTAAAATTCAAAATTAGATGATAGAAACCTGCCCCATTGTGAAATGGTTTTGCTATTTTATTATTACAGTATCCAGCTCTGTGAAATTTCATTTCTACCCCTTTTAACTTTCCCGCTCTACCCGATTGCCATCTTTTGACTGTGTTAAGGATTTATACAATATAGGTAATACTTTAGCGATCACCCTTTGGTTGACTTGTCGGCTGGTTATGATAGAAACCATCAGGTTGTGATCGTGGTACATGATGGTCAACTCGTGCGCCTGAATTTTAGCTTAGGTTCCTTTTTCTCGTATTTTATCTAATCCAGTTTTGTATCAACTTATTTTCATAAAGTTTCCTGCAAGGTCACCAAAACTACAAATTAGTATATTTCGATAGATAATTAGCCTTATATACCCAATTATTCCATCTACTCCCCCAACTTTATAATGTATTTGTTCTCAATTAGGAGGTAAAGAGTGGAAAATTTCCTGCTAATCTACACCCCTAACTTAATACTTTGCTTTTTATCTAGCAACATTACTCCAAACTCAATGACTCTACTAAATTATAAGTCCACTCTTACAACCAAATGATCATAATTATTCTGAACTCGATTAGTGACACCAATTATCCCTCAAGAAAGGGAAAAGATATTCATGCAACTCCCCTGAAAACCAATCATACTTTCAAGGATGCAAAAGACTTTTAAGAACTATGAAGGAAAAACTACTAACTCTCTAAAGTTTAGTCTCTATCAAAAGCGACTCACTATATACCTTTGCCTCATTTCCTGAAGATAAGAACTTCACCCACCTCGATTATCTTATATGCATTCTCATGAAAAAATTTCCAACACAGCATATTTTATATCATTAAACAAGGGACTAAAGTACAAAAACTCACTCTAAAAAGAATATCTCAATGCACACAATATTATGCCACATGCTTGCCCTTATTTTCAATCACCACTAACTTAAAGATACTTGGTTAGAGATCTAGAAGGACTTTTTCTAGCTATTAATGGAGACTTAGGGAAGGGTAGAGTAAAATTTTGAAACGATAGTGAATAGACCCTCCTTTAACAGAAGATAAGACACTATCAAACCAAACTTTGGGCCACGGCCCACTTCATTTATTCATAATTCACTAATGTTCCTAGTTTACCACATTGACTCACCGTTTAATCGAAAGTATTTTTTTCATTTCTTTTCTTTGGATACTCATGCTTTTCTTTCCCTTGTTGGTCCCTTTCTTTTTATCATTCATTTTTCTTCATTACTTAGCTTTTAGGCATTCAATTACGATACCATTTCCCAAGATCACCCCTTCCAAGATTCACCACCCCCAACATAGGCCTTTTACACTCAAGTTATATTTTCAAGTTCAATAAGTGTAGGGTTTAAAAGAGAAACTAAATTTCAAATGTTATAAGGCTTGAAATGCTGTTTCCAAAGTAAGGTTAAAAGTCTTAAATGGGTAACTAAGGATACCATTCATGCATGGGTAGGCTTTTTCGGCTAAAGTGGTTTCCGAAGATCACAAAGAAGTCCCAAAATCATTCCACCAACCAGGTTTAATCATGAGTAACTTTGAAAGACCAATAGGGAAAGTTCTAGATGATATACGTTATCATTAGAGTAAATCAACTAATTTTCCTGCATATGGAGCATAAAATTTTCAATGAGGATCAATTGCCTTTTCTACTAAAGACAAAAGGAGATAGATACAACATACTACCTACTAGATAATTTGGAGTCACCAAAAAAGGGTAAAGCATTGTTACATAATTATCAACGTCCATTCCCTTGGTTTACACCAAAAAAATATGAATGAAGGGGGATGCTTGCTTCTCATTTCAGCAGGAAATATAGTTATCATTTTCACCACATCAATCCATCCTCTAACATTTAGGCTATCGCAAAGGGAAAACCATATGACTATTAAGACTTTATCATAGGAAAAATGGCAATCGCAATCTATAATGCCATGGGTACTCAGACTTCTCCTACATCTATAGCTTAAAACCCCAACTTTACGATTTTCTCTTTAGAATGTTGTCCCTCAATCTATCATTTGGAAAAGTTCATCCAACATCATTATTAAAAGAAATCAGAACCTAAAAATGAAACAGTTAATTAACAAAGTCTCCATGCTCAGTGTGAGCTAACTTCAAATATTGCAAACAAAAATTGAATATTGCAAACCAATGCACACACATACAACATACACCCCAAACATAAAAACTTATATTGTCCTCACCATATGACTCAAAATCATAAGAAGGGTCAAAGTTCTCCCAGAAACCGCATCGAGAACTAATGTAAGGGCTGAACTCGTTGTCATGATCATGACATAATCAGTGTGATCGCAACACAGTGATCAAGGTCAATGGATTGTGGTTGCTGTACCTGAGGTATTCTGCTTCCTTATTTTCCCCTATTCTTTTGTATGCTGCCATACTTCTAAATTTTATTTCCTCTATTTTTGTCTTCCAATCTGCCCAAAACACTTGCAAAGATTAAAAATTATGTGAACTAATAAAAATTACATGGTGTAAACATGAAAACTATGGTTTGTGTCCCACCAAGAGCCTGACTTAACATCATAGCACAATGCTATTTTATCAACAGTAAGGGTCCTTGAAGCACAGCAACTCAATCTTTGCCGCCCCGGGTCTACCTATGTAGTAGTGCTTCAACCTTTACTCATTTATGATGAATCTCATTTTTTCATGGTCTTATAACTCGATAGAACAACTAGGATAGAAATTCATAATCACAAAAGTAATCTACTACTTAGATCGAACCTTACTAGCAAAATATTTTAAGCGAGAGATGTAGAGAAGCACATCATCACCAACATTAAACTCCCGCTTTAGGATCTTGGCATCATACCACTTCTTCATCTTTTCCTTATATAAAGCAGAACTTTCATAAGCCTTGAGTCAAAACTTCTCCAACTCATCAGGCATTATGATCGAGATCAATGGGTAAGTTACACTCCTTTCCAAATACCTATTGGTAGGGGGAGATACTAATTGGGGTTTTGTAGAACGTCCTATATGCTCTAAGCACATTATCAAGTTGTCATTCTCAATTTGTTACCCAACATTCATGATTTTCTCAAGGATAAATTTTATTCTGTTATTAGACACTTTGACTTGGCACTTGTTTAGGGTGATATAGGGTAGCAACCTTATGTTTCTCCCCGTACTTATCAATAAGGGAACCGAAAGCCCAATTACAAAAAATATGTGCCTCCATCGCTAAAAATGTCTCACAGTGTTTCAAACCTTGTAAAAATGTTTTTCTTTGAGAAGAAAGTAATATTTTTTCTCTCATTATACAGAAAAGCAATAGCCTCTACCCATTTGGAGACATAGTCAACCACCACTAAGATGTATCTGTTACCAAAAGAGATCACAAATGTTCCCATGATATCAATGCCCCATATGTCAAATAGTTTAACTTCAAGATTGGGTTTAAGGGGCATCTCATTCCATTTCAAAATACCCCTGGAAATAGGTATTAATGACATTCTTTGACCATGTCAATAACATCTATAAGAATGGTGGGCCAATAATAATAACATTGAAAAAATTTAGAGGTGGTTCAAATCCCTCCATGGTGACAATCGAAAGTAGAGGGGTAAAATGCTTCAACAATATTTTTCATTTCAACTTCCATAAAACAATGATGAATCAAGCCATCCACACATTCTCGAAATAGAAAGGGCTCATCCCAAAAATACATCTTTACATTGAATAAAAACGGCTTTATTTGATGATATCAAAGATACAAGAGAAGTATACAGCTTACCACATTATTAGCATAATCCAGATACCAAGGTGAAACATTTCCTGAGATTAACAAGACTTACTTATTCATAAAGGTATCATCGATATCAATCTCACCCTACTCCTCATGACTAATTTGAAGGTGGGAAAGGTGTTCGGCCACATGGTTTTCATAAAACTAAAAATCCTTCACCTCAAAATAAACTCTTACAAGGGAAGGATCAACCTTATCATATGCAATTTAGCCAATTTATTTGCCATAAGTTATCTAAGGGTGGCATGGTCCGTACGTATAACAACTTTCTTTGCCAACAAGTACGCTCTAAATTTTACAAAAGTATAGACCACCACAAGCAACTTTTACTCTGTAACTGTATAATTACATTCAATATTATTCAATAATTTTCTTTCATAGTAGATTGAATGGAACAACTTCTATTTCCGTTGGCCTAGTACCTTGACTAAAGCAACCCCACTTGCATCACATTAGTTCAAAGGGTGAAGACTAATCCGGGGTAACAATAAGAAGTTCTTTGAGATAATTAAATGGCTTCAAATACTCATCATCAAACTTAAATTTTTCCTATTTTTCAAGGATCTTGCATAAGAGATATGTAATCTTTGAGAAATCTACGATGAATCATCTATAGAAACCTGCATAACTAAGGAAGCTTCTCACACCCTTCACGGAGATAGAAGGAGCTAACTTACCTATTACATAGAATTTTTTTTGATCTACTTGGATACCATCCCTCGAGATTTTATGAGCAAGCACTATTCCCACCTTAACCATAAAGTGGAATTTTTACCAATTTATGACTACATTGGTTTTTGCTGACCTTTAAGAACTTAAGTGATGAAGGTATGACTCAAATGACTCCCTTACTACAAAGAAGACATCCATGAATACGTACATTAAAACCTTCACCATATCTAAAAAAAATAGATAACACTCATCAATGGAATGTTGTCAGAGCATTGCACAGCTCAAAAGGCATGCGCTTGAAAGCAAATGTGCCATAGGGGCAAGTGAAGTTGTATTTCTTTGTCTTCTATGGTAATGCATATTTTATTGTACCCTGAATAACTGTTAAGAAAGAAATACCACCCCCCGCTCAGCTATTCTATATAGAATTTATTCCATAAAGGGCATGGGGAAGTGGTCCTTGTTGGTCCATGAGTTCAACTTATAGTAGTCCATACACACCCTTCACCCTTTAATCAGACTGACGAGTATAAGGTCGTTGTACTCATTGGGAACCATGTTATTCCACCCTTTTTTATGACACGTTGAATCGGGCTCACCCAGATACTATTTATAAATTGGGTAAATGAGACACCCGTAACAAGCTACTTTATGATTTCCTTTATTACAACTTCTTGGATTGGTTGGTTGACTGTCCTTTGGTGTTCCAACCTTAGGACATGATAAAATTCTAACTTTATTTTATGGGAACAAATATTTTGAGCTATGCCTATAATATCCTCTATTGTCCATCTGATAACACAAATGTACTTCTTTACAATAGCTTTGAAAGCTTTCACTTTTCAAGGTTTAAGTTCACCCACAATAATAATTGGAAACATGTTCTTTTAGGAAATGTTCTAGCGCTTGCAATAAGGAGTTCGTCCAAGTTTGTCTAAGGGTTATCGGTATGCTACATTTATGGTCTTAGCGTTAACCTTTCCATAAAACACTAAACTTTACTCATGGATTCTTTCAAACAACTCAAAAGCGTGAAATGTTTGCCAATCCAATATCTCAACCTAGAATCTTTATTACTAAGATGATAATATGGAAAAAATCTAATACATATAATATCCTTATTTCTACGATATTCCAAGGAAGAAACAAAATCAAATTGTTGTTCATAATTACTCTTCACCTACATCCCTCTTTTAAGGATGATGTAGGATCCAAAACAATTGGGGTTTTCACTAATAATTATCATTTAAAACATAGAGAAAGAGCAAAATCCAATATAAAAGACCAATTATTAGGGCTAATAATCAACACCTAAACATTATACAACACCTAATAAAATATAACCCTAAGATATGAATTTAACCAATCAGGAATATTAGGAAAGAGAATATGCTAAAGTAGTCATTTACCTCATCCATGGTCTTGATTATTCAAAAATGATTATGCTTTAGTTTTATGTTATCGAGTCCCAAGGGTATTTATACCCGATAAATTAGCTGCAATCGATAGACCGTGTTAGTTTCCTCAATAATCTCAATTAAAGCCATAATTCTCAGAACCCAATGAGTTATAGAACTCTATACTCTATGATAGATACAAAACTTAAGTAATCTAAAAAATCTCAGTAATCTCAGTATCGCTAGTATTCTAGCCTCAGTTCAGTAGTCAACTCAGATCTAGTAGTATTCAAGTATTCAATTTGGAACTCTATATCATGTAATCAGATAATAAGATTTGGTAATATTTCTTTAGATACAAAACCAAGTAAATTTAGTGTAACTCAGTCAGTTCATTCAAAAAATATAATCAGTAACAGATTCATCTCGATTTAAGTTAGTTTAAGAATTAGTTTAGAGTCTTTCAGTTGGGTGTGGGAGCTAGCACCGAGCAAGTACATGGATGACAGCTCCTTCATAGAGAGGCAGAGTCGATAGGAGCACTCTCTGAACTCCCAAACCATATAGCTAGCACAGGAGAAGCAGTCACCCATTAAAATAAGGCTTGACTATTATACTACCTTAGGTTTGACTCCCTATGAGGGTCACCCAGTAGAGAGGCTTGACCAGAGTAAAGGTCGTTACTTGTGGAATGGTATTAACACCTTTCTAACTAGGGTTATATCTTGGACCTCACCAATTCAAATTTGGGGCATGTCGGATAAGTGAGCACTCCAACAGTTGCAGTTTCAGTATCAGTCTTCAGAGTAGAACTCAAAAATCAAGACTGTCAGATACAGTCACCTATCTTAGTACGGAACTCATATAGTTCCATTAATTTATGGACCACCCACTATCTAGGCATGGTCTCATATAAACATATTCAGTACCAGTATTATCAGATCTCGAGGTCACCCGTTAGATAAGATTGATCTCAGTCTCAAATTTAGTTGAGTAATCTTATTATCAGATCCAGGGATTACCCATTAGATATGCTTGATCTCAGTATCAGATTTAGTTGAGTGATCTCATTATTAGATCCAGGGGTTACCACTTAGATAGGCTTAGACTCAGCCTCAGATTTAGTTGAGTATTCTCATTATCAGATTTAGATATCCTCCGCTAGATAGGATTTATCTTAGATTAAATCTGTTCTTATCGTTGATAGTAGATTTAGGGATCATCTATTAGAGAGGTTTGACCTCTGATTTAGTCATTTGAGAGTAGAAAGTTTAGAGTGTAGTCATTGATATGAGTAGATTCAGTTAATTAGCTCCAGTAACATCAGTTTCCGAGATCACTCGCTAGAGAGGATTGATCTTAACTCCAGTACTCGGTTATTAATAATAAGAGATTCAATTGTTCAGTATCTCAGAATTAGTAGTGAGTTCAGATGACAGTAAAGCAGTATTTGAGTTTCATTATTCCGAGTCATGATGATTTTAATTACGATTTATGCATTCATATATGTATTCTCATTCATTACTTTCATGATTATTTAGTTAAGTAATTTTCCATGGATAAGCCCTTGCATTTAGCCTTACCTCATCTTCATACTTAGTACATTCCAGTACTGATGAATTTGCGCTATGGTGTTTTAGTTGACACCATAGGTCAGAGGCATGAGATGTAGAGTACCCCTAGAAGCTCAATCCCAATCAGCAGTAGTAGACGTAGCAGTGAGTCCTCTTTATTCTAGAATGATTCTTCTTTTTTTATCATATCATATTTAGTTTATTTTCAGTTAACCGAGTTAGTTGGGTTCATGTTCTATCAACTCCATAGTTCAGACAGTTTAAAGGTTTTTTGGACAGGTATATCAATATTCAGTTTTCAATTTTGAGTATTCTCAATGTTTTGAACCTTATGGCCAGTTTTGAAAAGTTTTCCATATTTATTTCATATATTATGCAGTGCACAAGTATAGATATCAGTAGAGGGTTAGCTTGTGGTCCTTCGGAATCATGAGCACCATGTAATATTTCTGTTCTAGAAAATTAGGTCGTTACAATAGTCTCTGGCACTAGAATAACCTCAATCTAAAGTATAAAGTACTACCTAAATAGGTCGATTAGGTTGACTCTAAGTCTGATAGGATAGACGCAGAGAATACCAACTAAGAACTAGTACCTCTAAATTAGGAACTCCTATGGCTCCCATTGAAATAGTCCAAATATCTAGGCCTTTTATCATATCCCCTTTGGGCCTCACAATGCATCTTCTCCATCACCCGAGCATGATATGCAACCATAGTAAATGAACTACTTGCAATAAGCAAACTCTAAGTAGACATATAAATGGGAAGTGTTAACCCTCTAACAAAGCAACAAACTCTCTCATACTTAGTGTACAAAATAGAAGTTGTATGCCTAGACATATCATAGAAATAATTCTTATATTCTACAACTGGCATGGAGCACTACTTTAATCTAGAAATTGATCCCTCAAACAATCTCAAAGAATGTGCGGTATGTACTTCTTGCCCAAGTAATAGTTTGTGCTTATGACTAGGGCTTATTTTCTTTGTAAGGTATGTATTTCTTTCCCAACTGCTTATTTTTAATACAAGGGCTTTTTCATAGTTTCCCAAGTCATTTATAGCTAGTTGTGGATGAAGTTTGGTTACCGAGCTGTTTATTTGCTTTTTAGAGCCAATTCTTTATTTTAAAATCTTTGTGGGTTCTAAATACCACCGTGTAAAAACATTAGAAAAATGACCTCTTATGTGAATTCTGATTGCTCTATCACCTCCAGAATGTTAATTTTAGGCAAGGTAGGCCTTTTGTTTGGGTTCCAAGGTGCACGAGCTCATTTTGACCTATTGGTTAAAAAGTTAAGAAAAAAAATATCAGTGTCGGACTCAAGTTTTGTCGAAATGATCTAGGATTGAAAATTCAAGTATGCCATCATATATAAAATGTTAAATTTTGTGTGGTTTCATAGTTTTTTTAAATATAGGGGATTTTGAAAGAATCTCTAGGGAATGACAGATACTTATTAAATTTTCCAAATTTTCAGCTACTATCTGGTGTGCTAGCGATTGCCAGCGATGGCGACGATCGTGACTCCTTCTACATAGGAGAAAGGAATACTTCCAAGGCTTATCGCTATCACGATCATCATGTGTAGGGCTGATATACTATGATCTCACACTGCTAGTCATGGTAGTCAGTTTTAACGGCCTAGACTTTGTATAAAATGACCCTTTAGTTTTTTATTTTGCATATTTTTACTCTTTTCTTGAGTGCTAATACCCCTAAAATAATGCTTTAACTTATAACTGAAGCTTGTGGGTTCTTAGGAAGCTAAATTAATATCTATTTCTTATTTCTCCTATGAATTTAAGGTAAGAATCCTTTAAATTCATGGTTGAATTTCTTGATTATTTTCTAAAAACCCCCAAAACCTTTAGGTCTTGATTTTACCCAAAAATTTGTCTGGTTTTTACCCACTCTTGAGGGTACTTATTCCATGAGCTTTTTATTAGGTTAGATTGGTTTTGGAAATGTGATTTCTATAAGTGGGACCCAAATAGGATTTTTGTGGTAATTTTTAGACCCAAAGTACAATGGTGAAATATGGGTATTGTTATTTTCATATTGATGAATAAAATGTGTTTATGATAGCTATTCATTTTTGAAAAGCTTCTTGGATAGAAAGAGCAAAGGTTTAGCAGTTTGTTGAGCTTTCCTCAACTTTGAGTTATGCTTTGTTTATACTTATTTAGATTGAGTTGTGTCATGGTATTTTTAACATATTGTATTTGATTTGGAATGGGTTTTATGTGTTGGATCAACAAAATGTAAGGCTTAGGATTAGTTGGATCAGTTATTCTAAGCTGATATCGTAGAGTTTAAAAACATATATTGTTGTCTTAAACCTTAGTACATTAGAATTAATTAATCATGTTTAGTATGGGAATGACTTATCTTGCTCTAAATTACATAAATTGAGCTACTTAGTAATACTTAAGGTGAATTGGCTTTAGTTCCTTGCACCAAAGGACGGTTGCCTGAGTTGCTTTGTTCGCTTAGTTGTTGTGTTTTAGAAGAACCATTACATTAGGACTAATCATGGTTTTCTATACATCTAAGTTTGCATTTCGACACCTTAGCCTAGTTTAGGGTAGTATTTGACCTAGAATGAAGTTTAGGGAATTAGAAGAGGACACTTTGAATAATGGTAGTTATCTTGAAACCTTTACATTCTTACAATAATCTTAGAAAAGCCCATTTAAGTCAATATAGAAGGATCCTTGGTACTTATAGGTTATGATGAATAATTTTAGAAGTAATGCCTAATGATTATGACATATGTATGATTTATTGGTTACCCTTATGATGAGCTATTGATTATGCTATTGTTGTGGCTATTTGTTGCGCTATTAAATATACTAGTGAACAAGCCCTTGATTATGATATTATCAAATTCATAAATTATTTGTGGACCATGCTATGAATAAGCTATAGATTATGCCATAGATTATTTATAGCTCAAGATACTACCAAGGTATCTTTTATATTTATGACAAGTATTTGAATGTGCTATTAATGAGCTAGTGCTTAACATTTTTCTTCTGATTATGATTATACTAAGAAATCATGCTGTAATTCATGCTAGGAGACATTCCTAATGATGATATTATCAATTGTGCTATGAATTATGTTAGAAGTTATGCTTATTAATGACAGGAGAAATTATGCCATTAGTTATACTTGAAATTATAATGTTTGATTATATGAATACTCATGCTATTTATTTTGGAACCAATTATGATAGTATTCATAATGATCGGCAAGGTTAAATGATACTATAATGATAATGATACCTGGCGAGGATAGAGGATACTATGATGATGTCAGATAAGGATGAAGGATATTATGATTATATAATAACATCCAGCAAGGCCGGAGAATATTATAATGATATAATGATACAATGAAAAGTCGGAGGACATTAACATAATATAATGATACTCAATAAGCCGAAGGATAATTATATTGATATGCCTAAGTGTATATCTATCGATTTGAGTTTGGCCAGCCCTATGTATGGAAATATATTCTTATATATAATTATATGAAATTAGGGTATGTTGGCTTGTAATTGGTAGATATTTATAAAAAGGTATTATTGATGATTAGGGACAATTGTTGATTAGCGATAATTGATGATTAGGTATAATAGAGGATTAGTGATAATTAATGATTAGTGATGGATGTTGTCCAAGTGGCTAATAATGACTAATTAGTAATCAAGGATTAGTTGGAAAAGGGGGATTAGACAATAAATTATGTTATATGTGCAATGATGTTTACCTCATTAATAGTGATTAGTCGATATATGGTAAATACTTATTGAATAATGGATGTTTTCACTTGCCTATTTGGAAAGAGTTATTTTTGATCTTATTATGCATCTAAATTCAAAGTCGAAGTCTCAAAAGTATACGAGTAGGAAGTCTGAGTATGACTCATATAAAGAAGTCGCACAAAAACCAGTGTTCAAAGCTTGGAAAGACAAAATCCCAAATAGTTACGAATGAAGGACACGAGTTGTATATTCAGGTATGAATCATAAGCTGAAGTTGTAAGCTGAATGAAATGTTAAATCCTTAGGAGATTCAACACTAGAACGGATATAAAAAGGTAGGGTACGACGCATATGGTGTTGTTATGAGTTGAAGATTGAGTCATGAAGAGTACTAACATAATGTCACCTTTCAATTTTAGTTGTGATTTGTTTCCTGGAGTTTCCATATATCCCAATTACACTCCTATTATGTTTTTCTAAGTCCTATTATGTATAGGTAATAATGTTGTCCCATTTTATTTAGGTTTTGATTTATAGAGTTTTCCCATTTTATTTAGGTGTTTATTTCTAGTGTTTACCAGCTTTAATTAGGATTTGGTTTTTGTAATCTATAAAAACCCATTTGGCATTATTTTAATTAATCAATCATTCATTCAATAAAACATTCACTAATTTTGAAATTCAAAGTATTGATTATTATTCTTAGTTCGTTCTTGGATTGTTATTCAATTTAAGACTTTGGGAATTATCCCTCAATATTTGGAGATTGATTTTGCAATTTTGTTTTTGCATTCCACGATTCATCTCATTAATATGAGCGTCTAATTTCCTTAGCTAGAGTTGTGGGAACCTCGGTGGATTAGCTACATAGAGGAAGTGTGACATTCATCTATTCTTGGGTGGCATGTATCTTAATCTTCTTCAGAATAATTAATCTTAAGTATCCGCCAAACCTTGGGATAGCCTGTATTTGCATTTGATTAGAAAGAATCTTACGATTAAGAAAAAATTTAAGGTAGTGATTTAGGATTCGATAACCAAGCATCTTATCTAATTACTTTATCTGATAACCAAGGAGCTTGTGAACTAAGTTCATAGAAAGGAGAAAGAAGGAAACATCCAGTCAAGATAACCAAGTCAAAGGGTGAAATTTATCTTCTAGCTTACGTACCAGTTGATAAGACTTATCCTGTATGCTTTGCATATAGAACAACAGAGCAGTTGGGTTTGATCATGAGAAATTTAAGGTGTTAAGAAGCTAGGGAAAATAGAAGCCTAATGTTCGTCTTCGATTGTCTACAACCAAGAACAACCAATTCTTTTCAATTTTTCTATTTTAACAAATCCTCCTTTTACTTTCTTGCACTGCCTGGTAATTATAATAAATTTGAGATAGATTTTTGATGTATTCCCTATGGGATTCAACCACAATCTTGTTGGGTTACTATATTTGACAAGACTATTTTATCCTTTAGTTGGAGGAGTATTTTAGGTGTTATCAAATTTTGGGTTACTACTTGTGGTTCTTGATATCCTCTTAGAGTTTTTGTTGGCGTGCATCTTTTCCCCTGAGTTTTTTTCCTAGTAGAGATGGAATGTTTAGGTGTATTGTGTTTTGTTACATAATTTTTTGAGGTTAACTTGCAAAGAAATAAGTATCTAGGGTAGTTGAAATATTTTCTAATTTTTGAGATAAAATATAAATATTTATTCAATTTTTTATTTGGTAACTGTGTCTTATAAATCTATATGCGACTATGGTGAATCCTTTTATGGTATTATTATTAGTGACATGATTATCATTGCTGACAATTGCATTAACTAGATAGGTAGTAGTTTGTGATTTAGCTCTATGCCATGTGGGTGAGATACTACCTAGTTCCTTTTGTGTGTAAAATTCATAACTTGCTCAGTTAGTCTTGCCTAGTTTGTGTGATAGTCAGTTGGGAAAGGATCTTAGTCCGTTTTTGTTATTCATCCACTTTTAGCCTAAATTACGTTTGCATTGTGAAATGATATCCCTTGATCTCTGTTTTTAGCCTTATAGCCTATTTTCTTGTTAAACCTTTTTCACTTACCTTTTTTGTATTACAATGAACTTGTTTTGCCCCTGGTCCTCCTTGGACACTGTGCACCTTAAATGAGGCAAATCGCTTAAGTTGAGGGTGGTTGTCATTGCAGTGCTTAATGTGATTGATATAGAGAAAGGTAAAATAAGAGAAAAGAATATACGGGTGGGTGTGGTATAAAAAGAAAAGAAAAAGAAAAGAAAATTTATAAAAGAAGAGAAAAAGAAGACTAAAAGACCACACCTAACCTGAATATGCTTTAAAATAGAAAAGGAGAAATAAAGACGGAAATAACTAATGTAAAAGAATTGGTAAGTATGGACCCCAAAAGTTAGTGTATTACCAAGGAGGTTGAGTCACTTTAAATATTCAAATGTATCATATCATACCCAATCAAACATTACAAGCCGATGAAAAGTCCTATAGTGGTCGTCACTTAACTATCTGAAAGCTTAGGTAAGGAAAATAAAGCCAAGTCCATGGTATTTAACATGCATTGATTGGAACTTCTTTTTGAGAGTAAGTTTCGATTGACCGTCCCCATATTGACATGATTGATTTCACTTATGAGTAAGGAGGGACTTCTTTGATTATGAGAGCACATGGCTTGTATTGCTAGTTGCTTACATATTTGGGTAGTGTAACTTGTATATATGTATGGTTATTTGTCGCTAATATAATGATGAAAATTGATTCCATTATGTCACATTGTTGTGCTTCATTAATACACACAATTGGTTTGAATGTTATTGGACTTGGAGAGGGTAATGTATTGTGAGATAAAATTGATGATTGACTACCAAAAGACTTCTTTCTAATGATCCATAAAGAGTCTATACGAGTCGTATCCATGACAGACCTTACAAGTCATACCTTAGACAAATTCGACACAGCTTTAGCTGTACTTTAGTAGTTTGGCCATAACTTTTCACCCTGATATCAGATTAAGGCAAAATTTTTATCTTTGGAAATATAATTCAAAATGGTATGCTCAATTGAAGATGACAATAGCTAGATTCTCCACAAGATCTTAATTGTTAATGGATGTTTTCACTTGCCTATAAGCAAAGAGCCATTTGTGATATAATACGCATCGAAATCCAAAGTTAAAGTCTAAAAAGTATATGAGATTGATATTTGAGTATGACTCATGTAAATAAGTCATACACAAACTAATGTGAAAAGGTTGGAAAACCAAACCCAAGATGGATACGAGTGAAGGACATGAGTCGGGTATGACTCATATGCATAAGTCATAATATGAATAGAAAGTTAAAGCCTTGGGAATTTCGACATTGGAATAGATATGAGAAGTCAGGGTACGACATGTATGATGCCGGTATGAGTTGAAAATCGAGTCGTAATGAGTGTCAACATAACTTTACCTTTCCTATTTTAGTTGGGATTTGATTACTAGAGTTTCCATATATCCCAATTACACTAATATTATGCTTTTTATATCTGATTATATATGGATAATTATGTTGACCCATTATATTTAGGATTTGATTTATAGCATTTTCCTATTTATTTAGGTGTTGATTTTAAGGGTTTTCTAAATTTAATTTGGATTTATTTTTTGTAATCTATAAATACACTTTAGGCTTTGTTTTATTTATTCCATCATTCATTCAATAAAGCATTCACCAATTTTGAAATTCAATGTATTGAATATAATTCTTGATTTGTTTATAGTTTGTTATTCTATTTAAGACTTTGGCATATATCCTTCATTATTTTGAGATTTATATTGTACTTTTGTATGTGGATTTCATGTTTGATCTAATAAATATGAGTGGCTAATTCCCTTAGCTAAGGTTGTGAGAAAACTGGCGAATTAGCTATGTAAAGGAAGTATGGCATTCATCAATGATAGGGCTACATGTATGTTAATCTTCTTCGCAATAATTAATCTGAAGTATCAGCCTTACCTTTATATAGCCTATATTTGCATTAATTTGATAATCAAGAAACTTTCATTTTGTAAAAGAAATTAACACAGTAATTTGGGATTCGATAAACACGCGTCTCATCTAATTATTTGATCTGTTACCCAAGGAGCTTGTTAACTAAGGTCGTGGCAAGGAGCAACAAGGTGAAACCCTTAGACTATAACCAAGTCAAAGGGAGAAATTTATCTTCTAGCTCACCAGGTAGCTGTCTAGACATATTTTGTGAGCTTTGCATGTAGAAAAACCGATAAGTTGGGTTGATCACAAAAAATTTATGGACTTAAGAAGCCAGGGGAACACAAGCCTAGTGTTCATCTTTTATTTTTTACAACCAAGAACAACCAATTCTTTTTCTTTTTTATATTTTAACAAATCCACCCATTTAAATTGTTGCACAGCCTAGTAATTGTAACAAATTGGAGATAGTATTCTTACGTATTCCATGTGGGATTCGATCCTAACCTAGATAGGTTGCTATATTTGAAAACGATTGCTTTATCCTTCAATTGGAGGTGTCTTTTGGGCGTTATCAAATTTAGGATTCCTACTCATGGGTCTTGATGTCCTCTTGTGGTTTTTGTTGAGGTGCCTCTTTTCCCTGAAGTCTGGTTCCTAGAAGAGCCGACATGTTTAGGTGTATGGTGTTTTGTTTTATGATGTTTTATGGTTAAATTGGAGAGAAATACATATCTTGGGTAGTTGGCATAGTTTTTGATTTTTGGGATAAATGATAAATACCTCTCGGATTGTCAATTTAGTAACTATGTGATATAAATCTATATGGGACTATTATATGATTTTAGAGCATTATTATTAGTGACATGATAATCATTGTTGACAATTGCATGAATTGGATAGGTAGTAGCTTATGATGTAACCCTATACTATATATGTGAGATACTACCTAGTTTTCTTTTTGCGTAAAATTCAGAACTTGCTCAGTTAGTCTTGCCTAGGTTGTAGGATAGTCAGTTGGGAAAGGATCACTGGCCGTTATTTATATTAGTGCACTTTTAGCTAAATTACGTTTCCATTGGGAAATCATATCCCTTGATCCCTTGTTAAACCCTTATAGCCTATTTTCTTGCTACACCTTTTTCACTTTCCTACTTAGTATTACACTAAACATGTTTTGGCCCTAGTCCTCCTTGGACATTTTCCACCTCAACTGAGGAAAATATATTATGCTAATGGAGCATATAAAAGGGGTGTGTAGTGTGAAATGGATATAAAGAAGGGTGAAATAAGAGAAAAGAAAGTACGGCTGAGCGTGGTAGAAAAACAAAGACTAAAAGACCACACCCAACCTAAATATGCTTTAAAATGGAAAAGGAGAAATAAGGATAGAAAGAAATAAATTAAAATAATTTGTTAAGTGTAGACCCCAAAATTTAGTGTAGTTCCAAAGAGGCTTAGTCACTTTAAATATTCATATGGATCATACCTACCCAAAGCTTATATTACAGACAAAGTAAAGTCTGATAGTGATCCTAACTTAACTGTCTGCAAGCTTTGGTAAAGAAAATAAGGGCAAGTCTATGGTATTTGATTTGCATTGATTGCAAATTCTTTACAAGAGAGAGTGTGGACCGTCCCTATATCGACATACTTGATTTCATAAATGAGTCAGGAGGAACTTCATTGATTATGAGGGTACATGGTTGTAGTGCTAGTTGCGTACTTTTTTGGGTGGTGTAACTCGTATATATGAATTGTTATTTGTCGATAATATAATGACTTTCTTTGATTCCTTTCTGTCACATTGTTGTGCTTCATTAATACACACAGTTAATTTTAAAGTGATTTAGCTTAGAGAGGGTAATATGTTTTGAGCTAAAATTTAGGATTGACTACCAAAGGTATCTTACGTTTCTCTTGGTTAAACATCGTCATGTTATTTTGGTATGTTTTGTTTCCTAAGGACACATAGCATTCAAAGTTAAGCGTCTTGATATGCTATAGAAATAAAGAACTTATGATGCTTAAACTGTTAGAACAAACATATATTTAAGGCTATATTGTTATATTTAATGTGTTTTTGGGAGTGTTTTGTAGGAAATTAGGTTTTGGATGCTAAATGTGAGAGGAACTATGAAAAGTGGTTTGAATCATAGTTAAAAGCCTATTTTAATCCTCTAATTCCCAAGGTATGCCTTTCTCCTAAAAACCTGAAAGGATTCTGTACAAGTCATATCCCGGACAGACATTATAAGTCGTATCTCTGACAAATTTAATACTGCTTTTGCGGTGCTTCAGTATTTTGGCCATAACTTTTAACCCCGATATCAGATTAAGGAAAAATCGGTATCATTTAAAATCTAATTTAATTATCTATCATTTGGTTGGTTTTGAGATAAAAAATACTAGTTACATAAAAGGATATACGCAGTTGAAGATGATGATAGCTAGATTTTTCATAAGAATTTAATTGTTAATGGATGTTTTCACTTGCCTATAAACAAACAACAGTTTTTGATCATAAAATGCATCTAAATCTAAAGTTGAAGTCTTAAAAGTATATGAGTCAGATATCAGAGTATGACTCGTATAAGGTAGTCCTACACAAACCATAGTTCAAAGTTTGGAAAGACAAAATCCTAAGTGGATACGAGTGAAGGACACGAGTCATATACTTAAGTACGACTCATAAACATAATTATTATGATGAAAAGAAAGTTGAATCCTTGTGAGATTTTACAGAAGAATAAATACGAAAAGGTAGGATACGACACATATGATACCGGTATGAGTTGAAGATTGAGTCGTAACAAGTACCAACATAACACCACCTTTCCTATTTTTGTTGGGATTTGTTTCCTGGAGTTTCCATATATCCCAATTACACTCCTATTATGATTTTATGTCCTATTATGTATGGGTAATTATGTTGACCTATTTTATTTAGGATTTTCTTTATAATGTTTCCAGTTTTATTTAGGAGTTGATTTCTAGGGTTTTCCTACATTAATTAGGGTTTGGTTTTTGTAATCTATAAATATCCTTTAGGATTTGTTTTATTTATTCAATAATTCATTCAATAAACATTTACCAATTTCAAAATTCAATATATTGATTGTTATTCATGGTTTGTTGTTGGTTTGTTATTCATATTAGGACTTTGGGATTTATCCCTCAAACTTTGGAGATTGAATTCGTAATTTTGTATAAGGATTCCATGATTGATCTTATTAATATGAGTGGCTAATTCCCTAATCTAGAGTTGTGGGATCCCTGGCGGATTAGCTATATTGAGAAAGTGTGACATTTATGTACTCTAGGGCTGCATGTTTCTTAATATTCACAGCAATAGTTAATATTAAGTATTATTCATACCTTGAGATAGCCTGTATTCACATTCATTTGATATCCAAGAAGTTTGTGTTTAGGAAAAGAAATTAAGGTTGTGATTTGGGATTTTATAACAAGTGTCTCATGTAATTACTTGATGTGATAACTAAGGAGCTTGTGAACTTAGGTCGTAGCAACGAGAAACAAGGCAACACCCCGAGATGATAACCAAGTCAAAGGGTGAAATTTATCTTCTAGGTTAACCAGCAGTTGATAAGAATTATTTTTTAAGCTTTCCATGCAGAACAACAGAGTAGTTGGGTTGATCAAGAGAAATTTATGGAGTTATGAAGCCAGGGGGAACATAATCCTAGAGTTCATTTTTTATTATTTACAACCAAGAACAACCAATTCTTTTTCTTTTTTCTATATTAACAAATCCCACTTTTACCTTCTTGAACTGCCTGGTAATTGTAATAAATTCGAGATAGATTTCCAATGTATTCTCAGTGGTATTCAACCCCAACATATTTGGGTTACTATATTTGACAACGAACGCATTGTCCTTTAATTTGATGTGTATTTTGGGAGTTAGCAAATTTTGAAAATCTTAGAATATTTTATTAAAGTTGATTGAGTTATTGGGTTTTATTTTCTTTTGTTTATTTAATTATTATTTATGTTTTTTTGTTGACCTACTCTTCTTGAGATAATAGCCCGACCAAAGGATGTACAGAGTGATGATCACTCTTTATTCATTGATCTTTTTCCTTATGATATAGTGCATTACTGCAGGGCTGTGATAAATATATTAATGGAAAATAATGAAAGCATCCATGATACATTGACATTTCTTGAAAAAGAAAGACATTATCATATGCGCGAGGTTGATAAGTTTGGCTTTGATATTTACCTCCTACAAATAGATTTGGATGCAAAAGCTACTACGTTTTATGTCCGGTGGTATATTGATGGGTGGTGCGAGACTAAAAATTTTTTAAAAGCCAACATGAGAAGCTAAAAGAGAAGGAATCAAAATACTCTCATACTCTTATGGATAATGTCACTCTTAAGGAGAGTATACTTGAGTTATGTGGGGATGTAAAGAAGACTTCAAATTCGGATTTGGGGTGCATTGGACCTCACTCTAAGCATTTTCAATATTGTGTTTTGATAGTCAGATCTTGATCGACAATCTAAGCCTAAAGCAGAGTTCATGAAGGTGTAAGAATATGTCTACACTTTTTAATTTTCTAAGTCAAAATCAATAAACTACATTCATCACATAAGGTCCATGAAGAACTATATGCCACATATATTTCTTGGGTCCTTTATTTTTATACCTTCACCCCATAGAATAATGTGAAATAAAAAAAAACAATTAGTGGTGAAATTCTATAGTTCAAAATGGAAAAAGAAATTTGAAGGATAACTAGTGGGATACCTTGATGAAACATTAGTAATTAAGCTACCCTTGGACTTGTTCAGGAAGTCTGAGTACTAACAAATTCCCATCGTGCTGTGATGTGAAATCAAGAACTACTTTGGAGGAAAACTATGGTCTTTTTTTGTCTGTATTCATATTGTGTGATTGACGTTACGTCTCTCAACCTATGGTGCCATAAGTATGTGTATAAATCTTTTGTTCTAGTTTGACATATAGGGGATAATGCATGATTTTAAATTGAGGGAGGGGCTACTTGTGGGACTTGATGTCCTCTTGGAATTTTTGATGTCGTAACACTTTTGCCCATAGTCTTATTCCTAGTAGAATTGGCATGTTTTGGCATATTGTGTTTTGTTTTATGCTATTTTGTGGTTAACTTGGAGAGAAATAATTATCTAGGGAAGTTGACATAATTTTTTATTTTTGAGATAAATGATAAATGCCTCTATAATTGACAATTTGGTACTGTGTGGTATGAATCTATCTGCGACTGTTGTGAATCTTTTCATTGAATTATTATTAGTGACATGATAATCACTACTGAGAATTTAATGAAGTGGATAGGTCATAGCTTGTGATGTAACTCTGTGTCATACTTGTGATATACTACCTAGTTCTCTTTATGCGTAAAATTCATAACTAGACCAATTAGTCTTGCCTAGGTTGTAGGATAGTAGGTTGGGTAGGGATCATTGGTTTTTTTTTAAATTAGTCCATTTTTTACCTAAACTACCTTTCCATTGTGAAATGATATCCTTTGATCCCCGTTTTGAGCCTTATAGCCTATTTTCTTGTTGCACCTTTTTCACTTTCCTAGTTTGGATTAAAATGAACTTGTTTTAGTCCTGGTCCTCTTTGGACATTGTGTACCTCAACTGAGGCAAATCACATGCATTGAGGGTGGCTATCACAGGGGTATGAAATGTAAAATAGATATAAAAAAGGGTAAAATAAGATAAAAGAAAGTACGACTGGTTATGGTTGAAAAAGAAAAGAAAAAGATAAGAAAATCTGTAAAAAAAGAGAAAAATAAAGACAAACACCACAACAAACTAGAATATGCTTTAAAATAGAAAAGGAGAAATAAGGATGGAAAGAAATAATATAAAAAAATAGTTATGTATGGACCCGAAAAGTTAGTGTAGTGCCAAGGAGGATTCATCACTTTAGATATTCATATATATCATACCAGACCCAACCCGAGATTATAAGCCAAAGAAAATTCCTATTGTGATTCTAACTTAACAGTTCGAAAGCTTAGGTAAAGAAAATAAGCTCAAGTCTAGTGTATTTGACATGCATTGATTGGAACTTCTTTAGGAGAGTGAGTGTCTGTAGACCGTCCCTATATTGACATGCTTGATTTCATATAGGAGAGAGGAGGGACTTCTTTGAGTTTTAGGGGAAATGAGTTGTATTTCTAGTTTCTTACTTGTTTGGGTAGTGTAACTTATATATATGCATGGTTTTTTGTCGCTAATGTAATGATGTTACTTGATTCCTTTGTCTAACATTGTTTTGCTTAATTTATATAGACAGTTAGTTTTAAAGTGAATGAAATTTTAAGGGTAATGTTTTCTGAGCTAAAATTGATAATTGACTGCCATAGGTATCTTACGTTTCTCTTGGTTAAGCATCGTCATATTGTTTTTTTATATTTTGTTTCCTGAGGAAATACAACAATCTATGTTGAGGGTATTGTTGTGTTATAGGAATATAGCACTTATGATGCTTAAACTATGAGAACGTGCCTGTATGCAAGGCTCTATTGTAATATTTGATGTATTTTTTGGAGTGTTTTGCAAGAAATTAGGATTTAGATGCTAAATGCAAAAGGAACTACGAAAAGTTGCTTTAATCATAGTTAAAAACCCATTTTAAGCCTCTACTTCCCAAGGTAAGACTTCCTCCAAATGATCCGTAAGGAGTCTGTATGAGTCATAACTTGAAAAAACCTTTCAAGTCGTACCTCGGACAGATTCGACACAACTTCAGCAATGCTTTGTATTTTTGCCATAACTTTTTACCCCGATATCAGATTAAGAAAAAATTGGTATCATTGGAAAGTTAATTCAATTATCTATATGTTGGTTGGTCTTGATATAAAAAATACTAAGTACACAAAAGGCTATGCATAATTGAGGATGACTATAGGTAGATTCTTTATAAGAATTTAATTATTAATAGACGTTTTCACAGAACTATAAGCAAAGAAAAATTTATGATAACAATATACATCTAAATCCGAAGTTGAAGTCTAAAAATTATATGTGTCAGAAGTCAAATTATGACTCGTATAAGGTAGTCATACATACACCTGTGTTTAAAGCATGGAAAGACAAAATCCCAGATGGATACGAGTGAAGGACACGAAATGTATACTTAGGTACGACTCATAAATGGAAGTTGTAAGATGAAAAGAAATTTGAAGCCATGGGAGATTTGGAACTAGAATGGATAAGAGAAGGTAGGGTATGATGCGTATTTTACCGGTAGGAGTTAAAGACCAAGTCATAACAAGTGCTGAAATAATGTCACCTTTCCCATTTTAGTTGTTATTTGTCTCCTGGAGATTCTACATTCCCAATTACACTCTTATTATGTTTCTTAAGTCCTATAATGTATGGGTAATTATGTTTTCCTACTTTATTTAGGATTTTATTTATAGTGTTTTACTATTTTATTTAGGAGTTAATTTCTAGGGTTTTACTACTTTAATTATGATTTGGTTTTTGTAATCTATAAATAACCCTCAAGCTTTGATTATTTCCATCATTCATTCAATAAAACATTCACCAATTTAAAAATTCAATGTATTGATTATTATTCTTAGTTTGTTATTAAATTAAAGAATTTGGGATTTATCCCTCATTATTTGGGGATTGATTTTGTAATTTTGTTCGTGGATTCCATGATTGATCTCATAAATATGAGCGACTAATTCTCTTAGCTAGGGTTGTGGGAACCTTGGTAGATTTTCTACAAAACAGAAGTATGACATTCATCTATTCTAAGGATGCATTTATCTTAATCTTCTTCACAATAATTAATCTTAAGTATCGGTCGTACCTTGAGATAGACTATATTCACATTCATTTGATAACCAAGAAGCTTGAGATTAGGAAAATATATTAATAAAGTGATTTTGGATTCGATAATCAAGCGTCTCATCTAATTACTTGATCTGATAACCAAGGAGCTTGTGAACTGAGGTCATTGCAAGGAGCAAAAAGGTATCACCTGGAGACGATAACCAAGTCAAAGGTTGAAATTTATCTTTTAGCATACCCGGCAGTTGATAAGACTTATCTTGTTGGCTTTGCATGCAAAATAATTGAGTAGCTAGGTTGATCAAGAGAAATTTACTGTGTTAACAAGGCAGAGATAACATACGCCTAGTGTTGTCTTCTATTATTTACAACCAAGAACAACCAATTCTTTTCCTTTTTTTCTATTTTAAAAAATCCCCCGTTTTACTTTCTTACACTTCCTAGTAATTGTAACAAATTAGAAATCGATTTATGACATATTCCTTGTGGGATTCGATCCCAACCTAGTTGGTTTACTATATTTGACAACGACTATTTTATCCTCCAATTAGAGGTGTATTTTTAGTGTTGTCAAATTTTGGCACCATTGTTGGGTAATACACTCTCAGAATTCTTCATTCAAGTTTTTGGAGGTATTGGGTTTTATTTTCTTTTATTTTTTAATTATTTTTTAAGTTATTTTCTAAACCTACACTTTTTGAGATGATAGCCTGGCCAGAAGATGTACAGAGTAATGACGATTATTTATTCATTTATCCTTATCTTTATTATATGGTTCATTACTTTAGGGGTGTGATAAATATATTATTAGAACATAATGAGAGCATTCTTGACATGTTGGCACTCCTCGAAAAAGAAAGACAATATTATATGCATGAGGTTGACAAGTTTGGCTTGGATATTTACCTCTTAAAAATAGTGTTCGATACAAAAGTTGTTGCATGTAATGCCCAACGACTTAGTGATGGGTGTTGTGGGACTAATAAAATTTTTAAAATCCATCATGAGGAGCTAAAAGTTGAGAAAGTAAAAAATCGTTCATGCTATTATGGATAGCATCACTCTTAAGGAGAGTATACTAGAGTTATGTGGGGATGTAAAGAAGTCTTCAAATTCGGAGTTGGGGTGTATTGGAACTTATTCTAAGAATTTTCACATATATTTCTTTCATAGTCATATCTTGATAGAGCCATCCGAGCCTAAAGAAGAGAGCATGGAGGAGGAAGAATATGTCTATATTTTTGAATTTGCTGAGTCAAAATTTAAAAACTACATTCCTCACATAATGGACATGAATAAAAACACACCACATCTATTTCTTTGTTCCTTTATTTTTATACATTTACCCCATAAGAATATTGTTAAATCAGAAAACTAATTAGGTGTGAAATTCATAATTTCAAAAGGGAAAGGGATATTTGAAGGCCAAATAGTGGGATAGCTTTATGAAATTTGAGTAATCAAGGTACCCATGGACTTTTTGGGGATGTCTTAGTACCCAACAAAGTCCCGTCATGGCGCAACTTGAAATCTGGAACTAATTGTGAGCCAATCCAAGGTATTTTATTATTTATATCATATTGCATGATTGACATCAAATTTTTACACCTATGGTGCCAAAGGTATATTTCTAACTATCTTTTTTTAATTTGCCATATTGCGGAGAATGAATGAATTTCAGTTGAGGGTAGGGATACTTGTACGTCTTAATGCCCTCTTGGGTTTTTTGATGTCGTTCCTCTTTTCTCCAAAGTCTTGTTCCTAGTAGATCCGATATTTTTAGGCATATTGTGTTTTGTTTTATGATGTTTTGTGGTTAACTTGGTGAGAAATATGTATCTGGGGAAGTTGACAAATTTTTTTATTATTAATATAAATGATAAATACCTCTCCAATTACCAACTTGGTAATAGTGTGATATGAATCTATATGCGAATATTGTGAATCTTATTATGGAATTATTATTTGTGACATCATAATCATTGTTGACAATTGCATGAACTGGATAGGTAGTATCTTATTATGTGACTCCGTGCAATATTTATGCGATACTACTTAGTTTTCTTTGTGCGTAAAATTCAGAACTTGCCCAGTTAGTCTTACCTAGGTTGTTGGATAGTCGGTTGAGAAAGCATCATAGGCCCTTGTTATATTAGTCCACTTTTTGCCTAAGTTACCTTTCCATTGTGAAATGATATCCCATGATCCTTGTTTCGAGCCTTATAGCCTCTTTTATTGTTATACCTTTTTCATTTTTCTCTTTAGTATTACAATGAACCTATTATGGCCTTTTTTCTTCTTGGACATTATGCACCTCAGCTGAGGTAAATCGCTTTAGTTGAGGGTGGATAACAAAGGGGTGTGGAATATGAAATAGATATAAAGAAGGGTAAAATAAGAAACTAAATAAACCACCAGGTAATTAAGCTATCAGTTCTAGCAAGTCACTAATGAATTGGGGCATCTATGGAGAAGCTCTATCGGTGAAAAAAATAAAAAAACAGACAATGACCTAAAGGGACATTACGTTGATCCTACCTATTTATCTCGATAGAGATTTCCCATTGTTTCCCCATATCATTTATGACTTGTTGGAACTAATAGTTCAGTTACTCGGTAGTTCTTTTGGTTTACAAACCATTTCCCTATTTATAAGTCTTCACTATTTCCAAATTGACATCAAGCAATAACTTTATCAAAACAATATCAGATATGAATTGTGATTGCCCCAACAACTTTGGAATGTAAATTCTAGGTTTGGTAGACTATCAGTTTGGCTCCTTCTACACCTGAACTCATTCCGAACTATTGGTTGGAAAGATTATAAATTAAAAATTTGGGTGTAGGGACCATATTTTATCAAAACTAAAACGGATAATCTAATTTCACCAATCTATTTCTATTATTGAAATTAGCGTGGTTGCATATCTTATTTGCTCATATTATACTTCGAATACATCTCGGGGCCTTGGCCAAAAGTTAGAATTTAATTTCAAGTTTTAGTCACCATCTACTAAAGAAATGTACCACGATCATGGAGGACTTAGTGCGATGACAATGCTATAATCGAGGTTAGCATGTGTGCATGATCAACCCTAGTTGAGGGTCTGAGAAGAGTTGGTTAAATACTCTTTTTTATCAAGAATTGGTTATTTTCTACTTGAGTCTTAAAACCCTAATAGAGTGTGTGGTTTGTTAATTGAGTCTTATGTATTGATTGAGATCTTGGATAACTTGCATAATCTTGGTTAACATCGAATCTATGATATGAATCATTTAATTTTAGTGTTGAATTCTTGATTATTTGACCTAAAACACCAAATGTCTTAATACTTGATTTTAGCCCCAATTATTGTTTATTTGCACCAATTTCTTAAAGTATATAACCCCTAATAGTATTTGAATTATACGCTGGTCTCAAAAATGTATTTTTCGCATTTGGGTTACACTTTGGTTGTTTGGTATCATTTTTTACCTGAAGCATAATGGTGCAATATGGGGGTTGATATTATTGTAATAATGCATATTTTATGTTTTTGATATCTTGGATCCTTGAAGAAGCTTCAAGGAAAGGGAAAGCAAAGATTGTTGGTTCATGAACTAAATTTAGATTCAAGGTAGGTTAGGCTTATTTACGTTAGATTGAGCTTTAATGTGGTAAATTTGTGATATCTTGATGAGATTGGTAGGGGTGTTAGGTGTCGAAATGGTAGGTGGTAATGTTTTGAATTAGGGGAACCACTAAGGCTATTAAACTCATAAAGTGTGATACTTTACTCGTAGTCTAGAACCTAGGTTAGTGGACTTGTATCTCATGAATACTGTGAGAATACCCTAGTTGCTCAAGTTAGAGAGAAAATTCCTAGTCCGCTCATCTCAAGAGATAGTTGACCTAGATAGGCATAGTTGTGAAATTAGCCTTAGATGCTTTGGCTAACATAAGAGTAATACTTGAGGATGCATTGTCCTATAGAACTAGTGTGGATTGATAAACCTTTAGGATACGGTTTAGACTACTTAGTTTGGTTTCTCATAGAAGTTAGTTTTGAAGATAAAACTTGGGGTATTAGAAGCGAAACTTGATCTGCATTAATCTTGAACTATGTAACTTCATTAGTAGCCTAGATACTTGTTAAATGCCTAAAATATGCTTTTGGTAATATGATGTCCAAACCCGGTAAATGGTTTATTCATGATGTTGATTTTGTAATAATTGTGCAGACTTTATTATTATCTTGTTTTTATTAATTTGATAGCAATGGTAAGTCTTGTAAATTGAACCTATAACTACACTATCATTTAACTTATTTGCTTGTTTACTATGTGAGCCATGAATTATGTCATTACTCATTTTATGATCAAGCCTAGTGACTAAACTTATGTTTCTGCCAAGGAATCCATATTATGCTAAGTTTTGTAAATCATGCCTAATAATAGAGATCTTAGAAAGTATAACCATGGCATGTAAGTGACCATGCTATTAATCATATCAAGCTTGTTAATGTGTTGAGTGTTCATACCATTTGGATATGCATGTTTATGCACTTACTATTATAATGTATTAAAAATAAATAGAGAGGTACCATGATAGGTCTTTCTTTATTTCTCTTACACACTATTGTTTGTGGGGCTTGTAGTTGTTATTGTTTTTTCTACATATCTATATATATTAATGTCATGATGACTATTGATGATATTATATTGCTCGGAGGATAAATTGATGTTATGATGATGCTAGTATATCCAAAGGATAGAATATGATGTTATAATGGCCGGTACATCCAGAGGATATATTGATGTTATGTTGATGACTAGTACATATAGAGGATATAATGATAAAAATATGATGCTCGATAGGTTTGGAGGGTATATAAACAATTTGATGATGCTTGACACATTTGGATAATATATTTGTGATATTATGACATCCGGTAATTCTGGGGGATTTATTGATATTATGATGATGCCAGCTATGTCCAGACGATATAATAATGATGTTGTGATGCTCATTAAATCTGTATTAAATATTGATGATGTTATGATACTCGGTATGTTCGGAGAATATATATTGATTTTACGGATGGTAAACATATGAATATATATATATATATATGTTTATGTGTAATTATGCCTTTATAAGACTATATCTGTGTGCGCCCTGACAAACTAATGTTTTTCATAGGATGTCAATTATAATTGTTCAATACTAATTACTTGTTAAGTGATGAAGTTCTTTCCAAAGAGGAATAGTGAGTAGATATAGAATATGTTGTATAAAGAGTTAAGGTTAATCAGTCAGTGCAATCTTGTAAAGAAATAAGAATTCACCTAGATGATATATTTGTCTTGGGTAAATGGATTAATTGAGCGACTATACTGCTTGATGACTATAAGTCTAGAATGCTTGTTGGTGAACCTTGTTATGTTGAAATGTGGAAAATGGCAATGTCGGTTGTTACATTTATAATAATTATAATAGGTTAAGCATTGTTGATGAGTATTAATGCTAAAGCCTAGTGTATAATGTTGTTGGGTCTTTAAATGAAGATTTATAAATATATAATGCTAGGTAGTAAGAGGTGTTAGTTGATAGGTACATATGTACATTTTATGATATGTAACCTATTTTCTATATGATGACTAGTTCACCTATAATAAATAGAATCGGGCTTTTCTCAAATGGAATCTATGGATTAGTAATGCCTTTTAACTAGATACAAATGTTGGCAATTTTTTTAAAATTAGTTGGTGCTATCTCATGAAAGTTGATTTTCTAAAGTACTGGTTTGGCAATGATTCGAAATCTAATATGACGAGTATTGAATCAGTAGTTTAATGATAATGAGTGTTGGTTAGTTAAAAATGAGCTAGTAGAGCATATTGATGACATAGATATCTAAATGGCTATATGCTTATGGTTATGGTTACTTTAGTACATGTTATATCAATTGCATTAATTCATACTAATTATAAATCTTGGTAAATTTCAGTTGATGGTAATTGTGGAAAACGTGGAAATTGAGAAGTTGGTAATATGTCTATATACCTTTATGAGTTGACCTTTTCATGCACTCTCTAGTGGTATGGGACACCGTGATAAGTTCTTTACTTTATGTTCTTTAGGTATACTCATTTGTAGCATGGCACGCCAAGGTGAGTTATTTACTTTATGCTTTAATGGATGTATGTGCATTGAATTGCTACTAATGGTTATGAATATATTGGTGTTGATTTATGCTTTCAGATTGATTATCCATTTTATGTGAAGGTATTAGTATGTATTGATATGAGATGTCATATTATTTTTCCAGTTGATTACTTATCTTGTACAGTCATGATGAAAAACATTCAAGTTGGATTTTATACCTTGACTTAGATATAATATCTTGCTTTATATTATCTTTATATAATAATTTAGATCAGTCAGTCGATGATGCCTATTGAGTACCTATTAGTTTAGTACTCATTCTACACTTTGGTACATTTTTGTTGTAGACTGAAGTAATAGTTGTTGCCACTGAATTGAGCTTGTGCAGTGTTGATCTTCTAGAAATAGGGTGAGATCTTGGAGTTTGGAGACGCTTATTTCCCTCCGATATTTATTCAATCTTTTGTATTGAGGATAAACGTATACACAAATTTAGACTTTCAGTTGTTTTTCTTATTATCATACTTAGATACTCTTGTACTGATAATACAAGGTCGTGGGATTGGTATTCGTATTTTGATTATCTTCTTAAGTTGAACATTTTTTATTGCATTGCATTCATGTAGATTGGCCCATGTTGGGTATTTCTACCTAAGTAACCTATTGGCTTAGCTTTGAGTTACAGTGTTGGCTTACCTACTGGTGGGTTTTAGAAGGTGCCATCATGACCTGTGCATCGGGTCGTGCGAAATTGGTATTAGAGCCTAGGTTTTACCGATATAGTTGGTACAGGAGCAAGTGTCTAATAGAGTCCTGTGGATCAAAATATTTACATCTATTTGTTATCCTATGGAAGCTATGGGACATTCTTAAGAGTCTTTCACATCTTTCACTCATATCATCCTAAGAGGTTGAGCTGATTTGGAGGATATTTTCTTGACTTTATATTTCACAGATGCCCAAGACACGCGCTACTGCTATGCTTGAGGAGGGTCCCGACACTGAGCCTAGGGATCCAACTTATTTTCAAGGACTACATCATGATATGTCCAAAGTTAGGGACAAGGATAGGCCTCTCTAAAATGCATTCCTGCATCTGAGCCAAAGATTCTTCTGCCACAGCCAGTGGTGGGCTAGGGTCCAGCGTAGGATCCAATAATTTTTATTTGTTCTTCTTTGCAAATGCCTTTGGACAACTTTGGGTATTTTTAATGGTACACAAAATACTGGGGCAGGAGTGCAGCCTACAATTACAGCTCCTAGAGTTGAGGTTCCTCCTATGCCAGTAGTTGTTGAGCCAACAGCCATTCAATGAATTATGACCCAGCCTTCTATATCTGTAGAGGGGTAGAAGATGTTGTGTATGTTTTTGATGTTGACTCTGCCTAGGATTTCTAGTGCTCTTAGAATAGATGCATTTGAGTTTCTTACAACTAGTGAGGATAGGCATTGTGGTTTAGGCCTTGTTATGACTCATAGCGTGGATTACACCATATTTCAGTTGGATTTGTCTTCTCTACATTGGTGGAGAGGTTTTATGAGTTTTAGGCTAGTTGGATCTTTTCTTCATAGAGTTAGTTCTCCGAGATGTTCTTGGAGAAGTATATGTCGTTCAACCTTAGATATCAACTGAGGGATCAATTCACCAGATTGAAGTAGGGTTTTATGAGACTCGTTGAGTATAAAGCCCATTTCCATAAGTTGGTCAGGCATGTGAATTCTATTTTGGATAATGAGTATGAGAGAGTTTATTTGTTTGTGAAAGAACTGAGACTTCTTATTAGGATGGCTACCAATTATTTAGTTATTATGGGTAGGACCTTTACTAAGGTTTTAGATCATGCTAGAGAGATTGAGGACATGTATCGTGACAGCCGTGATAAGAGGCCCAAAATCATCAAAAATTTAATTAGATCCATAGTAGTTCCCAATTCAGAAGTGGTAGTTCTTATGTTGGACATCCTTCATGTCTATCTTTCAGCCTCAGATTCAGACTAGTTGACCAGTTCAACCAGCTTTTCAGACTACTGATAGAGGTCAATTTTGTTTTAATGGTCTCCCTAGTATGGACAGTGATCAATATTTTAGAGGTTTGTTTGCAAGTTGTGCTAGACGTGATGGTTACTCCAATTTAGCTAGATCTATGAATTCTGGTTTTGCTTAACTCTTGTTTTACTTGTGGGTTTCTTGGTTATTTTTAGCAAGATTTACCAAATTTTGGGATGATGGTTGGTTGAACCCAGGGTAATACCCCTATTAGAGCAGTTAATCCCTCAGTTAGAGGTGAATCGCGAGGTCGTAAGGGTGGTTACTTGTATGCTTGAGGTGGGACTGAGGTAGATAGAATAGGAGGTTATCAGGTGCCCTGCCAGGTGGCGAGCATAGTTAGTTGTATACAGTTCCTGCTTGACACAAGGCTGAGACATCAAATGTTGTAGTTTCAGGTATGATTTTTGAGTTCCACAAGTCGGCTCTTGATTTATTTAATCTCGAATACATTTATTCTTATATATCTACTTATTATGCACCACCGTTTGATTTGACTAGTAGATTCTTACTTGTGCCATTGCATGTATCTACTCTCGTGGGTGATTATTTAGTAGTGGATCCAGTACTTAGATCATGTGTTATGAAGGTTTGTGATGGCGATACTTATTTTGATCTTATAATTCTGGATATACTGAATTTAGATCTGATTTTAGGTATGGATTGGTTATCCCACTATCTTTCGCTCATAGCTTATTTTGCAAAGAGCGTTACCTTATCCATACACATCATACCCAGTCGTGTAGCAGGGACTGGTTAGCCGTGAGCCGATGGGGATTATTTCTAATGATTGATCTAGGAGACTTATGTTGAGTAGTTTCGAGTCTTCTCTCACTTATGTATGTAATACTTGGGTAGAGTGTATGTTGCTTTACTCTGTTCCTATTGTTTTTGAGTTTTCTAATGTGTTACCTACTAACCTACCTGATATTCCCCCGACCGTGTAATTGAGTTTGCTATTCACCTTGATCCTGACACTCGACCTATCTTTATGAAATCTTTCCATATTGCCCTGCAGAGCTTAGAAAGCTAAATTTTCAACTTGAGGATCTTTATGGTAAGTTTATCATTCGACCAAGTGTGTCCCTATAGGGAGATACTATATTGCTTGTAAAGAAGAAAGATGGCTCCATGCGTATGTCTATCGATTAAAGGCAACTTAATAAGTTGACCGTGAAGAACCTTTATCCTATGTCCTACATTAATGATTTATTCAACTAGCTTCAGGGTGCAACCATCTTTTCTAAGATTGACTTGAGGTCTAGTTATAATAAAGTTGAAGTTTTGTGTTGAGGATATTCTGAAGACATCTTTCAAGACTCTCTATTGTTATTATGAGTTTTGGTGATGCCTTTTTCGAGGACTAATACCCCATCCACCTTCATTGACTTGATGAATTGTTTGTTCAGACTTTATCTAGATTACATTGTTATTGTTTTCATTGATAACATTCTTGTGTATTAGAGAAGTAGTGAGGTGTATGCAAAAAATTTGAGTATTATGCTTTAGACTTTGTGTGATCATGTTATTTTTTCCATGTCCTTTAAGTGTGAGTTTTTTCTTAAGTCAGTGACATTTTTTTTTCATGTGGTATCTAAAACCAGTATTATGATGGACCCAACTAAGATTTTGGTGATTCATTATTGGGATAGGACTACGTCTCTGACTGATATTCGTAGTTTTATTTGTCTGGCTTGTTATTACAGGTGCTTTATTAAGAGCTTCGCTACTATTTCATCCCCTTTAAAGAGATTGACTCGGAGGAAAGTTCCTTTTTGATGGTCCAAGGAGTGTCAGTTAAGCTAAAGGATTTTCTTACTTCAACTCCAGTGTTATCACTTGCTGTTGAGCATGTGGGATTTACCGTGTTTTGTGATGCTTTGAGTGCTGGTAGTAGTTGTATTTTGATGTTGTAGGGTCGTGTCATTGCTTATGCTTCTTGATAGGTTAATGTATGTGAGTGTAACTAGCCTACTAATGATTTGGAGTTGCTGAGGTTGTTTTCACGCTCAAGATTTTGAGGCTTTATTTGTATGGAGTGCATTATGGATTTTCATTGATCACCGTAGCCTTCAACATATTATGACCCAGCATGATCTTAATGTTCGCCAGCATAGATGGATGGCGTTGTTAAAAGAGTATGGTATTTCTATCTTATATCATGCGGGTAGGAAAAATGTGTTAGTTGATGCCTAGAGTCGCAAGGTAGTAAGTATGTGTAGCTTGGCATGCATATAAATTTTTTAGAGTCCCATGGAATGGGGCATTTAGTCCATAGCCAATTTGATGGTGTACCTTGATATTTTGGATCCCATAAGGATTTTTGCTTATGTGGAGCCGAGGTCCTTCCTATTTTAGTAGATTCATGATCATCAGTATAAGGATAGGAAGTTGTGCTTCCTTCATGATTAGATGGTGAGTGGTGAGTCTTGGAGGCATACTATTGACTCCGAGGGTATTTTGTGATTTTAGGGTTGTATTTATGTTCCATGGCTTGATGATTTGTTTTAGTCTATTATTCATGAGGCTCACAGTGCTAGATATTCTATTCATCCCAGTACAACTAAGATTTATAGAGATTTGAGGCAGCATTACTGTTGGGACGGCATGAAGAGAGATCTGGAAGACTTTGTCGTTCGTTGCCTATCCTGTCAGGAGGTGGAGGTCGAGCATTAGGAATGCATTTGAAACCATTACGTTGTTCATGTATATTTGACTTCATAATCCACCCACACGCTATATAGGTCTACGGTTACCCCGTAGACGGACCCCAGTACGTGTAGTCGCACGAACCAGAGATAGCACAGTGGCCGGAATTACTGTACACTCTTCACCCTCAATGATATATATCTATATACAAGTAGAACTTAGGTGATTCTTGTGTACCCCTCAATTATATGGTCACCATGACCAATCCTCATGTCGGCAAACATGAGTTTTCAGTATTTGTCCATTAGACTCATACCTTCACGGTTAGCTATCACAACCATCCATTACTACCCAATTAAAACAATTAGCACACAACCAAACCACCAATTTTATATATTATGAGCAATGGATATAAGAAGTGGTATCATCATACCGACTATAGCTTATAAATAATGTCCTTAGACAATCTCTTCGGGGATTACCATGTACCCCATATGTTCCATTATTAGACTTACTTGGGGATTCCTGTGTACCCCACAATGTTTTTAAATCAAAGCCATTGTCACAAAGGCCTTACCATTTAGCCATTAAAACCATTTAACCAATTTAGGTTCCATTACCATATTATAGGCATAGGACACATTGTTTACTATACAAATTGCACTCCTAAGTCGTACCCACATCATACGACTAATAAGCTCAAGTTGTATGATGGCCAGAGAGTTTGAAACCCAGGAAATTTCAAAGGGTCAAACTCAGGGTGTTTCAATTCCCCCCACTTATATTATTGTCCTCGAATGACGGGTAACATCAAGCACAAACATAATTTAACACATTATTATCCATAAAACCTACCCTTAACCAAGTTAGAAAACAAGATGTTTCGAGAAAACATACCTCATGCACGAATTTTCAAAATGGAGAACAAATGCAGATACTTGGGCTTTATGTCCTCTTCCGCATACCAAGTAGGGTTTTCACCTACAACCCATACATCTAATATCCCCTAAATATGGACACACTCTCCACCGAGGTTTGAACATGAAGAAAACACTTCCCCATCTCAACTTTTTAACTTCCCCCCATAAATACATAACTAGCGGACTTGAGTAAAATTGTATTTCCATCCCATATTAAAGACTAATTATGAGTTAAAGGTGCTAATAGAAGCCATAGGACCCTATACCTTACACTATTTTGATAATACCACCTCATCTATCACTATAATCAAGAAACCATAAATGTTAATCAAGGAGCTTTGGTCGTATAACAGAATGGTTGGGCATTTACCAGTCACCATGCTCCAGCCTACTTTACTACACCCACTATATCTATTTTCTCAGAAAAACTAACACCATTAATCTCTATAAGAAAGTTTTTGCAATGCCTCCGCTCCGCAACTATTTCATCTCATTCTTCTATATACTCTTATGATCTGACCTTTAGCAATCACCACTAAAATTTCACCACCATGATATCTACTCCCTAATCTAAAAAATCACTATGATCCTAATGTTACACCATCCTAACATAAGTAGGGTCACTAAGGATCTTGAGTATATGAATCAAGAAGGAGGTGGAGTTACTTCCCAGTTACAGCGTCTATCTATCATCATAGCCAAGGAAAGACCTACAAAATGAAATATGGAACAAGAGGATTGAGGTACTCCAAAGTAACCACCTTGGTTATAAATAAAGGATTACTCAGATGTAAACACACCATAATACGAGTTCTTAGGATTGGGCACATGAAGAAACACAATTGCGTAAATCATAGGTAGTGTAGAATAAAGTCGGGATTCATATTCAGGGAATAAAGTGAGGATTGTTTCTTGAAACAACTATTTGTTGGAACCAGGCATAACGTAAGACACGGATATATGAATCATGAGTATCATGGCATAGAGATTGAACACATGGATTCATGAATTTATGAGAACCATTATTGTATTTGATTCTGGGGCGAGATTATGGACATACGCGACATATAGAACGTGGACCTTAGGCATAAGCATTATTAGAATGCATGAAAGACTAGTAAAGTGCCACTTAATCAAAATATGAGGGAATTACAAGAATAGTAGTAAATTAACCTTGACTCCTCCTTGAAGTCCACCGCTAGAAATAATTGAAGAATAATTCTTCGATCTCTATCTTACTACACCTACAAGCACAATACTCTACTTTAAGGGAAATCACTAAGGATTTGTACTAGGAACACTTTGATAGTTTATGCATAAACACTTATATACCCGGATACTACCTGGGATCTAGCATATCCTGACAAAAAGCATACCCTAACCCATGCAATGACTTAGCCCCAATCCATCAGTTCAACCTGGACCTCTGGTATTTATGTCACAACTTTCACACTCCTAGATCCCCTGAGTCATTAAAATTGTCCCTTCCGTACATATCACCAAGCCTACAAATATATCCCTATAACTCTCACCTAGTTATCCTCGAACTAGCCTACTCCTTACACCTAAACTAAAATCTAAGGTTCAAACTTTATGTCTATTAAATATCATGCACTACCAATCCATTACCAAATATAGAATATACATATATGATCAACCCTATGTTGAGGTCACCCCAATTTCCTTATTCACCCACCAGTAACCTATACATACCTGAAGAAAACCATCCCCCTTATGCACAAAAGACTGGAGGCACTTTATAGAGAACTACTAGGGTATATAAACCCTTATCTAAAAGATCTTTTAGGTTTTCCTTAAGTTACTTCAACTTAGCTTGAGACATTCTATATGGAGGAATATAAATAGGTTGAGTGTTTTGATGAAGGTCAATCCAATAATCAATTACCCCATCGGGCGGGATACTCAAAAGCTCATCAGGGAAGACCTCAGGAAATTCATTAACCATGGTAGTGGAATGTAATAAACGAACCTTCTGAGTTGTAATCTTTAAATCAAACCAAATGGTAAGAAAACCCCTTGGAAGTTAATTTCCAGGCTATAAAATATGACATGAACCTCCCCTTAGGAGATAGGGAACAACCCTCCCACTCAATAACCAGCTTAATAGAAAATTTAAAGTCAACCTTTTGAGTCTGAAAGTCTAGAGAAACATAGCAAGAGTGCCACCAGTCCATCCCCAATATGACATCAAAATCCATCATATCTAATTCAAATAGTCCACAAATAATTTATCTACTTCCAATAAATACCACATACCCCCATACAATCTTCTAGCAATTATAGAGTCCCTTATCAAGGTAGAAATGGAAAAAGGGTCTGAAAACACTCAGGACCAAAACTTAATGCACAAGCACAAATGGGGTCGTCTAAGAGAGAGTGGACCCTAGATAAAGTAAATAGTTTACATCATGAGAAAAGAGTTTCAATATACCAGTATCGACACCCAGCGATGCCTTAAACATTTGACTAGTAGTAAGAGCTATTGGATGGTCTCGATTAGTGTCGAAGCCAATAGCAGCACCCCTTCATGCATAAATTAGGAAAGTGGAAATTGTGATCCTATTTTCCTAGTGGAAATCCTTGTGAGACACTCCTGCTACATGTGACCTAATTGACCATAACTAAAACACTAATTATTCCTTTTATAACACTAAAATTGGTACAACGGACCAAAAAATTGACAAGGAGAGGGTGGAGCTAACTGGGTTCTAGCAGCCCAAAAAAAAATAATCATTGTAAAACTGAGGATAAAGGACATTGTCAACCACCCAGGGACTTCCTAGATTTATTTGCTCTGACCATGTCCACTATCTATTCGATTCTTTCTCTGACCCCTCCTCCATTATGAATATTGAAACTTCTTACTCCACTTATTTCTTAACCTTGCCTTATCCTTTCTCATACTAATAGAATCGGGCTTTCATGAGAAAAATGTCACTATCTAGGTAAACAATTAAATACAACATCAAAATTCAACATTGGTAACATATACTTGGGGTGGCTAAGCATGAGTGTAACCTTTTAAAGTCGGGTCAGTGTAGACCGATGGAACTCTTTGACGAAAATCAGAAGTAGCAACCTTACCACATGTGTTGGATGAGATATGTCCACATCATCCTCTAGTGAGATAAATAAGTTTCCATTAGCTTCAGACCATTAGAAAGGAATAATCTTAAAAGTGAACAAAAGAAGATTTAGGGGAGAGTTCAAGACATTACACTCTGTAGCCCGAGAAAAGAATAACAATAAAGTGAAATATTTTTAGATTCCTTATAATCTCTCCCATATAAGTATGGCATTCTATACACCTATAAAAGATAATCTACTCGACACGATTTTGTGGACACCCTATGACACCAAAACCTAGGCTCTGATACCAACTTGAGATGCTCTGAACTAGCGCCTTATCATAATGGACTTCTCAAGTCCAAATAATAATAGATACCACCCCTGATACCCAATCCAACCAACAAACATATACCCTAAGTCAGATGAATTTTGAACATATAAAAAGATAGAGTATTTTAAAATATAATGGCTTTAGGATAAGTCTATATCCAAGACCAACCCTACAAATTCAATCCAGCAAATGTCTAACCAAATCAAAACAATAACCCAAATCCATATCGTAATCATTCCATACCCAAGTCTATATTTATCCATACAAAGCCTTTATACAATGTCCAAAATATCTAGTCAGGACATGTCCCCAACCATAGCCAAAATAAATGTCAAGAGAATACTAAAAGCATAAGCTAAACCATAACATGAAATGGGCTTTCCAAATAATAGAAGGTCACCACTTAAGTCTGACTTAAGTTATCCCCGAATCACTAAGTCACTCAGTAGGAGGTGTGGTAGATGGTCGGTTCCTTCATCGTGTGGGGATACAACACTTAAAGATGGGTTAGAGGGTGAATTATATCATGTACTCAGGAATAAGGAAAAAGTAATCTTACTATTCAATACCAAAGTAAATAACCATATGCAATCACACACATAAATATAAATATACCATTTCAGGAAAGGGAATTCAGTTTCGCATGCATTTAAAACCATTACCTGGGTCATGAAGCTTTACCATCATAAGCCACCCACGGGATATATGGGTATAGTACTACCCCTAGATAGGCCCTAGTTCATATAGCCTCTTGAACCAGAGATATCATAGGGGCAAGGAATCTCGTATACCCTTAACCCTTGATGGTACTTTTATACAAGTAAAATTAGGATATTCTCTTGTACCCCAAAAAAATATGGTCACCATGACAAATCCTTGAGTAGGAAAACATGTGTTTCCAGTGTCCATCCATTCGACTCATACCTTCACGGTTATCTATCCTAACCAACCATTATTGCCGAATTAAAACCATTAGCACACAACTAAACCACCAATTTAATATATAATTAACAAAACCTATAAGAAGTGGTTTCATCATACCGACTATAGCTTACAAGCAATGTCCTTAGCCAATCACTTAGAGGAAGCCCATGTACCCCATAAGTTCCATTATTAGACTCACCTGGGGGATTCTGTGTACCCCACAAGGTTTTTAAATAAAAGCCATGCCACTAAGGCCTTTCTGTCTTGCCATTAAAACTATTTAACCAATTCAGGTTTCATTACCATATAATACCATTTGAAGTTTCCAATGAAAGTCCAACGAGATAATAAATGCATTCTCATAGGCATTTTAACAAATATGTTGAGAGAATATATTTTCCAATACCAAAACCAAGTTATAATTTACCATCTCTATACAACCACATGTGAGAACACCATTATAATATGAAAAACCATAAGCAATGCATGGGAAAACAATATCTAACCATTTATAACAAAAACCCCAAAATATATAATTAAAAACCTAATAATACCTACAATTAAACCATAAAAACCATTCATTAAACTTGAATTTAGTGGAACTAAAAATTAGGGAGAAGTAAAATGACTTATTTATGAATATTCATGGAGAGATCTTGATCCTTAAGCCTCTAGATATCCACCTTCATGAAACCCTATCCCGATCGTCTTGAGAGGTTTCAAAGAGAGTTTTAGGAGATTTTGATCTTTCTATGTGAGTTATTAGAGGATATAAAGTGTTATAATATATGAGGTCCCATGGGTTTTAGGGTGAAAAATATTTTGAATACCCTTAGCTTAAAAGCTGAAAAATAAACGTAGGTGAGTGGAATTTGTGCACCTCAATCATACCCAATCATACTAGTGGTATCCGTAACTCATACCCTAGACATTACCTCAAGGTCTTCATACTACTATTCATATGATTACCGTACTTTTCTTGTACCATATCCATATAACTCGTATGATGTCTAGTTGTTTCTTAGATATAAGAGACATAGGACACACTATTTACCATACTACATGGGCTCCTAAGTTATAACCACATCACATGAATAGTATGCTCATGTCGAATAACAGGTAGAGAGTTTAAAATATAGTAAATTTCAAGGATCAAATTCAGGGTGTTTCACCTATCTTTAGGAGGCTATATGGCATTCTTAGGAATTTTATTTTTGACTCTTTATCGTGTTTCTGTATTTTTATGAGCCTTAAGTATGTCCTTTGACACTATTTTTTCCTATATGGACAATTTAAGGTTTTTGATAGGTGTAGATAAGACTTCAACATGCATTTCTAAATTTTTAATAAATCATCAACATAGGGAGTTATGGATAGGTATCAAAGGTCTTCAATATCAGTTACAGAATTTGGGGCTAACCCAGGCTCCAGTACAGTTTGTGATAACGTCATCCTTCTAAATTCATCATTTAGGATCCCAAGTATTCTTGTGGATACCTCATAACTCATGATAACATTCGATTTCTTAAGAAGTTCTTAAGCCATAGGTTTATTGGTATTTAGCAGGGTTTCTTATTGGTTTAAGAGTATGGGATTGGGTTTCTTGAGTGAGTCAGTCATATTTCTATGCTACATTCTTCATAGCATGACATGGTGTATGGATTTATTAAAGGACTAACATTGTCACTCTATTTGGCATCAAAGTACTTAATAGTAGCGGGGTCTTCATTCTCGAAATTTGTTAATCCTACGAGGGTTAGTGTGAGACAATGTATTAAGAATTATGAAGGTGGCAATATGAGTCCATGTTATTAGTATAATTCTATTGGAATTCAATTTGAGATTAAGGATCTTTCTAGTAGAGTTTAGCTTTACTTGTTGCCTATTAGTTCTATTAAGGTAGCATTTCAAGCTTTTAGTCATAGTGATCATGGTGGGTAGTGTTATCTTCAAACCTTGCAGAATATTTGATATGAGTCGTTAGTCTGTGGTGGACATTTTGGATCTGTTGGGGTAGTATTTTTATGTATTCTTGAGACCTTGCCGCAATTATAGTGATATTAGTCATTGGTCTAGAGACTTCCCTAGATGTGAGTTGGATGCTCGGGTTAAGTTAGCATGCTTTCCTGGTCAGCCTAGAGTTCTTTAGGTATGTTATGATTATAGGGAGGCTGGTAATTTTAGTATGGAGTTCCCTTGGTGTTAGTTGGCTAGCCAATTAAGACTAGTTCATATTTCTAGCTATATTAGGGCTTTAGGAGTTTCCTACAATTGAAGAGAGATCGATCACTAGTCTAGAGAGTGTCTCTAGCATGTGATTATTAGTCATTTAGATTATTCAAATCATTCATATTGTATAGTGGCTCCTTCAATCAGAAGTAATGAATTTAGTGCTAAAATTAGTAATTCAGATGGTTAGTCAGAGTATGGACCCACTCAGATTCATTTTTCCTCAGACTTGTCAGGTATGTGACTTTGGATTTTGTCATGATAGGTGCACTTTTTTCTTACCTTTACCTTTTTATTTATATGTATTGGGGTTCTCATATCCATTAATGATTGTATGCCTTGGTAGGTTTATATCAATTGTTGTGTACCTTGTATAGAGTTCATAATTAAATGACTACCCCTATAGTTTATTTATTTTAGCAATGGATGGAGTGGATTAGTATAGATATTTTCCTATATGGGTGAAGCAATTGTGTTCGAGTTCTATTTACCTTGGCATATTTGCCTTCTAACATCCCTATACTGGTATTTGCTATTGATTTTTAATATTTTATACCATATATCCCTTATATTGATCTTTATATCATTGTTTTTATTATTTTCATTTTCTTATGTTGATCGATCCTTACTTAGTAGATGGCTAGATGAATAGTATCTAATTAGAATTCCCTTTATCGTAGTTCTTATTCATTGTCTTGGGAAGCTAGATTGGTTGGATAATTTCTCTCTTGTAGAAAGGTTAGATTGGTCAGGTTCCTCTTTTGTTAAATCTTGATTAGTTGTGGAGTAGATTATGGAAGTAAAGGTAGTTGACCTTTCATGGTTCTATTATGGTTCTAGAGATAGCAATTGGCTATACCGACTATTTCAAGGCTTGAGCTTCTTGGACTCTCCTCTCATTTGTAGAGGTTTTAGCGTTGACTATTCCTCTTTGTATAAGTTATTTATGAGGTTAACCAGTTTGGGGTTTGTTCTTCCAATATGGTTGTTTATTGATCGATAGTCATTTTGCCATTGATGTCGAGAAGTCTTGGATTCATCTTTCAAATTTATTGGGTTCGTCCCCTACTGATGGTTACATTTGGTATTGATGTGGAGTTGCTACTTTGTTCTTGTCATGAAGGTTTTTTTTCGTCTTGAGGGGTTCGAAGAGGTGGAGATCGGCGATCTTTCTTGTGACCATTTCCAAAGTTGGTGAATTGGGTATCCTTTGTCGAGATGGAATATAGGATTGGAGTTTATTTCTTGTATTTTCAGTCGGTGATTAATCCTCCATTGTGATTTTATTTTGCAGCTACGTTTCATTCCCTCTAATGGATATAGATTTGGTTGCTTTTATTTTTAGCCCATGTTTTATTCTCTGTTATGATTTTGATCTGCAACTCTGTTTTGTGCCCTCTAGAAGATATAGAGTTGGTTTGCTTGAGTTTTCAGCCGATGATTTATCCTTTAATGTGATTTTTTTCTTTGTCCAAGTTACAATTTTGGTTTGACGTAATTTAGTAAGGATATATTTGAATATGGATACTAAGGTGGACTAGGTATTTGTCTTAGATCAAACTAGTTGGCTTAATTACAAATTTGATGCCTTAGAATGGAAATTTAGAGGTTATGATGGATTTGGAGTGCAGATGCTTACTCATATTTAGGTTTTGCTTGAGTAGTGGAGATCGAGTAATTTTGCCTTAGCACAAAGAATTCACTCTAGAGTTGTAAAGTTTGGGCGTATCCTTCATTTTTTGATTGCCTCAGTAGTAATTTCATCAATAGGCTGATATACGTATATTGTGGTTACCTTTTTGGTCTACTTTAATTTAGATGGATTATGGTTAATAGGTGTTCAAACGGAAGTCTATAGACACAATTTTATTTCCTTTAGTCTTGACCTTGATTTCCAGTTATCTTTTGGATTTTTTATAGTTCCCCGAGATCCCATCTCGAAACGTCACACAGTGCTTATGACCCCGAAGGACTACAACCTAACCCTTTTCTGATATCTGTACCTGTACACTGCATAATCTCTGAAATAAATGCACAAACTAGCCATAAGATTCAACATATCTATAAATACTCACAATACAGAAAACTGAATACTAATACGTTTGTCTGAAAAGCCTCTAAACTATCTAAATTGTGGAGTTGATGGGATAGGTCCCCAACTAAATCTATCATCTAAAAATAAACAAAGACTGAAGCAATAATAGTAAACTAAAATTCAGCCTTGAAAGAAGAGGACTCACTGCTACTGCTGTTGACTGGGACTATACTGTTGAGGATACTCTGGATCCTGTGCCTCTGAACCTATGGTGTCCAATAAAACACCATAGCACAAATGCGTTAGTACAAGAATGTACTGAGTATGTAGACGAGGTAGGCTAATGCAAGGGCTCATGCATGCACAATATCTAAACTGAATAATCATGAAGATGCCACATGAGAACGCATGCATGAATGCACAGACAATGAACACAATCACTGCAATTCTAGATACTAAAACATGGATACCACCTTACTGCATACTGAACTCACTACTAACATTGAGATACTTAATCACTGACTCATATGATACTGATAACCGAGAGTCTAGATTTACTTACATCAAGAACTGAATTCTGAGCTTACTGCTTTCGACTGACAGAATTAGAGATTAAATTTTGTAACAGATTATTCCAGGAACGATTATCAAAGATAAGAAGTATGATCATGTTCGAATCTGACAATACGAATACTCAACAGAATCTGAGATGGAGATCAAGCCTATCTCACGGGAGATCTCTAGTTATGATAATAATAATACTCAACATGGTTTAAGACTGAGATCAAGCATCTTTGATGGGAGATCTCTAGATATGAAAATAAGAATCTTTATATGAGACCAAGCCTATCTGATGGGATGGTGCATGAATCAATGAGACTATATGAGTTCCTCACTGAGATAGACGACTGTAGACGACTGTACCACATAGTCCTGATTTCTGAAGATTGATACTGAAACTGCAACTACGGAAAGTAGTTGCTTAACCGACATGCCCCAACCTACCATAGGTGGGGTCAAACCTGTAACCCCAACTAGAAGGGTGTCAATACCATGCCACGGGTAAAGACCTCTCTGGTCAAGCCTATTTGATGGGATGACCCTCATAGGAAGTCTGTCTGAGGCAATATAATAGTCAAACCTCTCTGATGGTGACAGCCTTTACTGATGGGGACTCCTGTATCCTGCATTGGAAATATAGTTCTGGAGTTCAGGGATTGCTCCTAACGACTTGGCCTCTCTGACGGAGAGCCGCCGTCCCTTCCCTCGCTCATTGCTAGTTTCTACTCCTGACTGAAAGTCTCTGAACTAAAACTTTAACTGAACATAATTGAACTGAATCTGATACTGATCATGTTTCTCAAAATATCTTACTGAGTTACACTAAGATTACTTAGTTTTGTATCTGACGAAAAAGGTCTCGAATGATGGTCTGACTGACGATACAGAGCTTAAACAGATTACTCGAATAACTTCTGATATTAGAATTGAATCACTTGAATACTATTAGATCTTAGCTGATTACAGGACTGAGGCTAGATTAATAGCAATACAGAGATTACAGAGATAACTGAGATTACTGAGCATTCTTAAGTTCTGCAATTGTCTGAGGATATAGAGTTCTATAGTTCACTGAGTTCTGAGAATCATGGCTCGACTGGAATTATTCAGAAACTGACACGGGCTCTAGGCATCATCATAATCGCCAAGGGGTCACTTTAAGCATCTTTGAATAACAACCATATAATAATGTAGGGGAAACATGCTATAGATCATACTCTATTTAACAAGATTTTACCTTAACTATTTCATACCTAAATTAGTCTTGACTTATATTTGGATATCACATGGCTTGGGGAAACTTCATACTATCACGTCATAACTTACTTGCTAACCACTTGGCATGTATTACAAAATTATCATATATCAAGAGCAAATAATTGGGAAATTTACTACCATCACATCCCCACTTATTAACTAAGGTCCTTCAACAAACACTAGACATGCACGGGTTCACACTTATTTGGAGATTTTCTACTACAATGGAATAATTCATTCTCTTGGGCATTTTATCAAACACTGAGCATGCATAAACTAACTAACAATTTGGGGTTTTATCTTCAACATGCTACAATGGCCCTTATGCTTCAACTAAGATATTTTCCAGGCCTAGGGGTAACATGATTTTCTTATTCAACTATTTCTACACCCATTTGACATGAACACATCACATAGAAAGTAACATAAGGAAGATTAATCACAAATATGACTTGGATTCCACCTAATAGGGTCAAGCCTCATGAATCTTGTAAACAAACATTAATCAAAACACAACAACACATTTAACATCATTTTCAACTTATACAAATCATTAACAACTCATAAACATAAAAATCATTGAGTTTTGAAAAGGGTTCTTGAGCTTCCTGGATGAAAAGGACCCAAGAATCAACATCTACATACCTTAATCTTTGAAATTGGATGAATTCTAATACTTGAGACTCTCTCCGTAATGGTAATAAATAATTCTCGAAGCCCACACTATGAGGAACTTGATTCTTGAAGAAATATTAAAGAATTATGGATGAATTTTTTGAAGATTAGGGTTCTTGAATAGAAAACTTAGATATTTTCTCTTAAGAGAATTGTAAGAGTAGATGAAGGAATTAGGACTTTGATGGGGTTCCTCATATTTATAGAGACCTCCAAAAGGTGGGAAAAGACAAAAATACCCTTGAAAAAACTTCCTTAAATTGCTTGGAAAAAATAGCTTCGACATCTGTGATAAGCCGTCAAGATTATGATAAGTTGTCACGAAATATCATCACAAAAGGGTGAAATTTTAACTTTTTGGTTAAGGTTGATGACATTGGTGATAGGCTGTCACAGGCATGACGGATTGTCACAAAATGTCATCACGAGGGGTAGAAATCTACCCTGGGATGACGACATTAGTGATAGGTTTTCACGGTCATGACAGCTTATCATGAATGTCATCACTCAGTTTCTCAGCTTGACATGCTGGAGTAAATTGCGAATATCTCTTTGATCTGATATCGGTTTTTGATGAAATTGATATATTTGGAAAGTTAACTCAAAGAGATTTCATTTGATATATAGTAGGTCCTCGAATTCGATATATACAAGGATTTATGGTCGACTGAGTTTGACCAAAGTCTTGATGCACAGTAAAACTTGAGCGATAGAAAAGCTTTCAACTCATCCTTTAGTTAGGGGACCTCTATGATCTTAATTCATGCTCAAATAGATTCTCACACGATTCAAAGTATTTCATACTCGGGAAGATATTTATGAAACATTTAGACTCGGATTTTTTCTTTACTAAATACGCTCTAAGGCTCAGACTGGAAGAAGAATTTTACGGGGCATTACATTATCTCCCCCTTGGAAAGATTCATCCTCGAATGTTGTTTGATAGACTGAAAATATGGATCAACGGAACCTACTCAAGAAACCAGAAACATTTAAAGGCATGCTTACGCAACTGGAACCACTGACATATAGAGTCTCACACTGGTCATGATTCATATTTGGTGCATGTAATCCTCCACTGAATCTACTCATAGGTGAATTCTCATAACACTCATGCATCTCTGATGCACGGACTCATAACTGGGCTGATCTTAATAATGCATGACAGATCACACACTGACAAGCTGAATTCATTTCTACTAAATGCGCATATCTATTGCATGAATGTCCAGCTAAGCTGACTTTCAAAAGCACGACTTGACAATGCAATAACGACAGATGCAAAATTCATAAAGAAAATCTGAACATGCATCGGGATGAATCTAATGGCATACAACATCATAATACTCTAGGGTATCTCCCCCTTGGGACTCTAAGTCCTTCTAAACACACTTCGCTGAAATACTAGGGTGGTGCGCGGGGCACCTATAGACTGGGTCATGATTGATCGTTCAATATCTGAAACTCACGAATGACTCAAGCTAACGTATAAGCTAAAAATGGGAAAAAGGATCTAGAAATGCACGTCATTAAGATTTAGGGCTCATAACATACCTAGGTCTATTTCAGGGGATTTTTCTCGATCAAGACGAGCCTAAAACACACGGAGTCTACCCTTTTGACTCAGCACCCTAAATTTTTGCATTTTATGGCCTGGATCACCACACGCAAAGCATACATCACTACCAGCTCTACACATACCTTGGTGGTGCCTGCCACACTCTCCATAACACGGATGGGTATGAACATCACTAGAACTACTATGGGCTTTAGAACTTGGAGCTCCCTCAGATCTAACACCCCCAAACACAGGTACGGGTGAAGTTGCTGAAGATGGAGATGGAACTAAAAATATCAAACCATATTGAGAACTACAACCACCTTAAGACCCTGACTGTGAGAAACCACGACTACCTATCTTGGCTCTCTTACTTACCTCTCTCTCTTCTTCATCTTATCTACCTCAATTTGTTACGCAGATATCATCAGTCCAGTAAGGTCCATATCTCTATAAAGTATAACAGTCATACACTCTTTAACACTAACCCGAATACACCAGTTACAAAATTACTCATACTCGCTCTAGGGTCAGCTATCATGTCAGGAGCATACTTAGCTAATTGGTTAAACTTAATAAAATACTCTATCACGGTTATGGAACTTTGACTTAGGTTCATGAAATCTTTTACCTTAGCTTCTCTCATTTCTAGCGGGGAAAGCCAATCTAGAATGGCACTCTGAAAGTCTAGCCAAGTCACAAGAGTTGCATTCTCCCCTCTACTCTTTTCCTACATCACTACCCAATCATGAGCAACATCCTTCAACCTGTAAGATGCTAACTTAACACTATCCTTCTAAAAAATATGCATAATATGGGTGATCTTGTTCACCTCCGCTAGATAAAGTTGCGAGTCCTCACCTACTACTGACCTAAAGAATTCGGGCGGGTTTATTTTCAAGAAACTTCTGCTTCTGGCTATGGATGAGTCCCCATCTCACTGAGGTAGGGTTGTATCCTGACGATTGCCTTGAACTCTAGTCACAGCTTGGGCTAGCGCCTGAACAGCTGCTCAAAACTATGTATGTGACGCACTCTTATTCTCAGGATTTACTGGCTGTGACGGCTGATCATCAACCCCTTGGATAAAATCTCTGCGAGGAGGCATAATCTGTAATTGGAAGAAACAAGTGGATTAGACTGGGAACCAACTTGATCTCATGCTCACTTGAACAAAATTATCACTAAAAGATGGGAAACTACTCCTAAGAACATCCTGTAGCCGCGGGTATGTTAATGTGGTGTGCTACTTACCCATGAACAAGACTCTACTAGATGCGGCTTTTCAAACTACCCAGGACACTCTTGAAACATAGGCTCTGATAACAAGTTTATAACGCCCCGAGATCCCATCCCAAGACGTCACACAGTGCTTATAACCCTAAAGGACCACAAGCTAACCCTTTACTCATATATATATATATACACTGCATAATATCTGAAATTAAATACGAAAACTATCCAGAAGATTCAACATATCTATGAATACTCATAATACAGAAAACTGAATGCAAATACATCCATCGAAAGAGCCTCTAAACTATTTGAACTGTGGAGTTAATGGGAAAGGACCCCAACTAACTCATCAACTAAAAATAAACAAACACTGAAGCAATAATATGAACTGAAATGCATTCTCAATAGAATAAGACTCACTGCTACTGCTGCTGACTGGGATTGAACTGTTGTGGATACTCTAGATCCTGTGCCTCTTAACCTATGGTGTCAAATAAAACACCACAGCACAAATGCTTCAGTAAAGAAATGTACCGAGTATGTTGACGAGGTTGGCTAATGCAAGGGCTTATGCATGCACAATATCTTAACTGAATAATCATGAATATGCTGCATAAGAACACATACATATATGCACAAACCATGGAAACAATCACCACAACTCTAGATACTGAAACTCGAATACCACTTTACTGCAGACTGAACTCACTACTGACACTAAGATACAGAATCACTGACTTATCTAATACTGACAATTGAGAGTCTGGACGTACTTACTGCAATTACTAAATTTTTTGCTTACTACATTCGATTGATAAAATTAGAGATCATTTTTTCTATCAGATTATTTTGAAAGCGATTATCAATGATAAGAAGTATGATCATGTCCGAATTTGAGAACAAGAATACTCAACAAAATCTGAGGTGAAGATCAATCCTATCAGATGGGAGATCTCTAGATATGACAACAAGAATACTCAACATGGTCTGGGACTGATATTAAGACCCTCAGATGGAAGATCTCTAGATATGAAAATAAGAATCTATATCTGAGACCAAGCTTATCTGAAAGGATAGTCCATGAATTAATGGAACTATCTGAATGCCTCACTGATATAGATGACTGTACCACATAGTCCTGATTTCGAAAGATTGATACTGAAATTGCAACTCTGGAAAGTAGTTACTTAATCGACATGCCCCAACCTACCATATGTGGGGTCAAACCTGTAACCATAGCTTGAAGGGTGTCAATACCATGCCATGGGTAAAGACCTCTTTGGTCAAGCTTCTCTAACGGGATGACCCTCACATAAAGTCAGCCTGAGGAAATATAATAGTCAAACCTCTTTGACGGTGATAGCCCTTACTAAAGTGGACTCCTGCGTCATGCCCTGTCTATGAAGTTCTAGAGTTCAGAGATTGATTCTAATTACTCGGCCTTAGGGAGCCTCCATCCTTTCCCTCGCTCGATGCTAGTTTCTACTCACAACTAAACGACTCTAAACTAACATCTTAACTGGACACAATTGAACTGAATATGATACTGATCATGTTTCTCAAAAGATCTGACTGAGTTAAGCTGAGATTACTTAGTTTCGTATCTAACGGAAAAGGTATTCAATAATGGTATCTGACTGACGATATAGAGCTTGAATAGATTACTCGAATTACTTTTAAAATTAGAATTGAATCACTTGAATACAATTAGATCTAAGTTGATTACAAGACTGAGGCTTGATTACTAGCGATATAGAGATTACAGAGATAACTGATATTACTGAGCTTTCTTAAGTTCTGCACTTGTCTAAGGATACAGAGTTCTATAGTTTATTTAGTTATGAGAATCACGGCTTGATTGGAATTATTGAAAAACTTACACGAGCTCTAGACAACAACTCTATTATCGTGTATAAATACCCCCAGAACTCGATAACATAAAACTATATCATAATCATTCTTGATTAGTCATCCCCAAAATCATTTATTCATTATCACAAGCATTCGTTCAACATCACAAGCATTTGTTTATCATTATAATCATTAAAGCATCTCACAGTCATTAAGACATCACCTTAAGCATTTAAGGATCTAAAATATCTATCATCATCACAATCACCAAGGGGTCACTTTATGCATCTTTGAATCATAATCATATAATAACGTAGGAGAAACATGCTACTAGATCATACTCGATTCAACAAGGTTTTACCTCAACTATTTCATACCTAAATCAGTCTTGACATGTGTTTGGATATTACATGGCTTAGGAAAACTTCATACTATCATGTCATAACTTACTCGCTAACCACTTGGCATGTATTAAAAACTTAGCATATATTACAAGGACTTAATTGGGGAATTTGCTAATATCACATCTCCACTTATTCACTAATGTCCTTCAAAAAACACTAGACATGCATGGGTTTAAACTTATTTGGGGATTTCCTACTACCATAGAATAATTTATTCACTTGGGCATTTTATCAAACACTAGGCATAAATGAACTAACTCCCAATTTGGGGTTTCATCTTTAACATACTACAATGGCCCTTAAGCTTCACCTACGATGTTTATCAAACCTAGGGGGAATATTCTTCGCTTATTCAACTATTTCTATACCCATTTGACATGAACACATCATATAGAAAGCAACATAACAAAGATTCATCACAAATATCACATAGATTTCACCTACTAGGGTCAAGGCTCATGAATCTTGTAAACAAACATGAATCAAAACTCAAAAACACATGTTACATCACTTTCAACTCATACAAATCATTAACAACTCATATACATTAAAATCCTTCAGTTTTGAAAATGTTTCTTGAGATTCTTAGATGAAAGAGACCCAAGAATCAATATCTACATAACTTAATCTTTGAAATTGGATGAATTCTAATGCTTTAGACTCTATTCGCACTTGTAATAAATAATTATCAAAGCCTACACTATAAGGAACTTGATTCTTGAAGAAATCTTGATGAATAATGGATGAATTTTTGGAAGATTAAGGTTCTTGAATTAAAACCCTAGATATTTTTTCTTAAGAGAATTGGAAGAGTAGATGAAGGAATTAGGGTTTGGATGGTGTTCCTTTTATTTCAACTCATCCTTGAGTTAAGGGGCCTTTATGATATTAATTCATGCTCAAATAGATTCCCACACGATTCAAAGTATTTCATACTTGGGAAGATATTTTTGAAATATTTGGACTCAGATTTTCTCTTTACCAAATACGCTCTAAGGCTTAGACTTGAAGAAAAATTTTATAAGGCATTACATGTTCAGATAATTTACTCAACTAGAGTAGTATGGTCTCATGACCCGAGACTGCCCCTTAGTCGTAATATGGTGCTTAGAGTCATAAGTTACCCCACGCTAACCTAATGTTTGGCATAACTCTAAGAATATGAAAAATAAGTAACGCAATACTGTGTAGGATCTAAACTGAAGTAACTAAAGGAAATAGTAGTAATGTAATACTGAATATCAACCAACACAAGAAATAAAATTATCTAACGACCAATATGCTGAAAATCTAAACATCTCTTTGAAAGTCTCTAACCATAATGAGTTGTTGGGATAAGCCCCCAACTAACTCCAACTGACTGAAACTAAAAGTATGTGGAAAAGAAACATTGATAATTAGTCCTCAAATAAAGAGTACTCACTAAAAACAATTGTTGAATATTGCGTGGGAACGTGCCAGGTACGATCAAAGTTTTGAGTGTTTGAACATATATTATGAGACAATATAGCACAATAAAGTATATATTCAAGTCTTTGAATGTACTAAGTATGTGAGATGGGAAATTAACTAGTTAATTTGAACATGAATGCATGAAACATGATAAGCTAAATGCAAGACCAAGTATAAGCATATACTACATAAAACTGTATAATTGAATACAAGGTAATATATATATGAACTGAAACATAAGTTGAACATAAACTAAGGACTGAGGGTGATAGCAATAATCGACATACCCTAGTATGAGTAAATTATGGTCAAACGTATAACCCCAATTGGAAAAAGGGTGATAGTACCTTTCCATGTGTACCAACACTGGCTGCGTGGATCCATTAAAATGATATCCGGATGGACTAGGGTTTCATGACATAACTGATGGGTGATTTTTTATTACCTATAGAGGCATCATACTTCTTAAACTTAGGGACTTGTACCAGAGGTTTCAAGCCTTAACAGACGTGTGAGACTTTATCCCTGCATTTACTCAGTGCTAAGTACCACTCCCAACTAAATAATACTGAAAATGGTAGGGTTTTGATGCCATAACTTATGGGTGAATCTTTATTACCTATAGGGGTGTCATAGTTCTTAAACTTAGGGACTTCTACTAGAGGTTTTAAGCCTCAACTGATGAGTGAGACTTCATCCTTACATTTACTTGGTGCTAAGTACCACTCCCAACTGAACGACACTGAAAATTGTATATGCTTAATATAATAGTATTCTTGAAAATAGAAACATATGAATAATCTGAAGTGCTCAAAACATGTAAAATTATATATGCATAAAATCCTAGGTATTAGGTGTTAATAATCCACTAGCTCTTTCTAATGCAGCTGGACATGATAATATTTTAAAGTTGATCATAATAGAGATTTCACAAAATAATGCCCAAACTTAAGAATTTATCAAAAATAAGCAAATTCATGATGGTGAGTATAGGAAGATACAAATCTTATAGAAAATATGTACTCAAGGTTGAATTCAAGAATTAAACTAAAATTCGAGGAAACTCATAACTATCATGGAACCTTAGATAAAACGGGAGAATTAAACTTCAGAGTTTGAAGACATATTTCTGACTCAATTGGTAGAAGGGGCCTATTGATGAAATCCCACGTACTTGTAGGTGGAAGCCTTTGATAAATCCTTGGAGTTTGTGCTTGATGTTTTGGGATCCTACACTGTAATTTAAGTAGAGAAAATCACTCTTTTTTACTAAGTATCGATGATTTTAAGTTTATGATATGTTAGGGTAGTATTAATTCCCAATAAATAGTCTTGGAGCACCCAAACGACATGGGTTTAGGGTTAAAAGAATCAAAAAAGTAAAAAAGTCCCTTGTTAAAATGCTTAGGAAATTCTTTGAAGCTATCATCACGGCTCGTTATGTCTGGAAATGAGTCAGGACCTGAGGACTTAAGTTTAGGGTCCTTTTTATTTTGAGAACATCCCATCTCTCGATGACTAGTTATTTCTAATAATGCGTCGTCATGAGGGTTTATCCAAGGGGTTGATTTCTTTGTTCATTTCTATTGCGATAATAGGTCAACACCTAATGACTCATTTAGTCTAACAATGAGTCATGTGCTGGAATCTTTCCACAAGAATAAAATCCTTGGTCCCTAACTATAGTGACAAATACTCCAGGCTATTACTCATTGTGTCTGACAACAAATTATTGCCAGAGCCATTTCCACTGGAAGTTAGATGGTGCCTTAAAGAATTTTCCACAACTTTTTACTATGATCTCGAATTAAAGAAAGATTAATGGCATTGGAAAGCTAATTTAATGGCCTATATTTTGGAAGGTATAGAGATTAAAAACTTGTTGTGTTATAATATCTCCCCCTTGGAAAGATTCATCCCTAAATAAAACTATGTTATAGTTATAAGTAAAACTTGAGATTTTAGAATTAAATACTTACGAGCTGAAACATGAATTGATATTTGATTCTATGACTGATGCATTGACTTAAATGAACTTACTAATCCATGTTATGATATGAAAATAACTAAATTTATTGAGATAGACATGAGAATGAATTAATTAATTAAGTGAACAATTACCTCAAGTTTGGACTGAGTTCTAAGAGACAAGATGTTTATACTTGGCCAACATATCTTCCTTAACTTACCAAGTTGTTCCCTTAACTGACTAACTTCTCCATTGAACCTTTACCAAAGAGTCCTCTTTATTCCTCAAACCATGGACTTGATAATCAAGTACCTCAATCGGGACCTCTTTATAAGAGAGACTATTTTCTACACTAGACCTTTTTAAAGAGACCACTAAGGTTGGATCACCAGTGCATTTCATCAACAAGAAAACATAGAAAATTTGAAGCACTGATGCTAATAGTGCAGGCAATTTTAACGTTTAGGCTACCTTACCATATCAACTCAAAATCTTATAGGACTAACATAATGGGGTCTGAGCTGCCCTTTCATACCAAATCTCTTCACCCCTTTCATGGAAGAAATATTTAAGTATACAAAATCACCAACATCAAACTCAAGATCCCTTGTTTTCACATATGCAGAGGATTTCTAACAACTCTAAGCAGTCTTCGGCCTTTTCCAATAAGCTAAAATTTTTCCATTGTCTCATGCATTTAATTTGGACCTATCAAGGTAGCCTCAGAAAACTAAAACTAACCAATAGGAGATCTACACCTCCTACCATAAAATGCTTCAAATGGGTCCATCTACTTACTGAAGTGTAGATGTTATTATAACCAAACTCAATCAATGAAAAGTGATCATTCCAACTATGCTTGGAATCAATCACATACACCCTCAATATATCTATTAAGGTCTAAATAGTCCTCTCAACCTAACCAGCTATCTGTGGGTAGAAAGATGTAATGAGATGAAATTAGGTACCAAGACCCTTCTGATAAAAGTCTTCCAAAATCAATAAGTGAACTGGGTACCTCTATTTGAGATAATGGTCAAAGGAACCCTATGAAACATTACCAACTCTCTAAGATAGACCTTAGCATAATATTTGGTTGATTCAAAGTTGTTAACTGGACCAATTTAGTCATTCGATCTATGATAACCCAAATGGAATCATGTTGTCGATGAATGTAAGGCAACCTATAATAAATCCATATCCAGCACCTCCCACTTCCAAGTAGGAATACTATATTCTTAGAGTGTACCACTAGATCTCTAGTGCTCAACTTTATCCTTCTAGCAATTTGGATAGTAGCCATAAATTTTGCAATATCCTTCTTCATTCCATTCCACCAACAAAATTCCAGCAAGTCATGATACATCTTTAAGGATCTTGGGTGAATAGAATATGTGGAATCATGAGATTCTTCTTAAATTCATTTCCTTAAGTCATCCACATCTAAAATGCATAATCTTCTTTGAGAGTAAAGAACATCATCTCCCTCTTGGGAGAAAACCTCCACCTACTAATTAAAAAACAACTCTTTCAACATTTGCAAAGTAGGATCTCTATTATGTTTTTCCTTTATTTCAGCAACAAAAGAAGATTCTAACCTATTTTAAACCCAAACACTACCTTTTGTTTAATCAGCCACCTAAACTACCAACTTAGAAAAATGATAAACCTCATAAAGTAACTCTTTCTTATCATCCCCACTAGGTGAGAAATAGTCCCCATAGAAAATCTACTAAGGGAACTGGAAATAATATTGGCCTTACGTGGATGTCACAAGACACTCATATCATAGTATTTCAAAAGCTCTAGCCATATTTTCTGATGCAAATTTAGATCCTTCTTATTGAAATACTGACGAATCTTGTGATCAGTGAACACATCAATATGAAAACCATTAAGATAATGCCTCCTAATCTTTAAGGCAAACATGACTACTGCAAACTCCAGATAATGAGTTAGGTAGCTTTTCTTATAAGGCTTGAGTTTCCTAGAGACATATACTTTGACCTTGCCCCACTTCATCAATACTTAACCAAGACCAACTCTAGAAGCATCACAATATATCACAAAACCATCTAAACCGTCTATAAGAGTCAAAAGTAGAGTGGAGGTAAGTCAAGTCTTTAACTCTTTAAAACTCTTCTCGAAAGACTAAGACCACTAGAATTTGAATTTCTTCTGAGTCAGTATGTACTTAAAGATGAAATAGAGGAAAATCCTTCAACATACCATTTGTATTAATAGGCTAAACCCAAGAAACTTCCAATATCTGCTGGACAGATAGGTCAATGCCAGTTTCTTACCACTTTAATCTTCTAAGGATAAAATTAAATTCCTTCAGCAGAAATAATATGGCCAAAAAATGATACTGATTTAAACAAAAAATTCACACTTGCTAAACTTAGTAAATAATCATGATCTTTAATATTCTATAGGATAATCCTCAATTGATCTGCATATCCACCCTCACTTAAAGAATAAATGAGGATGTCATCTATGAAGAATATAACAAACACGTCCAGGTACTGGTTATACACCTTGTTCATCAAGTCAATAAAAGTTGTTGGAGCATTTGTTAATCCAAAAAACATGAAAAAAAATTTATAGAGACTATATCGAGTTGTGAATTGTGATAGGATACTTATTCTTGATTGTGAGTTTATTCAACTGACGGTAGTCGATGCACATTCTAAGAGAGTAATATTTTTTGTACACAAAAAGAATTAGAGCACCCCATGAAGAGACACTTGACTTCATAAAACCCATGTCTAAGATATATTTTAGTTTTCCTTCAATTACTTAAGCTTCATTGGAGCCACTCTATAAAGAGGAATTGAAATAGGTTAGGTATCTGGAAGGAGATCTATTCCATAGTCAATTTCTTACATGGGGGGAACTCGTTAAGAAATACCTCTGGAAATTCTTTTAATAAAGCATCTGACAATATATTCGGGAGATTGGACCTTGAGTCCTTAAATCACACAAGATGATAGATGCACCCATTGGAGATTATTTTTCTTGCTTTAAAGAACTAAACAAACCAACCTATTGGCACCGAGGTACTACCTTTCCACTATAAGACTTGCTTATTTAGAAACTAAAATTGAACTACTTTATTTCTACAATCAACTAAAGCATAGAACGAGTGGAGCCAGTCCATGCCAAGAATAAAATCAAAATTAGTCATATCTAACTCTATAAGGTTGACTGAAGTAACCTTTTGGGATACTATGATTGGACAATTTCTATATACCCATCAAGCTATAATTGAACTGCTGAATGGAGTAGAATTTGAGAAAGTTTCTTTTAGGAGTTCAGGTCTGACAGAAAATTCTACTACTATTAAGGAAGTCTAAAAGGAAAATATGTTTTTGGAATCTAACAATGCATAAACATAAAGGTGAATGACTTGAAACATTCCAGTAACCATGCTAGGAAAAGCCTCATAATCCTATTGAGTTTTAAGGGTATAGAACATACCCTAATATTATCAATTAGTTGTACTAGAGGTGGCAACCTACTAAGTTGGGCGACCTACTAGAACTACTTAAGAGTTTTCTTAGCTCTATTGACTCATTCCTACCACTCTATATATCTGTTGAGCAATCTCTCACTCTATGGCTTGACTTTTCACTCTTAAAATAGTCATCACTTCATAGACTCAGCCTTATGGTTCCTACCATATCTCTTGAAAACTGGGTTGGCATGAGTACTATACGCTACCCTAATACTTAAATACTTGCACTCTATCTTGAGTCTTTTATCTGAACTTATGCATTGGAGCCCTAGTATAAGATAAGGCTGGAGCTAAAGATTTCTAGTGGAACTAAGAGCAATTTACACCATCTAAAATCTACTGAGAGAAATTAAAGCTATAAATTCTGGCACTGTTATTCTCCCTTTCCTTTTCATTGATCTTCTCATTCTCAACCTATTTAGCATAGACTATAAATCTAGAGATATCTATTTCCTTAGCAAACATGGTTTTCCTACACTCCTTGACCATATCCTAATAAAGACTAGACACAAAGTTGAATTTCTCTATGTTTCTAGGGTTTTGGGTATCTCTAGTATGGTTTGTAGCCTTGGTGAGTTAGTGGGTATGCTTTGGTGGTTTGTTCTATCTAGTGTATACAAAATTGGTTTCTTGTGTTTTTAGCCAGTGATTTATCCTCTATTTTGATTTTGTTTTTGCAACTATGTTTTGTTTTCTCTAATGGATATACAATTGGATACTTGTGTTTTCAGCCCATGATTTATCCTCTATTGTTTTTTTGTTCTACATCTATGTTTTGTACCCTTTAGTAGATATAGTGTATTGGTTATGTTTTAAGCTGATGATTTATCCTCTATAGTGATTTTGTTCTTTGGCCATGTTTTGATGTTGGTTCGACATAATTCAGCAAGAATATGTTTGATTTGGATACTAAGGGTGATTGGTATTTGGCCTTAGATCAAGCTTATTGTCTTTAATTCAAACTTTATGCATTGGAATGGCAATTTGGAGGTATCTTCAGCTTTGTCTTGAGTAGTGGAGATCGAGCGGTTCATACTTTATCCCGATAATTCATTATGGTTAGTAAGCCTACTCTGTGGTTACCTATTCGGTCTTCTTCAATTTAGATGGATTGTGGTTGATAGGTCTTCAAATGATAGTATGTAGACAAAGTGTTGGTTCTTTTAGTTTGACCTTGATTTCCAATTATCATTGGGATTTTAGAATACTTTACTTAGTTGGAGTAGTTGAGACACCCTAGTTTTGACCCTTAGACAATTTCTTGAATTTGAGCTTCTGGCATTATACAACTTAAGGATACTTATCCTATGATGTCCTCCACTTGTAGGTTACTCAATATGGTTTTGTTTGGTTTGTCAAAGGTATTAATGGACATCATTCTAGTCTTATGTTAGGGTACAAAAAGTATAGTGTCAAACCATATTATGTCCTGCGTCTAGCCTGGATGATTTTGCCTAAGGTATGGCTCTAGGATACTAATCGCATGATTTGATACAACTTAGGACATGAACTCATATTTTGGATAGAATTGGATTCCAATATTCTTTCTAGGGTATGATTAGGGGGTACCACTCATATGGTTGGGGTACGATTTAGGCGGAGTCATACCCTCCTATGCTTTTTTTCAGCTTTTAAGCTAAGGACATTTTAGATATTTCCCACCTGTTAAACTCTTAAGACCCCACATCTAAATCACATTGTGGCCTTTCATAACACATGTTGAAAGATCAAATCATTCCCAAAACTCTCTAAACACTCTCTTGAAGATTGGGCTAGGGTTTCTACAAGGTGCTCCTCTTAAGGCTCAAGACTCAAGTTCTTTCGGTCAATCTTCTTCAATAAAGAATATGAATCTTCTCTAATTGTAAGTCATTAAATATCATGTCTTTTAAACATTGATTAAGGTGCATTAATGGTAGTTTTGAAAACCAATGTTTTGGGTTTTGTTGCATATTATTGAGTATTGTTTACTCTTGTTTCAATTATGTTTATAAATGTTTTAATGAGTGTTTCACATATGTGTGTGCTTGGTAATTCTAATTTAACAATTGGTTAATGTTTAACCCTAAAAGTTGATGCTTTTTACTTTGGTTTTGGTGTTGGTAAAGGTATTCCCTCAATGATTTTGGTGAAAATGTCTAAGAGAACAAACAAGTCACATGATGAATCCAGTTTTGCACTAATGCTTGGTATGAGAATGTTAATGAAAGATTAATTATTTTTAAAAGGTCTTGATGACCATAAATTGAATTTAAATATGTCCTGATCTAAGGCGTCGGCCTAATAAATATGAATGGTTGGTAAACAGTTTAAGGAATGCCTTATTGACCTTGTAATGATTTAGATGGTAACCTTGTTGGTTAATTGACTAAAAAGGTTTGATTACCTAAACATTAAATTGATTTATGTCCTTACTAGTTACTTGGTTTGAGTCCCTAAATGTTGAATTGAATAGATAGCATTGTTTAGACAATGGTTTTGAGTCCCAAAGTTGAATGGTAATGGTTAAGGCATATTGTACACTTGCAAGTAGAGTAGTTATGACGATACCAATAGATTAGGATTTAAAGCAGGATATGTAGTTGGGCTGTGAAAGTGGAGTCTAAAGGACAAACGCCGAGAACCGCGCTAGCCGATGCGGGTGTCTATATGAATGGGAGGTTTAAGTCCCCCAAATGAATATATGTATGGGAGGTTACAGTCACCCATATTGTATACATTGGTGCTATGTCACCATAATTATGCGAGGAGACTTGAGTCCATATAAGTATATACAGTTATGGATATTCTATGGTTCGTGTAGCTACACGCACTAGGTCCCTTCCAGCAAAGGGAAAGCTGGGTCTATATGTCCTATGGGTTCCTTGTTCTATTACAGTTATGCTACATAACCGAGGTTAATGATTTCAAAGTTCATGCTAATCTTGTTCCCTATCCCGACATGGTATATATGTATGTATTACATTGGTTATACATATTGGTTTATTGTTTTTGAAGTATTGGCATTATTTTATCCTTATCCTTCAATTATATGCTATCTCTCCAACCACTAACCATCCTCGGATGTTGTATCCCCACACAATATAGGTGCTGGTCATACTATCACACCTCTTGTATAGTGACTTGGATTCGAGCACAACTTATGTTGACTTGAAGTGGTGAGCTTTCATACTTCAGAAGGAACTATTTCTTTCTTTCAGTTTCTTTTAGTCTTTATTGTTTTAGACTCGGATATTGGTATTGGCTATGGTCGGGGGAATTTCTTGATCGAATATTCTTGCTTTGTTTTAGAACCTTTAAATGAACAAACTGTGGACTTGGGTATGTTATGGAATGGATATGGATTCGATTATTGAAATATGGTTTGTTGGTTTTTGGGATTGGATATCGGGGGTGATCTCTGATAATTCTTAACTTACACATCAATTTAAGTGCAATGTGTTCGTCATCACTATTTTTATCCCACTTTAGAGTCGGGGTCGAATCCACGAGGAGCAATGTGAGTGGCAATCAAATTAGCTCAAAACAATGGATACTTGTTAAATTCAAAACTAGAATACAAAATTATAAAAGTAAGGGGTAGTGAAATGTCACAAATAATATTTCTTTTTTTGGGATTTTCTAGTATTAATTCAGGGCTACGTATTATTAGAGTCTACTCAATTAGGCATGGATCTTGGGATTGTGCTTTCTTAGAGGGGACATATGCATAAGCGTGTGATGACTTGATGCAAACTATAAATGTTGGTGATGTGGTAGGCTAGGTTAGAAATCCTTGACTCTAGTTTGTCAACAAAACGTCAATGGTGTCACTCATTGATCCTTTCGAGTACCTAATGAGTGCTTCAATGAAAACCACCTAATACCTCAATTAGAAACCCCTATTTCTAGTATGGTGCCCTTAGTATAATTAAATTCACAATCACCCTTATGTCTTAAATAATGAAAATCATGCTCACAAATTTTCTATTATTAACTTGGTTCCGACATCCCTCTTTTAATGACGATATGAGTTCCTAAAGTTTACCTAAACCCCCTTTTCATGGATGGTTTAGGCTTTCAAGAGCTTGGAATTTTCACCCCCAAACCCTATTTGGGCATTTGAGGCTCACCTACAATTCCCAAAAAATTTATTCAATAAATAATAAAAACTAACATAACAAAATAGTAAATGCACTAGTAAATCACATCTCACACATATTTTCACCCTATTATAGCATATTCCCAAGAGGAAAAAATAGCTACTCATAAGAAAAATAAGTAAAGATTTTACCCAAAATCTCCATTGATTTGATTTGAGAAAATCTAAGTAAATGTTACTTCAAACTGTGATATCCAACAAATCTTCAATGGGTGTGCACTAATTCTTCACTTGGAAGTGACTCCAAAGTATTCTTCACCTAAAATTTATACAATACTGTCTTATACAAAACTGAAGGCTACAACCCTAGAACAATGCGTAAGAGTTGGGAAAGATGGAATGAATGATTAGGGTTTGAATCTTTCTTTTGTTAAATTTGAGAGCAGCCACGTGCATTTATATTTCTGCCCTTGGGCTTCACTTTTCCGCTAGACCGCGATCACTTGGCCATGACCGTGGCAATTGTTACCACGATTAGCTCACGCAACCATGGGAGGTTGTCCTTATTGATTGACCGAGATTGAAGACCGCAACCATGGTAACTGAGGTCATGTCTGATCCAGGTCTTTAGTTGTACTTTCTAGCATCCTTTTGATCCTTTTTGGCTTCAATCCGCATCTTTTCATCTCATCAACAATATGCCGAAAAATGTGGATATTAGTGCATTCAATCACAATTATGTCTCTTTTATTCATTCAAAACATGTTAATGTGCATGAATGTTGAGTGCAAATGAGTGGTAAAATCACCACTCATCAACACTCCCAACATAAAGCTTTTCTTGTTCTCAAGTAACACTGCCCCTTATCATGAGACATTACACTTTTATGCCAAATTTTCATGACTCAAAGATCACAGTGACTTCAAGATTAGTGACTACCGCAAGTAGCTCATTGCACATGAGTCTAAGCTATTCTTACAACACCCTTTAACATAAATTTAATATCTAAGGATGCAGAATACTTTAAATAGACACCAACAAACAACAACCAATACTCTAAAAGTGACTCACTTTTGATCAAAACTAAATTGTACTCCATTTGCCTCATTGCTCGAAAGATGATAAAATCGCCGACGTCAACTAGTTCATATGCCTCCTAACAATAAAGAAAATTCCTCACACCAAGCTACAAAATATGCAATAAGGAATTTAAGTGAAAAAACTCTCCTTCTCATAAAAGAACTCTCTACGTCAACAAGTGTGATACCATAGGCTTGACCCTAATTTCAATTGCCGCTACAAAGAAAGTAAATTGTTGCAAACCTCAAAGGAGAAAGTAAATTGTTGCAAACCTCAAAGGACTTTTTGATCTTGTTATGTAGGTTCAGGTTAGGGTAGGATATCATTTAAGAATAACATGGCTACACCCTTCCTTTAACATCTACATCACACTATTTAATCCGCTTTTTTGACTATAGGCCACTCCTTTTTGATCTTTTATCTTTTCATATGCCAACTTTTTTTATTCCTTTGTTCACCCACTTTTTTCTATTTTTTTCTTGCAATTTTCATGCAATTCATTCCTTTGTTGGACCATTTATTTTTCTATTCATTTGTTTTGATGATTAGGCACTTAGGTATTTGACTTATAACTTCGTGGCCCCATACTTACTTCCATCAATATTCACTACCCCCAACTTAGGCTTTTAGCCTCAAGTTGGATTTTCAAGTTTAAGGAGGGTATGGTTCAAAAGAGGGATAAAAAAATGGTTCATGAATTTTAATGTATTTGTCAAAGAAATGTCCAAAGGCTCAAAGCAAGTTACTAGGGATTACATTTATGCATGGGTAGGACTTTTAAGATAAAGTGGATTCCAAAGTCACAAATATGGCCTAAGATCATTTCTGCAACAAAGTACAATCAAAATTAGCCTTTAGAGACTAATAGGGTAAGTTCTAAATAAAACTAGTATACAAGAGATGAATACAAATAGCTCACCATACATGGCATGCAAAATTTTCCAAGGAGGCTCTATTGCCTCTCCCGTTAGAGACAAAATTTGAGTATCTTTCACTATTAACAAGTAAAACATTTGTGGAGTCACAAAAAGAGAAAGAGTTTTGTTACAAGGTTTCTCACATCCATGCCATTGATTTTTGAAAAATTTTTGGATAGAGGGGGTTGTTTGTCTTCCTTTTGCACCATGCTAAATTTGCTAACTTACGTCTACAACCAAAGATTTAGCCTCACATTTCGACTTAATATGGGCAAACCAACAATATGGCTACTCAGACTTTTCCAATGGTGCATAATGAGATCCCAAATTTACAATGCCACAGGTACTCATACTTCCATTGCATGAATGACATAGATTACACGGGCACTCAAAGATCCCCTGCATCGTTGTCTCAAAACCCAAATATAATGCTTTACCCTTAAGAATATTATCAATCAACAAATCATACGGCTAGGCTTGCCATGGATAAAACTTCATGATAATCCATGAAAATGTGGGCTCTATCAGAGTGCCCCAATATTGCATACAAAAATAAAATAAAAATATCATCTACAAAATCATCACGATAATATAAAAATATCCTGGCAACACATCAAAACAATACAAATATAGGGAAAGGCACCCCAACTGAAAGGCAAGCAGTGTCCCCACTATATAATCAATTAAAGCATAAACAAAAGGTAAGGGTCCTGCTTGAATCTATATCAAGAGCTCCACTCTCCTGCTGACTTTGTACGATCACCAGCAGAATCATTAGCTGACCAGAATATAGGGGCCTCGTCATCACTCTCCAACCGCGGAGAAGGTAGTTAATCATTGGGTTTGACCACCTTGAAGATGCCCTTTACCTCTTTCCACAGCTTTCTAAAGACTTTTTCTCTCTTTTTTCCTCTCTTCACCATCTTCTCATGCGACTCCTTGATGTCCCTTTGTGATGAATCCAAGGGTGAATAAGCTCTCCCAAGCTGGAAATTGTGGCTCCTTGCATTTTTTGCTCCTCCCAGTATATCTCATAATCTGTCTGAGCTACTTATGAATGGTGATTAGTAGAGGACTCTCCCTGTCCCTAAGTTAATCTGGATAATAGCTAACTAACCACCTGCATCTAAACTGAGATGTCCTCGAAGAGGTTGGCTATTGAAGGTTTACAAGAGTCTATGTCATCTTGGGTTGACGTGCCTAAGTCCACCTTCTTTTTCTTACTCGGACTAGGGGTACTCTCACATTAGAATTTTAGTGGAAAGATATAGGGGCTTGGGTTCATCAGATTACCTATAGCACGCTCCTCCATTTATATACTCTTACAAAGCTCAGTGATAAGGGAAGGAAAAAGAAAAAGTATACCCCCATCGTTCTTAAAGTTCTGCCACTCTGAGATAAAAATCTTGCCCATGTTAAAAGTAATGCTAGAGAGAATGCAAGCCACCATCCACATCGCAAAACTGTCATAATAGTCATGCGAGTGCATGACGATACTCTGATGTAGATAATATTCATCCAAAGCCTGTCCTCAGCTGTGAAGCCATTCATTAAAATATCTCTCTTGGTGGTGGCCAATAGAACTTCTTTGTGCAGACATAGTATGTTTACCATAGAGGTCCCTAGCTCATATGATTTTTCTTGGAAATGATCCATGTCAGAATTCGTGTAACAACCCAAATCTGGTAACCGGAATGCTACATGGTGCTCATGACCCCAAAGGACCACAAGCTAACCCATGACTAACATTTGTACCTATAAACTGTATACATCATGTAAAATGCACAAATAATAGGCTGACACATTCCATAAGGTTAAAAAACCAAATAAAACATCTGATAAAACCATCTCCAACTAATGTGGTATCATAATACCAAAATTAAAGTAAATATCTAGAAATACTGAAATCTGAATCTAGTATAAAAGCCTCTATCTAACTTGACTGTCTGAATAAGGAGTTGATTGGACATGTCCCAAACTAGCTCTATCTACTAAAAACTAAGCAGAAACAATGAGATAAATAATTATATCATCCTTGAATTATGAGGACTCACTGCTAAATCTGGTAGCAGAAATCTTGAATGCTACTGATGCTCTGGAGATCATGCTTCTGAACCTATGGTTAAAAAACACCATTGTACATATGTATCAGTATGATTGAATGTACTGGTATACAAGTGAGGTAGGATGAATACAAAGGGTTTATGTAACACCCCAAGAACCCATCCTAAGATGTCATATCGTGCTTAAGGTCCCACGTGGACTCAAGCTAACCCTCTAAGCCTGTCATCACTTTCATAACTTACTGTAACACAAATCATGCTAAGATAAATAGGAATAAGCATGTCATGACCATGCATAGATACAAAATGATACTGTCCTGTACAACCAAAATACTGAGATCCTGTACATACTGGCACACTAATCTAACAAAGCCTCTACTACATAAGACTGAGGAGCCATTAGGACAGATCCCGAACTGACTCGTACTAAACCAAAAATAAATGACCATCTATCAGCAAGACAAAATTATAGATCCTGGTCCTCGAACCATGAGGACTCACCAACTTCAGAGATGTAGAAGAAGGTACTTAAAGATAACTATCGCTGCTGAGACTGAGCACCTGAACCTATATCACGATGAAATATAGAATACAAAAGAGTATGGGTGTCAGTACATAGGAATGTACCGAGTATGCAGGGGTGGATGCAACATTTAAATAATATCATAAATGTATAAGAAAATCACGCATGCTAACCATAATAAGTCTCTTTACTTGAATTATCTGAAACATTTTTCTCATAAATCATTAGTAGTAATACATGCTTCATAACTCAAACTCTCTAACTTATGACTTAGAGTGACATGGTAACTCAAGAGACTAAAATCATTATGGACGTGGGAGTTTCTTATAACCGAAATGACTACACCATTTGAGCTGCATGGAGTCCAATGTTTTTCCCTCCTAAGGAGAGAACCCCACATTGGCAGGGGTGTTGTACTCTTGCCAGGGGGTACAACCTCAATCTCATCTTCACATTCTCATACTCAGCCTTTGGCCCACAATTATCAACATCAATCCTATGGTGGTACGTAGCTTTGCGGAAATAGCAAATTTTCTGGTCTGTGCTAAATACTCCTCCAAGACTCAGCTCAGAACGCGTTAGGAAATCCACATCAATCAATATCAACTCATGTTTCTATTATAAAGACCAAAGTATAAATATATATATCTCATCTGAAAATTATAATCATCTTGTGGATTCCTAACTCGACTCAACTCAACACAATCTTTCTCAATATCTAGTACATTTGTTTATCAAATCATTTCAAATATTAAAGACTTCATGGAAACATCATAAGACATATTATTCCCTCTCAATTTCACATATCAATATACAATCAATAGTCGAATTTCTCATGGAAAGGCATAACTCATGACACTTGTCTCAAATCATTCAAAAATCATCAATTCGAAATAAAAATATTCAACTCATAGAACTTTACTTAAATTTCTTAGAAATCATCAATACATAATGATAATATACGGCTAATGGAATAAATTCTCAATTTAAGAAACATGATGGTCAAATAATCATAAACATCAAACTTATTCAACACAAATCTCATAAATCATTAATAGAGAAATTCAGGTGTAAACCCACTTGCAATATCATGTAAATCAATAATAGAAAGCAAATCTTTAGGCACAAGAATGAAAGAAGTGTTCTTGTTCAAACCCCACATACCTTGGATTTTGATTTTTTTTGAAATGTAGAAACTTGTTTGGATCTTCTTCCTTATACTTTGAGACCAAGATTCTTGATGCCTTTGACTTAGGGAACTAAATTCTTGAATCACTTTGATTCACTATGGAGGATTCTTGAATTTACTTGGAAGAAGATTGGTTTTTTGGGTTTTAAAAGAAACCCTAATCTCTAGAGGTTTCTTGGAAGAGGAAAGGAGAAAAGAGAGAAAATGATCACGTCTTCACTACTTAGATATATATATATACAGGGCCATAAGGAGTAGAAATGAACAAAATACCCTTTTGAGAAAGTTGAAAATTGCAGATCGGGGCCTGTGAAGGTCAATCTGATGGTTTGTCAGATGAGCTGACGGTCCACCAGGTTGTCCGCCACTCAAGTGCCAAATCTGGAACGTTCTGCCTTGGAGGGACAGTTAGAGTGACAATCCATCAAAGGGTGCGATAATCCACTAAGTCTTACGTCAATCGAGGCCCAGGAATGGGATATTCTTTCTCGGCCTGTCGGACCCATTTGACAGTCCGTCAACTTTTTAATGGTCCACCAACCAGGCCGTCACACGATGGTCCTAAAAAAAGGTTACTACCTTGGCTTGATGGGATACTTAATGGGCCACCAGGGACCTGACAGTCCACCAAGTTTACCATCAAACCTGGGCATTCTGATACTGTTTAATAAAATGGTAATAACTCCTTCGTCCGATGTGAAATTTTTATGAAATTTGTATTAATGGAAAGCTTATTCAATGCTCAACATGAAAAAAAGTGAAAATTAGAGACATACAACATGGTTTAAATCTCAATTACCTTGGAAGTCATACATATTCATTCAAGAAGATAGATTTAGGCTTAAGAAATAATCGGGGTATTACAGTTTAGATGTATAAATAATGCTAACTAACTATATAATATGAACACGAGAATACACGCATAACTCAGACACTGTAACTAAATTCATGATGATACATACTACTGATAGCATGAGTTACTGATAATTGATATAACTGATGTTGAGCGACTATTTCTGACAATTTATGTTTTGATGGAACTAGCTAGGTTGTGTACTGTACTGAATTGACTGTAGTTGACTGTCCTGAGTTCTATTACTAAAACTGAGATTGAGACTATAACTGTTGGAATTAGTTATCTATCTGACATGCCCCAAATAAAGCAATAGAGTAGAGTTGGGGTCCAATCTGTAACCCCAATTAGAAGGGTGTTAATAATGTGCCACTAGTAAGGACAAGTTGGGAGTGATCCCTCATATAGTAGGTACTCAACGGAGAATGGTGGGACCCTTATATAATAGGTTAATCCACCTCATCTACTCTCAAAATAACAGGTTTGATGTCTCAACCTATGTTGGTTACATAGTTTTGGAGCGCAAGGACTACTTCTAAAAATCACACCCTCTTATAACAGGTGAGTTCCCATCCTTGGACTTACTCGATGCTGAATCTTACTCCCATCTGAATAGACACTGAACATGATTAATTAAACTGAACTGGACTGAGTTCCTTGGGTTCCGTTGACATAGAAATACAATATAGTTTAAACATCAGTCATTTTGGAAGTCATACATATCCATTCAAAAAGACAGATTTAGGCTTAAGGAATGATTGGGGTATTACAGTTTAGATATATAAATAATGTTAACTGACTGTATAATATGAACGCGAAATACACGCATAACTCAGTAACTGTAACTGAATTCATAATGATACAAACTACTAAGTTTGAATACTGATAGCATAAGTTACTGATAGCTGATATAACTGATGTTGAGCAACTATTTCTGACAGTCCAGGTTTTGATGAAACTAGCTAGGTTACATACTGTACTGGATTGGCTGTAGTTGATTGTCCTGAGTTCTGTAGAACTATCTGAGTTCTATTACTGAACCTGAGTCTGAGACTGTAACTGTTGGAAGTAGTCATCTATCTGACATGCCCCAAATAAAGCAATATAGTAAAGTTGGGGTCCAATCAGTAACCCCAATTAGAAGGGTGTCAGTAATATGCCACTGCTAAGGACAAGTTGTGAGTGATCCCTCATATAGTAGGTACTCAAAGGAGAACGGTGAGACCCTGATATAATAGGTAAGCCACCTCATCTACTCTCAAAATAACAGGTTTGATGTCTCAAACTATGTTGGCTACATAGTTCTGGAGCGCAAGGAATACTTCTAAAAATCATACCCACTCATAAAAGGTGAGTTCCCATCCTTGGACTTACCTGATGCTGAATCTTACTCCTATCTGAATAGACACTGAACATGATTAATTGAACTGAATTGGACTGAGTTCCTTGGGTTCCGTTGACTTAGAAATACAACATGGTTTAAACATCAATCACTTTGGAAGTCATACATAACCATTGAAAAAGATATATTTAGGCTTAAGGAATGATCGGGGTATTACAGTTTAAATGTATAAACAATGCTAACTGACTGTATCACATGAACGCAAGAATACATGCATAAATCAGTGAATATAACTGAATTCATGATGATACAGACTACTGAGTCTAAATGCTGATAGCATGAGTTACTGATAGCTGATATAACTTATGTTGAATGACTATTTCTGACAGTCTAGGTTTTGATGGAACTAGATAGGTTGCGTACTGTACTAAATAGACTATAGCTAATTGTCCTGAGTTCTGTAGAACTATCTGAGTCTTATTACTAAAACTTAGACAGAGACTGTCACTGTTGGAAGTAGTCATCTATCTGACATGCCCCAAATAAAGCAATATAGTAGAGTTGGGGTCCAATCTATAACCCCAATTAGAAGAGTATCAATAATGCGCCGCTGGTAAGGACAAGTTGTGACTTATCCCTCATATAGTAGGTACTCAAAGGAGAACGGTAGGAACCTCATATAATAGGTTAAGCCACCTCATCTACCCTCAAAATAATAGGTTTGATGTCTCAACCTATGTTGGCTACAGAGTTTTGGAGCGCAAGGACTACTTATAAAAATCACACCCTCTAATAATAGGTGAGTTCCCATCCTTGGACTCACTCGTTGCTGAATCCTACTCCCATCTGAAGAGACACTGAACATGATTAATTGAACTAAACTGGACTGATTTCCTTTGGTTCTGTTGACTTAGAAATAAAACATGGTTTAAACATCAATCACTTTGAAAGTCATACATATCCATTCAAGAAGACAGATATAGACTTAAGGAATGATCGGAGTATTACAATATCTCCCCTTTGGAAACATTCATCATCGAATGTTGCTAGATAGGCCAAGAACAAGAAAAAATGAGGACGCACAACTTGAACTACTCACATAGAAGGGATCACTTTACTCTAATGCTCTTGACAACTTCACCAAATGCAAAAATCGTAGAGGGAATAACCATATAGCGAAATACATTAGATTAGAAAGAAACTGAATTAAGGGAATAGTACCTTTATCTTGATTCAAACTTGTGGAGAAAAGATAAGGGTTACTGGCTCGTATATATGCTTCTTCCTTCCAAATGGCACCCACTATTGATTGATTTCTCCGTAGAACTTTAACCAGGGGAAATTCCTTGTTCCTCAGTCTACGGACTTGATAATCTACGATTTCAACCAGGATTTTATCATACGAAAGGCTATCGTGAACATCATAACCTTCCGACGGATCAGCAACAACAGAGTCTGTAATGTGCTTCTTGAGCATAGAAACATGAAATACAGGATGGACAGCTGACAATTCTGTAGGCAACTCAACCTCATAAGCTGCTTTCTCAACACGATTCAAAACTCTATAAGGGCCAAAATATCTGGGACTCAGCTTTCCTTTCTTTCCAAATCTTTTCACCCCTTTCATGGGTGATATTTTCATATACACCAAATCATCGACTTCAAACTCAAGAGCTCTTCTTCTCACATTTGCATATGACTTTTGACGACTCTGGGCTGTCTTCAACCTCTCTCAAAGCAACTCAACTTTTTTCATGGCCTCGAACACAGTATCAGGTCCAATCACAGTAGATTTACCCACTTCGAACCAGCCTATAGGCGATCTACATCTTCTCCAATACAATGCTTCAAACAGAGCCATTCCAACACTAGCATGAAAACTATTATTGTAATAAAATTCAATCAACGACAAGTGTTCATCCCAGCTTTCTTCAAAATCAAGAACACAAGCCCTCAATATATCCTCCAAAGTCTGGATAGTCCTCTCAGCCAGACCATCTTTCTATGGATGAAAAGCAGAGCTAAAATGAATTTGGGTGCCAAGACCTTTCTGGAAGGCCATCTAAAAATGATAAGTAAAATGTGTACCTCTATCGGAGATGATAGACAACAGAACTCCATGCAACCTTACTAACTCTCGAATATACAGCTTAGTGTAGTCCTCCATGGTGAAAGATCTATGTACTGGTAGGAAATATGCAGACTTAGTAAACCTATCTACAATAACCCAAATTGAATCATGATGACAGCGAGAAGGAGGTAAACCAGTCACAAAATCCATATTCACTTCCTCCTACTTCCAAGTAGGGATACTAAATTCTTGCATCATTTCACCAGGTCTCTGGTGTTTTATCTTTACCTGTTGGCAAGTTGCACACTCCTCTACGAACTTCGCTATATATTTTTTCATACCATTCCACTAATAAATTTCATGCAAATTGTAGTACATCTTGGTAGCGCCAGGATGAATAGACTAACGCACGCCATGTGCTTCAGCCATAATTCTCTGCCTCAGATCATCAACATCAGGCACACACAATCTATTCTGAAATCTCAAGACACCATCTCCCCCTTAAAAGAAAACCTCTACCTTTTGGTCCTTAACTAATTCTTTCAGTTCGACCAAACGATAATCCATATCCTGCTTCTCCTTTACTTCCGAAACTAGGGAAGATTCAGAAATACTCTCAACCAACAAACTACCCTCAGCTGAATCGAGCAATCTAACGCCCAACCTAGACAAATGATGAACTTCGTGAGCTAACTCCTTCTTATCTTTCTCTACATGCGCTACACTGCCCATGGACGATCTGCTAAGCACATCTGCCTCTACGTTGGCCTTTCCTGGGTGATACAACATACTCATATCATAGTTCTTTAGCAATTCTAACCATCGCCTCTTTCAAAGGTTCAATTATCTATAAGTAAACACATACTGCAAACTCTTGTGATTCGTAAAGACATTAACATGAATGCCATATAGGTAGTGTCTCAAAATTTTCAAAGAAAAAACCACTGCAGCTAACTCGAGTTTATGGGTCAGATAATTCTTCTTATGAGGTTTCCACTGTCGGGAGGCATAAGATATAAGATTGCCCTTCTACATCAACACACAACCCAAACCAACTCTAGAATCATGATAACATACCACAAAATCATCGACACCATTAGGAAGGGTTATCACAGGGGCTTAAGTGAGTCGAGTCTTCAATTCCTGAAAACTCTTCTCGCAAGAATCTGACCACTAGAATTTAACTTTCTTTTGGGTCAACCGGGTCAAAGGAGCAGCAATGAAAGAGAAACCTTCGACAAAATGATGGTAATATCCAGCTAGACCTAAGAAACTTCTAATATCAGATGAGGAAATAGGTCTAGGCTAATTTTTCACAGCTTCTACCTTTTGAGGATCAACTCGAATACCATCAAAAGAAACAATATGACCCAGAAAAGCAACTGACCGAAGCCAAAATTCATACTTGTTAAATTTGCCAAATAACTACTGATCTGTAAGGGCTTGCATGACAATTCAAAGATAATTTGCATGGTCATTTTCACTTTGGGAGTACACAAGAATATCATCTATGAACACAATAACGCATATATCCTGGTATTGTCGAACACCCAATTCAGGAGGTCCATAAAAGTTGCTGAGGCATTATTTAATCCAAAGAACATGATTATCTCTAGAAATTTTCTGTACTTGCACAAAAAAAACTGTTAATGTCATCTCTAGAAATCCTAAAGAAATCCTGTTTGACATCATAGAGCACATCCAAGATGATGAGGCTAGAAATAAATATCTTCTAGAACTCAAAAGATTAATGCTTTCTCATGAAGAAAAGCCCCCTAAACCTATTATTCAGCCCTTTAGCATGAAACAGGTTATGTCTCGATTTGATAAACCTACGGAACCGTCTATAGCCGATCTCAAGGGTGAGATTTCCACCCTCAAGGGAGAAATCAGAGACCTAAAATTCAGACTTGATCGAGTGGAACTCAACATCCTTACCGAATAGGTTCTAAAGAATGTGTCTCCTCCAGAGAATGTCTCCCTACCAGGGAGTCCTAGAACTTCCCCAATAATCAATGATCCTATTCAAAATGATCATCTCAAAGAGCCAGGTTCATTCCCTAGCTCAGATTCTCCCTCTACCTCCGGAACAGCTATCACGGCCATTAAAGCTTACAGCGAACACATCACCATAAAAATTGTCAAAAACAAAGACTTCGTTCTTAACAGAGTTGCCCACTTTGATACTAGAGTCGATAGCAATTGTATCATCAAGGGACTTGTGCCCACCAAGTATCTACAAAAAAAAAACCTCTCGTCTGTACTCCACCACAGGGGAAAAGATGAAAATCGATTATAACCTTTCTAATGCTCATATCTGTAACAATGGCATTTGTCTTGTTAATGATTTTGTCATCACTGAAGGTATCACTAAATATATCATTCTAGGAATACCTTTTGTCAATCAAATTCGACCTTACACTAGTGATTTTGATGGAATTTTCACAACGATTTTAAATCAAAATCTGTTCTTCCCCTTATTAAGGCCCCTCTCACAAGAAGAAGACAACCTTATTAAAGAGAGGACTGCTTTTAAAATTAATAGACTTTCTTCACACATTTGTTTTCTTAAACAAGAAATTCAAATAAAGAAAATTGAACAAATTTTAAAAACCCCGGAGATGGTAAATAAAATTGCCAATCTTCAAAAGACTTTCGAAGAAGAAATCGAATTTCCTAATGCCTTTTGGGAAAGAAAAAGACATTTAGTAGAACTTCCATACATTACTGATTTTAACGAACAGGCCATTCCAACCAAGGCTATGCCTATTGAAATGAACCAAGAAATAATTAAAATCTGTAAAAATGAGATAAATCATTTACTAAAAAATGGGATTATCAGAACCTCAAATTCTCCTTGGAGTTTCTCTTCCTTTTATGTAAATAACAGTGCAGAAAAGGAGCGAGGAACTCCCAAGCTCGTAATAAATTACAATCCTTTGAATGCGGTTTTAAAATGTATCCGACATCCAATTCCTAACAAAAGGGATCTTTTAAAAAGAACTTTCAAAGACAACCTTTACAGTAAGTTTGATATGAAGTCAGGATTCTGGCAGATTCAAATTGCTGAAAAGGATAAATACAAGACTGCCTTTAATGTCCCTTTTGGACTTTATGAATGGAATGTCTTACCATTCGGTCTTAAAAGTGCTCCATCAGAGTTTCTAAACATCATGAATAATATCTTCAATCCTTATAGTCATATGTCGATTGTTTATATTGATAATGTGCTTATTTTCTCAGAGAATATTGATTCTCATTTTAAACACCTCAACACTTTCTTTAAGATTGTTAAGTTTAATGGTTTAGTCATAATTACAAAAAAAATGAATCTCTTTCAGAAATCTATATGATTCTTAGGGCATGACCTTTATCAAGGCAGTTATAAACCTATTTGTAGGGCCATGAGTTTTCCTCCAAATTCCCTAATGAAATTAGCGATAAAACCCAACTTCAAAGGTTTTTAGAAAGTCTTAACTATGTAGCAGACTTAATCCCTAACATTAGACAGGTCTGCGAACCTCTTTACAAAAGACTTAAAAAGACCCCAGTCCCTTGGAGCTCTGATCAAACTAATGTTGTCATTAAGGTAAAAGAATTAGTCAAAAACCTTCCTTGCTTAGGAATTCCTAACCCTGAATCCTTTATGATTGTTGAAACTAATGCTTCTGATATCAGTTATGGATGTATCTTGAAACAAAAAGTTGATGCTAGTTCTTCTGAACAATTAGTCAGATTTACATTCGGAATATGGAATTCGGCTCAAAGGAAATACATCACTACTAAAAAAGAAGTTTTATATATAGTGCTATGTATCACCAAGTTTCATGATGATCTTATTAATAAAGAATTTTTACTACGAGTGGATTGCAAATCCGCTAAAGAAATTTTACAAAAGGATGTTAAAAATCTGGTTTCAAAACAAATATTTGCTCAATGGAAAGCTTTCCTATCTAGGTTTGATTTTCAAATAGAATTTATCAAAGGAGAAAATAATTCCCTTCCTACTTTTCTAACTAAAGAATTCTTACAGCGCCGAAATGAGACCCACTATACTGGGGAAAATCGTAGTAGGAAGAAAACAGGAACAAACCAAGACAGCTAGACCATTTGATCTTCCGTCTGCTTCATCAAACCTCTTTAGACCATCAGTCCCTCAAAAGCGTGCAATAAAATTCGAACTACAGTCACTGTTCCAGAACAAATATGCAGCTTTAGTACAATTTCCAAAGCTCCCTCCACCAATACCATCTAGATTGGTAGATTTGAAGACAAACAAGCCTTTTGATAAAGGGCAATCATCGAGTTCATCCATTCATTCAAAGCAGAGTTACGCTATGAAGTCTCTTAAAACCTTCACACAAGCTTTAGACCCTACAACGGTCAACACAACACCAACTCCTCCCATCAAAGAAGAATTCAAATTCATTACCACTCAGGTAATGCCAATTATTGCTTTAGACAAAGAGTATGAAGGATATCCATTAGATCAGCTAATCAAGCCGGTCTATAATGATAAAAACTTTGTGGACACTGAGAATCCACTCAAAATAAGGAGATATTATGAAGATATCTTTGTAGACACTGATTCTATTGAGGTCTAGCATTCTATGAATAAAAGGAATCCAGAATACATTGATTATTGTAGGTTCACTTTCAAGAGGGTGTTAACCCCTTTCAACTGGTTTGCAGATAACATGCATACTCCAATTTCTTTATCCATGCCTCATAGGCTGCAAACTTATAATTGGTACGGCTACAAGTCGGCTATGGTAGATGCCATTATTCCTACGTGGTTATATGAATGGTGGATATATTTTGGAGGAATCAAAGAAATCCTCCCTCTATAGTTCATTAATCGGTTCACCGATTTCTATTCAAAAGAAGGGTGTGTAACCCTCCTAGAGCATATTCTGATATGCAAGTTCTTTATCAAAAAGTGAGTTTCTTACATTATCTCTTGGAATTTCACTAAAGGAGAACAAGACCGTATCAAATATTTATCCAAAGAGATAAAGGTCAAAGGCTGGACTCCTAAGCCAGTAGCACTAAAAACTCCAGATAAAGGGAAAACAACTTCATCCTCAATCAGTGCTTCACAGAATATGAAGAAACTTAAAGAAAAATTAAAGAAGGCTTTACAGGATATGGAAAGCCAAGAAACAAATGAAGAAGAAGTGTTATAACTTCTAGAAGAAGCTTCCTCCATGGGAAGTAGTGATAATAATGGTGATATGCTAAATCCTAAAGGAAAAGCTATGGCCTATATGGACCCCTATTAAGAATAGGGAAATGACCCTTCAAAAATATAGAGGTTCAAAGAATCGGAATTTTCTTTTTGAAAGGGCATTCTACTATTCCTAATTGGAATCTCTAGGACCAAAGCTTTCCTAAAAGCTAAAGGGCAAAGCATTTAACAACCCGCTTTTTCAAAAGAAAAAGCATCTACACTCAATGACTTTCGGCCGCTAAGAATTAATCTTAGCCTTACACTTGTACACTTTAGATGTATTTTTCTTTGTCACTCTTGTCTATATAAGACTTGTTGTAATACTAGAGAAGGCATCAGAAAATTTCCTATATAAGAAATATTTTGCCTGCCTAAACTCTTCTCTTGTAATATTTTCAGTTAACGTTAGAATAAAATCTTGTAAGTTGTTTTAATTGTTTTGTCTTATTTAATTCTTTTTAATCTTCTAGCATATTTTCATCAATTATCCATTAAGATCCTTTTATTGTTCGTGTATAAAAAAGATACTTCCCTTCAGATGTGTATCGGCTATCGATAGTTGAATAAGGTGATGGTTAAGAATAAGTATCCTCTTCTAAGGATAGATGACTTGTGTAATCAGTTGCAAGGTGCCAAATTAGTTTCTAAGATGGATCTTTGGTATAGGTATCATCATCTTAAGATTAGGTAGGTGGATATATCTAAGATAGATTTTTGTACCAGGTATGGGCATTTTGGGTTCTTAGTTATGTCATTTGGTTTCACCAATGCCCCGATGGCATTCATGGATCGGATGAACAAGGTCTTTCGACAGTTTCTTGATCTTTTTATCATTGTGTTCATTGATGACATCCTAATATATTATAAGAGTGAGGTGGATCATGCTAATCACCTCTATATGGTGTTGTAGACCTTGAAAGAGTAGCAGTTGCATAATCCTCTAAATTTGAATTTTTGTTGAATATTGTAACTTTTTTGGGTCATATTATTTATAATAAGGGGATCATGGTGGATCCGTAAAATATGGTGGTGGTTAAGAAGTGGACTTGTCCAACGACTCTAACCAATATATAGAGCTTCTTAGGTTTGGTCAGGTACTATAGGAGGTTTGTAGAGAATTTTTTGATGATCCCTATTTACTAAGTTGACTCATTAGAAGGTAATGTTCTCTTGGTTAGAGGATTGTGAGGGTAGTTTTGGGAAGCTAGAGGATAGGCTAACTTTGGCTCTGGTTTTAACATTGCATGAAGGCAATAAGGGGTTTGTGCTTTATTGTAATGCATCTTGGGTGGGACTTGGTGGTGTTTTGATGCAACATGGTAGGGTGATTGCCTATGTTTCTATGTTGTAGAAAGTGCATGAGGAATTATCCTACTCATGATTTGCAGCTATTAGCTGTTGTGTTTGCATTTAAGATTTGGTGACACTATTTATATGGAGAGCAGGTGGACTTGTTTTCTGAACATAATAGTCTACCTTATGTGCTTATGCAGAATCAGCTTAACCTTAGGTAGAGAAGATGACTTGAGCTTCTCAAAGACTATGACATAAATCTTTACTATCATCTAGGAAAGACTAATATTATTGTTAATGGTCTTAGTAGGTTATCAATGGGGAGTTTAGTTCATATTGATAAGGAGATGTGAGAGTTGTTGAAGGATATTCACCATATAGCTAATCATGGGGTTCGCTGTTTGGACTCTAAAAATGGTGGTTATTGGTAACGGAAGTGGTTCAGTTGTCTCTTGGTGCACAGATCAGGGAGAAGAAAATACTAGACCTTGTCTTGATGAAAATCAAGAGGGATGTAGGTGGGCAAAAGGTAATAGTTTTTGAGATCAGTGGTCATGGTACCTTATGGTAATAAGGGAGGTTATGTGTTTTTGATGTCTGTGGTTAGCGAGAAAGGGTATTAGCTAAGATACATGAATCATACTATCTTGTTTATCCCAATTTGAAAAAATGTATCATGATCTCAAGGAGATGTATTGGTGGAATAGTATGAAGAAGGATGTAGCTAATGTTGTGGCCAAGCGTTTGTGAGTCAACAAATGAAAGTTGAGCACATGAGGCCTAGAGACTTATATTAGAAGATTGAATTCTAGAAAAAAAATGGGAGGTGATGAATATGGATTTCTTTACCAATCTTTCTCGATCTTAGAATCTCTTTGATTCAATCTAGGCCTTCATGGATATGATGAAAAAGTTGGCTCACTTCTTACCAGTGAGGACTAATTTTTCATCTAAGGATTATATGAGGTTGTATCTTCATTAGATCAAAAGTTGTATGGGGTACCTATTTAGGTTATCTCTAATCGTGGTACACAGTTTTTATCTCACTTTTTGCGGTTATTTCAGAAGGGGTTGGGTACTAAGGTTAGTCTGAGTACTGCTTTTCACCCGCAGACAGATGTTGAAGCAGAAATGACTATTCTGACATTGGAAGATAGGCTTCATGCATGTGTACTTGATTATGGTGGTAGTTGGGTTGAGCATCTATCTCTTGTAGAGTTTTCTGACAACAATAGCTATCATTTTAGCATTAGGATGGCCCCTTTTAAGGCATTGTATGGTAGGATGTGTACATCTCCTATTGGGTGGTTCGATCTTGGTGAGGCAGATATGTGTGGCCTAGATTTGGTTTATCAGGCTATGGAAAAGGTAAAGGTGATTGAGATAGGCTTAAGGCTGCCTAAAGTCTCCTAAAATCCTATACGGATTTAAGAAAGTGTATATTTTATCCTTCGCTGGTTATTCCTTTGGAAGGATTGGGTATCTCGGATTCTCTGTCTTATGAAGAGATCCCAGTTAAGATCTCAGATCGGCAGGTTTTTCGGTTGTGAACAAAGGATGTAGGTTTGGTTAAGGTTCTATGGCAGAACCATAAGGTGGAAGAAGCTACTTTGGAAGCGGAAGAAGACAAAAAGTTCAAGTATCTACATTTTTTTCTGCTCCTGTTATTCGTACGGAAGATATATGTTCTTGATCACATCCTTATTTTTTAAATTAGTTCAAGGTTTGATTGGTTATGTTGGGGTGTAGTTCCTGCTTGTACTACTTTGTCCATTATTCATGAACAAATGATCCTAGTGGGGGAGACTGAAACACCCTGGGTTTTTGGGATTTATTAACCTATTTGTAATCAACAAAACAATCAAAACTCTCTCTAAATCTCCTAAGACTCTTGGGTTGAGCAAAAGCTAGGGTTTCCTATAAGGTTGTCAATTGAGGCTCATAGGGGTAAGTTCTTTGTATCTTCTTCTCAATCCAAGTCATGTTACTCCTTTCTCATTGTTGTTCAAACTAAACGAGAACATAGGGATTTTGGTTAAATGGGAGTTGTATTTAGTACTGAGATGGGTACGTTACTATGGTTTCATACCCTAAAACTACGTGCCAATATAGGATTCAGATTGTTCCCACTTCTACGTGGATGAAAGTTAGGGGATAACTTAGATAGGTTATAATTCTTAGCAAGAGTATTACTTCTCTCCCCAACATAAGGATTCCTTCCCAATATGACTTATACAGCTCTCTTAGGTAGCCTAGCTCTTTCTCAGGGTGCATTTTTTAGTATGGGTGGTGGTCAGCGCTAAAATAGGTTCTATGCTTTGCCCTCCCGCCAGGTGTAGGAAAATTCCCCAGATTTTGTTACTGGTATGCTTTGTGTCTTTTATCTTGATACTTTTGTCTTGTTAGACCCTGGGTCGAGTTTTTCTTATGCGACCCCACTGATTGCAATAAATTTTGAGGAAAGTTCTGAAAAGATCTCTATGCCTTTCTTTGTTTCTACCCTAGTAGGTGAGTCAGTTGTTGCCAAATAGATTTATAAAAAGTATCCTATCCGTATTCTTCATAAGGTCATGTTAGCAGACCTAATAGAGTTAGATATGGTTGATTTTGATATTATTTTTTGTGTGGATTGGCTCTATTCTTATTATGCAACAATAGATTGTTGCTCCCGAGTGGTGAGGTTTTAGTTTCCTGTTGAGCCTGTCTTTGAGTGGTTAGGTAATTTTGTGTCTCCCAAGAGTTATTTCTTATCTAATCATAAAGCCAGAAAGTTGATTTCCAAAGGGTGTATCTACGATCTAGTTCAAGTCAAATACACTAAGTTGGAAACTCCAACAATTCAGTCAATCCGTGTAGTTAATGAGTTTCCTAATGTTTTCCCAGAAGAACTCCAAGGGGTACCTCAGATAGGGAAATAGAATTCGGCATTGACCTTTTTCTAGATACTCGGCCTATTTCTATCCCTCCATATCATATGGCTCCCGCCTATCTTAAGAAGTTAAAAGAGCAACTCAAAGATCTTCTAGATAAAGGTTTCATAAGGCCTACTTTTTCTCTATGGGGCGCTCTTGTCCTATTTGTGTGAAAGAAAGATGGTAATTTGCATATATGCCTTGACTATCGTCAATTGAATAAAGTTATTGTCAAAAAAATATCGTCTTCCAAGAAATGATGACTTATTTGACCAACTCCAAGGTGCAAGTTATTTCTCAAAGACAGACCTTAGATCCGGCTATCATCATCTTAAAGTAAGGAAATACGATATTCCAAAGACAGCTTTCAAAACCCGTTATGGTTATTTTGAGTTTTTATTCATGTTCTTCGGGCTAACTAATGCACCAGCTGCCTTCGTGGTCTTGATGAAAAGAGTGTTCAAATTGTATATGGACATGTTTGTCATAGTTTTTATCGATGATATTTTTGTCTACTCTCATAGTGAGGATGATCATGTAGACCATCTTAGAATTGTGTTACAAACTTTTAGAAATTACCAATTATTCAACAAATTTAGCAAGTGTGAATTTTGGCTAAGGTCAGTAGCTTTCTTTGGTCATATTATTTCTAGTGGGTGTATTAGAGTTGATCCCCAAAAAATAGAAGTCATAAGAAATTGGCCCAGCCCAATATCTCCGCCAGAATTTAGGTGTTTCTTGTGTTTAGCTAGTTATTACAAATATTTTGTTGAGGGTTTCTCATCCATAGAGTCTCCTATGTCTAGATTGTCCCAAAATAAAATCATATTTTAGTGGTCAGATTCCTGCGAGAAGAGTTTTCACGAGTTGAAGACTTGACTCACTTCATCCCCAGTGTTAGCATTACCTAATGGTACAGATAGTTTTGTGGTGTATTGTGATGCCTCTAGAGTTGGGTTTGGTTGTGTGTTAATACAGATAGGTGAGATCATCGCCTATGCCTCTAGAAAATTGAAGGCACAAGAAAAGATTTACCCTACCAATGATGTTGAATTAGCTATCATTGTGTTTTCTTTGAAAATCTGGAGATATCATCTGTATGGAGTGCATGTTGAGGTGTTCACAGATCATAAAAGTTTGCAGTATCTGATTACCCAGAGATATGGAATCTCCATCAGAGAAGGTGGTTAGAATTGTTGAAGGATTGTGATATGAGTATGTTGTATCATCCGAGCAAGGCCAATATACTGGTAGACGCCCTTAGTAGATTTTGTATGGGCAGTTTTGCTCATGTGGAGAATGGTAAGAAAGAGTTGGCTTAAGAAGTTCATCGATTATCTAGATTGGGTGTTAGATTGGTAACCTCAACTGAGAGTAATATTTGGGTCCAGAGTAGCTCTGAATCTTCCCTAGTTTCGTAAGTGAAGGAGAAGCAGGATGTGGATTCTAGTTTGGTCAAACTAAAGGAGTTAGTTAGAGACCAAAATGTAGAGGTTTTCTACCAATAAAGAGATGGTGTGCTGAGATACCAAAGTAGATTATGTGTGGCATGTGTTGATGAATTGAGGCTGCAGATTATTATGGAAGCGCATGGAGAGTGTTATTCCATTCATCCAGGTTCTACAAAGATGTACTGCAACTTTCAAAAAATCTATTGGCGAAGTGGAATAAAGAGAGAGATAGAAGATTTCGTAGCAAAGTGTGCAACTTGTCAACAGGTTATGGTAGAGCACCAAATACTTGGTAGTACATTACAAGAGTTTGGTATCCCTACTTGGAAGTTGGAAGAGGTGAATATGGATTTTGTGACTGGTTTACCCCATTTGTTTCATCAGCATGATTTGAAATGCGTTATTGTAGATAGATTGACTAAGTCCGCACATCGCCGAAAAAGATACGGTTCATCCCAGAAGTAATGGGTCACATCATGGAGAAACCTTTTCCTTTGATGTAAGGAAAGATTCTATGGTAACACATCCATCACCATACTATTTGCAAAATCAGCATACCAAGGTATTGTCTCCATAACAACAGCAAAGATTTCCTCATCTTGAAATGCATCTTTGATCTCAAATTCATCTCTAACTTCTTGTTCACTTTCCTGCCTAGACAGATGATCTGCAACTTGGCTTTCACAGCCCTTTCTATCTTTGACATCAAAGTCAAATTCTTGAAGCCGCAACACCAATCTAATCAACCTTGGCTTTGCATCTTTTTTCTCCATCAGATATATCAAGGCTTCATGGTCAGTGTGGACCACTACCTTGGTTCCTAGAAAATAAGCCCAAAACTATTCAAAGGCATAAACAACTGCAAGAAGTTCCTGTACTATGATAGGGTAGTTCTTTTGAGCTCCATTAAGTGCTTTGCTGGCATAATTGATTGGATGAAACAATTTGTCTTTCTTTTGTCCCAACATAGCTCCTAGGGCAACACCATTTGCATGACACATGATCCCAAATGGTTTTGACCAATCTGGTACAAAAATTATAGGGGCCTCAACCATCTTCCTTTTAAGGAATTCAAATGCCTTCAATCAATCATCATTAAAGGAGAACTTAGCTTCCTTCTCCAAAAGTTTGGAAAGTGGATTTGCAATCTTAGATAAGTCCCTTATAAACCTTCGATAAAAGAGAGCATGACCAAGGTAACTATGAACTTCCTTCACTGAGATGAGAGGTGGTAGCTTCTCAATAACCTCAACCTTCGCTCGATCAACCTCTATTCATTTTACTAAAATTTTGTGCCTGAGAACAATGCCCTCCTTCACCATGAAGTGACATTTCTCCCAGTTAAGAACCAAATTGAATTCCACACACCGTTGCCAGGCTCTACTCAGGTTGGCCAAACATAACTCAAACAAATCTCCTACCACAACAAAATCATCCATGAACACCTCCAAGGTGTCTTCCACCATATCTGAGAAAATAGATATCATTCTCCTTTGAAAGGTAGCGGATGCAATACATAGCCCAAACGACATTTGATTGAATGCAAAAGTGCCATAAAGGCACATGAATGTCATTTTACTATGATCTTAAAGAGCAATACAAATTTGGTTATAACCAAAATAGCCTTCCAAGAAACAATACCACCCCCTTCCCGCCAATCGATCAAGCATTTGATCCATAAAGGGCATTGGGAAGTGGTCTTTCGAAGTCTATGAGTTTAGTTTGCAATAGTCCATCCAAACTCTCCACCCATTCTCAGGCCTGAGAGGAATTAACTCATTCTTTTGATTTGCAACAACAGTCATGCCCCCTTTCTTGGGCACACATTAACTAGGCTTACACATTAACTGTCAGAAATAGGATAAACCACTCCTGCGTCCAATCACTTAATAATTTCCTTCTTAACCACCTCTTGCATTTGTGGGTTAAGATGATGTCGATGCTCGATTGTTGGAGTATAATCTTCCTCAAGTTGAATCTTATGAGTGCAGATGCGAGGGAGAGTGCCAATAATATCTGCAATAGTCCAGCCTATTACTCTTTTGTACCTCTGAAGCACTTAAATAAGTGCTATCACCTGATGTTCTCCTAAATCAGCTGCAATAATAATGGCTAGCGTGTTTCTATTGCCCACAAACACGTACCTTAAATACCCTGGCAGCTCTTTCAATTCCAACACCGGTGGCTCTTCAATGGATGGCTTAGCCGGTGGTGTTGGTTGAATTTTAAGATCAAGATCTAGCTTCTTAGAAGCATAAGAATATGATACCATTCCAGTCAAAGCACAAATAGTCTCTTCACAGTCCTCAATTTATTCACGATCAAAATTCATTAACACTGCAGCTAGATGTTCAACGAAAAATTTCTCTCTATCAGCACCTCCTGCTCATCTTCATAATATACTTCAACAATTGAGAACTTACTCATTTCTTTATGCTTCTTCATCGGTTAGCACACATCAAATCGCACTACTTCATCATTCTGCCTAAATAAGAGCTCATTCACTCTTAAGTCAATCAACACACTTCAGGTTGTGAGAAAAGGTCGACCCAATATTATGGGCACCTCAAAGTCCACCTCACAATCTAGAATGATGAAATCCGCACAAAATATAAAGCTGGACACCTTCACCAGCACATTATACAAAAAACCAACAAGTCATTTTACCGACCAAATTAATTCTCGCTCCCAGATCACATAAGGCCTTAGCAAATTCCAGCCACCCAATCGTACAAGGAATAATGAATGCTCTTGGGTCTGACATATTCTATTCCAAGGACCTTGAAGAAATAGAACTACAATGATGGATATTATACACTGGTTCATAGATTACCACTCTTTTCTTTGTTACAAGATCCTTTATAAATTAAGCATATCCTGGCATTTACTCAAGTGCCTCTACCAAAGGCATATTCACTGTCAGCTGCTTTAACATTGCCATGAATTTACAAAATTTTGTGTCCACGGCATTCTTCTTTAATCTTTGAGTGAAAGGAGGTGGTGGTTTTGGGAGAGTACTCACCACTACTTTCATCTCCTTGTCTTTTCTTTTTTCTAACTCATCTACCTTCTGATGATTAGAAGAAATATCAAAGACATTAAGCTTTTTAAACTTGACTAGATTACATTCTTCAAACTAAACATCATCTTCGATCACCTCATCATTCATAGTTTTTCCAAAATAAGGGCCTGATAAAACCTTACCTCTCCGTGTGGTAATAGCCATGCACGAGGCATCATTTCAAGGGTTCTGAATTATATCACTTAACAGCATTCCACTCATTCTCTGATTTAGTACTACAAAAAGTTGGCTCTTTTGTTGTTCCAACTATTTTATCGGATTGGAGTACGAGTTTACAAACTTACTCATATAAGAAAATCTCTCTTTATGGTAGTAAACCCAAAGTATGTAGCCTCAACTCCTTTTAATAATTTTACCATCATGTCCTCCATGGATATCTTGCCAAAGCTAGTTGCAACATTATCTCTACTTTTGAAAGGTATATATAGCCCACTCCTATCACTCTTGCTTTTCTAGTTTCCTTGATCCCTATCCTTGTAACCAGCCTTCTTGTAGTAGTTCCAACCTTGATTTCCTTGGCTATTGCCTTTTAAACCCCATGGTTATTCAAATAGTTAGCCTCTTCTTCCGAATTAGAATCATCTCTACCTTGAGATGCAACAGGTTTTACTTTTTTAGTCTTTGCAAATAAGAAGTGCTTGGTCAACAAATCCATCTGCATCTTCAAGTGTGCCATGTCTTGATCACGTTCTTCCTCTCTCTTACATTGTTCTGTAGTTATTCTAATAGACACAGTAGCGCTTGCTACCATAGAATCCCTGGTATGCCAAGCTCTAGTTTGTTTGGTCATCCGATTAATCATTTCCAAGGTCTCTTGAAAAGTGAGATCCACAAATGATCCCCTTGTAGCATTATCAACAACTGGCTTCGTAATAGAGTTTAAATGCTGATAAAGAGTCTCCATCAGATAAATATCTATCATATTATGGTTTGGGTACTATGTCATCTTCTTTTTTAACCTCTCCCATAACTCGTGAAGAGCTTCAGTTAGGAGCTGCCTAAAGTTGTTAATGTCATCACTCAATTGTACCCTTCTAGAAGGAGGAAAGAACCTTTCAAGGAAAGCCTCTTTTAATTGCCTCTAGTTGGTTATAAAATTGGGCGTCAGCTCATTAAGCCACAGTGTTTCCTCTCCAGAAATAGACAATAAAAAAATGTAGAAGGATAGCATTTTGTCCCACTTTTGGGTTATCAAAGGACTTGCAAATAGTGACAAAGTTCACTAAATGCATATTGGGATCATTTTCTAGGAGTCCACTGAACAACCGCTTCAGATAAAGGAGTTGAATCATTATACTGGTAATATAAAAAATTTCTCCTGGTTATAGAGGTAAAGGAATAATAGCTCTAGTGGCACCATCTCAGTTCATTCCATCCTCGTTATTATTAAGATCAAATTATACATCTTGGTGATCAAGTCTCTCCCAAAAAGAACGATTTATATTTACATTTCTATTCATTGGTGCAGCTATATTCTCTAAACGCCTTTGATTAACATGATCTAAAAAGTGATCATATCCTAAATCATTATCATCAGGATTACGATGAAGTGCCTATGGACCATTATTCTATTGATTTAGTTGAGCTCTAGCCAAAGCGGCTAGCCTCTCAACATCTTGGGGATTTTCCATTTTACCAATTAGTTGTGGTTTCAGATGTATTGTTAATAATGGTGTACCCGATCTCTGGGTTATTGACATACACAATAACTTCCCTCCAAATAATAAAAATAACAAAGAAAAGTGAAATTTCGAAAACTTGACCAAAGGTTAATTAACAAACACAAATTTAATTGACAATCGTATTCCCCAACAATGGTGCCATAATTTGATATGCCTAAATTACACCTCTCTTACGAGAGAGTAAGCGGTCGGTATAAAATATAGAACCCAACTGGGTTGGGTGTCGAATGACATAGGCAATACTATATTCATTAAGTATTGTGACTATTAATAGACTGTTGATCTAAGGTTCCTATGTAAAAGGCGGTTTGGATGTGTTAACAATATTACTTTGTATTTGTATCACACGACATCCAGCTAATGAGAGTTGATGTAGATGTAATTTCAATAAGAATGAATTGACTAGAGCTATGCTCACCAAGATGTTCAAAAAGTTAGGGTTGTGAATTTGTGCTCGAATTCTAACTTATGTATTCAATTGCAAGAATTATTAAATTCTTAGAATTACTCATGTGTTTCTCCACCTAATTAGTGTTTTACCCTTTACTTATCTTGAACCTAAAGGATTCATACATTATTCAATAACACTCTAATAGGGGGTTGATCCTGTTAAGAATTCAACCTGTTAACCTAAAGGGTAAACCTATGGCGTTCATGTGAATCACTTTTTTTCCCAACATCCACTTTCTTGTCAGACAAGTTGTGTTGATGGGCTCAGTTCTCAAGTTTGCAACAAAGATATGTCATTATAATAAAGAAAGATTCATGCAACTTAAATAGATGTTAGAAATCAAACCGATTTAGAACTCCAAAATAGTTCTCTACATCAAGGCTCCCATAACCTAGTTATGGGATTATAGCTACTTATCTCCATAAAAGAAATCAAATATATATCGATGTTCATAAATGACTTCAAGAGAGTACTTACAAAAGTCATAATATTGTTATTCTTAATATTCAATGGAAAAATATATAAACTAATAATCAGATCTCAATGAGTAGATTCAAATCTCAATGAAAAGTGTTATAAAGCTCTTAAAAGAGGAAAAAGTATAAAACTAATGACCCAGATCTGGAATAAAACCAAATACTTCGTATTTATATTTGTCCAGAACTAGAATTTTAAAATTTGAACTCGGAGTTTCCGCTTCATGCTTGACGGGTCAAGCAACGGTCCCTCACAGGGTCGACGGTTCATCGGCTAGACCATCGCATGATAGCCTGTGTTTCCTCATTCTGTTTCTTAATGATGGTTTAATCTGACGGTTCTTCGCAGAGTCGATGATCCATCACCTGGAACGTCGTAGGAACCGAGTATATTGGGGTGTATGCAGTTGTATAAACATCATCATCATAAATATTTATAAGAAATATGCAGGATGTATGAAAGACTCACAGACTGAAGAAAATCATGAGGGGATATAGTAAGTACAATAACACATGCAAGTCATCATATAATTTGTCAATCACTTTAAGTTCATCAAAAATATCTATTCTCATAATGTAAATATCATTTAAATCTTTCGAAAGAATAACTTTCACAATTCCACTTTCAAATAACTTCACCATTCACCATAGACATAAGAAAATACACACACACTGTGAGATCCAATAACCGACATAAACCATGTGAGCTACATGGAGTCCAACGTACAACCCACATTGGGGAAAGCCGCCCTGTCCTTCCCATCGGAGTAGGACTATAGATATCAAATCCACACAAACCAGTGATCACTATATAAATCAGCCTCAGGCTCACTCCTATGTGGGCACGTAGTTCTAGGGAAGTAAAGTCGCTTTATACTCCAACTTGGTGCTAAAGATTTCTCTTGAACTTAGCTTAAATCATTTCAAAGACAATCCACAACAAAATAATTTCAGTAATATGTAAATATAAATCGGGAGCCATCATGCTTTCCATCTATCAAAATCAACCACGTTGTCGATTTCCTTCACACTCGAGTTCAAAAGAACTCCATTAAGACTAAAAGGTCAAATCATTCAAAATATCTCAAATATTCAACATCAACGTGCTTATAACATACACTTTCTTAAAAAAAACACAATTTTCAATGGGGATTCACGACTAAAATATCAAAATCATGACAAATATCATTCAAGATTCATGTTTTATATCTCCACACATGTAAATTCATCTTTCAAAATCATAAACATCAAGATTTCATAATAAGCATCATAAGATATGGGTTCATGCTTCAAATTCATAAAAATCAAATAAAAATTATGCTTTTTTAAAGAAAATTACTTTTGGACAAGAGAACAAAAAAGAGTTCTTGTTGGAAAACCCCACATACCTTGAATGGTGAACTTTAGATTGATACTCATTTTTGAGATGTTAATCGTGCCTTTGAATGATGGTTCGTACAGTTCTTGAACTAGGAACTTTGAATTTTGTATAAATTTGTAGAATTAATGGTGAAATTTAGAGGTTCTTAAAGTTCTTGAACTAGGAACTTGGAATCTTGAATAAATTTGCAGAATTAATGGTGAACTTTGGAGGCTCTTGAAGTTGGAGGTAGGAGCTTAGGGTTTTCTTTTTGAGGAAATTTGATGAAATATAACATATAATGCTTCTAATAGGCTTTAATATGGGGTTTGGATAGATTTTGGGTGAGGGGGGATGACCAAAACACCCCTAAAAATCAAATAATTCTCGAATCTATCCTTTGGTGGACTGTTTTAATAGTCTATAGTAGATCAACTATAATGTTTTACTCCGATATCTAAATTAGATGAAACTAATTTCATTAGAAAGTGGACTCTCATATCTTTTCGTTGATATATATTATCTCACCCAGATTATTGTGTACGAGGAGTTATGATTATTTGAAGTTGACCAAAAAATTTGCTTTTGATAGGCTGAAGTAGATAGCCCATAACATTTTGCTCTGACAGACAAATTGGATGAAATCAATATCATTGAAAGAGGAATCACAGAGCTTTCTGTTGATGTATAGTAGATCACCCATAGCATTATGTTGAAGGAGTTTTGATCGTTTAAAATTGGAACAAAAATACGCCAGGCCTCAGTACTTTTTCCTGCACGTTTTATTGTTCACGGTTCAATCGTAATGTTCATAAGTCGTCGCTCGGGTGTCCATTTTGGATGATGCACATACTGTTGGAAAGCTTATTCAACACTTTATGTAATGGTGGGTCATGATCTAAGACATTCCACATGGGAAATTTTATAATTCATAATAGAAGATAGAACCCAACATGCTTACGCACAAAATTTCAATGAAAAATTTCTTGGGGTATTACAGTATATCATGCCACACTCATAACAGAAAAGCTATAAGTCATTTAGGAAATGTTTTGCTTCTTTGTGTTCTATTTTTAATCTTGGTGTCTAAGGTCTTGGATTCATCTAATTTTCATTTGATTATCTTCCTGATCATGTCTAGATGATTAGAAGCTTATAAATACTTTTATGTTCTAATGAGGGACAATATTAATGGGACACATTCTATTTAGGGGATCCATACTTGGTCTAGAGGCCATCCTTAATATTTTTGGAGTTTCACCGATTTATTCTAGTCTCTCTTAAGCTGACGTGACAAATGCAAAGGTACGTGAGTCAGTTCATATGATTGCTCAGGTGGTAGATAGTCAGGCTGAGCGTGGCACATATGGTATTGCATCTTTTAAGGCCACAAGGGTTGGCTAATTTAGGATGTTGAGTCCTCTAACCTTTACCATTATTAATGTAGAGGAAGATCCTAAGAGTTTTCTACATGAGATGGAAAAGATCTGCAGGGTCATGTTGGCCATAAATGTGGAAGAGGAGAATTTTGCTGCCTATTAACTAAAGAATATGGCGTACCAATGGTACAAAGAATTAGATCCAACAAGGGGTGATGTTGAGGACTTTATCCAATGCTTTTCTAAACTGTTTGTTTTCTCAAGTGTTGAGGGAATCAAAGGTAGAGTAATTTGTTAATCTAAAGCATGGAAAGATGAAGGTTAAGGAATATAACTTGACGTTTCATTTGATATTTAGATATGATCCAGAATTGGTGTCTAATAGGAGGGTGAAGATGAAAAAGTTCTCTTCAAGACTATCTCAAGATTTGATCCTTGATAGCAAGACTGCATTGCTAATCAAGGACATGGATATTTCTAGGTTGGTTGTTCATATAAAAAAGTGGAGGAGGAAAAGAAAAAGAAGGTTGAGATTGGTAAAAGGCAGAATAAAAGGTTCAGGTTCTCTAAGTAGGGTGGAAAATAACAAAGTATTTGGGATGTTGGAATATGATCAAAGAAGAGGTGAGGGAGTTTTGGTTATTTCTCCACCGCTAGTTCTTTATACCTAAAGCCGTCAAGTGATGTGTGTCAGCAGAGTGGCAATAACTTTAAGGTAAAGGGTGCATAATCTTAGCCTAGTGGGGCTCAGTCCGGCTTATCATGTCCTCTTTGTAGGTTTTGTGGTCAAATTATTAGAATTTCTCTGATGAGGGGAGCACAGGTGATTTAAATATGGTCAGTCAGGCTATAATCTATAAAACTGCCTAGTTGGTAAGGTTGCTTTAGGAGCAAATAAGGTTCTGATTTCTTCTTCATCTATTCCTGCACTAAAGGGTGCTACTTCTATATCTATTTCTACTACTGGTACCGACATAGGCCAGAATAGGTTATATTTTCTTGCTACCTGACAAGAGTATGAGGCATTGCTTGATGGTGTAACTTGTATATTCTTTTCTTGGGATGCTTATTATTTAATTAATTTGGTGTCCATTCTCTCTTATATGACCCCATTTGTGGCTGTGTATTTTAGTTTTTATCCTGAGGTTATTGTGGATCCATTTTCTATTTCAACCTAGGTAAGTAACTCTTTAATTGCTAAAAGAGTCTATGGGTTATGTATTATTTTTTGGTAGTAAGGGAACTTTGGTTCATTATTTTAAATTAGATAAGGTGGATTTTGATGTTATTTTGGGTATGGATTGGTAATATTCATGCTACGTGTCTTTAGATTATCGGGTCTATAGGGTTGCCTTTAAGTTCTCGAGTGAGCCAGTTATTAAATGGGTTGGTGGTTCGCTAGCTCATTAGGGGTATTTTATATCATATCATAAAGCTCAGAGGTTAATCTCTAAATGGTGCCTCTATCAATTGGTTTGGGTTAAATATTCTTACTCGAAAGGTCCTTTTTTGTATTCTGTTCTAGTGGTGAATGAGTTTTCTGAGGTCTTTCTAGATGATATTCATGGTGTTCCGCCAGATAACGAGATTGAGTTTGGGATTGATTTGGTTTTTGACACTCATCCAATATTAATTTCTCCTTACAAAATAGCTCTGATTGAGTTGAAAGAACTCAAGGAGCAACTTAAGGATCTTTTGAATGAGGGTTTTATCTATCCTAGTGTATCCCCGTGGAGTGCACAAGTGTTATTCATGCATAAGAAGGATGTTTTTCTTGAGATGTGTATCGACTATCGATAGTTGAATAAGGTGATGGTTAAAAACAAGTATTCTTTTCCAAGGATAGATGACTTGTTTGATCAGTTGCAGGTGGATATACCTAAGACGACTTTTTGTACCAAATATGGACACTGTGAGTTCTTGGTTATGTCATTTGGTTTGACCAATATCCCGGTGGAATTTATAGATCTGATGAACAGGGTTTTTTGATAGTTTTTGGATCTATTTTTTATTGTGTTCATTGATGACATCCTGATATATTCTAAGAGTGAAGGGGATCATGCTAATCACCCCTGTGTGGTGTTGCAGACCTTGAAATAGTAGCAGTTGCATAATCCTCTAAATGTGAATTTTTGTTTAATGTTGTCACTTTTTTGGGTCATATTATTTCTAATATGTGGATCATGGTGGATCCATAAAACGTGGTGGTGGTTAAGAATTGGACTAGACCCACTACTCCAATCGACATTCGGATCTTCTTAGGTTTGTCAGGTACTATAATGCAGAGAATTTTTTTATGATAGCTGCATTATTGACTAAGTTGACTCAGAAAAAGGCAATGTTCTCTTAGTTAGAGGATTGTGAGGGAAGTTTTGAGAAGTTGGAGGATAAGCTAACTTCAGCTCTGGTTTTAACTTTGCTTGAAGGTAATGAGGGGTTTATGCTTTGTTGTGATGCATTTCAGGTGGGACTTGGTTGTGTTTTGATGCAGCATGGTAAGGTGATTGCCTATGTTTCTAGGTTGTTGAAAGTGTATAAGAGGAATTATCCTACTCTTGATTTGGAGCTTTTAGCTATGGTGTTTGCCTTGAAGATTTGGTGACACTATTTGTATGGAGAGAATGTAGACTTCTCTTATAATCATAGAAGTCTACATTATGTACTTACACAGAAGAAGCTTAACCTCAAGTAGACAAGATGGCTTGAGCTTCTCAAGGACTATGACATAAATCTTCATTATCATCTAGGTAAAACTAATATTATTGTTGATGCTCTTAGTAGGTTATCCATCAAGAGTTTAGTTTATGTGGATTAGGATAGGCGAGAGTTGGTGAAGGATATTCTTAGTTTGGCTAATCATGGGGTTTGCAATTTGGACTCAAAGAATGGTGTTGTGTTGGTATAGAAAGTGATTCGATCATCTCTTGGTGCAGAGATCAAGGAGAAGAAAATTCTAGACCTTGTCTTGACTAAAATCAAGAGTGATGTAGGTGGGTAAAAGGCAATGATGTTTAAGATTAGTGTTTATGGTACCTTATGCTAACAAGAGAGGTTATGTGTTCTGATGTTTATGGTTTGCGAGAAAGGGTATTAGCTGAGGTGAATGAATCAGACTATGTTGTTCATCCCAACTTGAAAAAAATGTATCATGACCTCAAGGAGATGTATTGGTGTAATGGTATGAAGAAGGATATGGCTAATTTTGTGGCCAAGTGTTTAGTGTGTTAACAAGTTAAAGTTGAGCGCATGAGTCCTAGAGACTTCTATCAAGAAATTTAATTACCAGAATAGAAATGGGAGCTGATCAACATGGATTTTGTTACCGGTCTTCCTCAGTCTCGAAATCAATTTGATTTGATCTGGCCATCATGGATAGGTTGACAAAGCCGGCTCACTTCTTACCAATGAGGACTAACTTTTTAGCTGAGGATTATGTGAGGTTGTATCTTTATGAGATTTTGAAATTTTATGAGGTACCTATTTAGGTTATCTTTGGTCGTTGTACACAGTTTTCTTCTCACTTTTGTCAGTCATTTCAGAAGGGTTTGGGTACTAAGGTTAGTCTGAGTACTATTTTTCACTTACAGATGGATGCGTAAGCAGAAATAACTATTCTAACATTGGAAAATATGCTTCATGTGTGTTTACTTGATTATGGTGGTAGTTGGGTTGAGCATCTACCTCTTATAGAGTTCACTTACAACAATAGCTATCATTATAGCATTGGGATGACCCTTTTTAAGGTATTGTATGGTAGGAGGTATAGATCTCTTATGAGGTGGTTCGATCTTTGTGAGGCAGATATATTTGGCCTAGATTTGGTTTATCAGGCTATGGAAAAGGTAAAGGTGATTCGGATAGGCTTAAGGCTGCCCAAAGTTGTCAAAATTCCTATACAGATGAGAGGCGTAGGGACTTGGTGTTTGACGATGGGGGTAGGGAATTCCTAAAGTTGTTTTCCATGAAGAAAGTAATGTAGTTTTAGAAAAAAAAAGAAGATCACTCCCCGATATATTAGTCCTTATTTAGTTTTTTGGAGGGTTGACAAATTGCATATGAATTAGAATAGCCTTCTAGTTTAAGGTCCATTCATCCGGTATTCCATGTCTCAATGTTGAGAAAGTGTATAGGTGATCCTATATCGATTGTTCTCTTGGAAGGATTGGGTATCTCAATTTCTCTGTCTTACGAAGAAATCCTGGTTTAGATCTTAGATCGGTAGGTTTGTCTATTGCAAACAAAGGATATAGCGTTGGTTAAGGTTCTATGGCGAAACCACAAGGTGGAAGAAGCTACTTTGGAAGCGAAAGAGGACATGAAGTCCAAGTATCCGCATTTTTTCTGCTCCTGATATTCGTACAGAAAATATGTGTTCTTGATCACATCCTTGTTTTCTAACTTAGTTCATGGTTTGAATGGTTATGTTGAGGTGTAGTTCGTGCTTGTACTACTTTGTCCATCATTTAGGGATGAATGATCCTAGTGGGGGAGACTGAAACAACCAAATTTTTTGGGCTTCATTAACATATTTGTAATCAATAAAACACTCAAAACTCTCTTAAAATCTCTCAAGACTCTTGGGTTGAGCAAAAGCAAGGGTGTCCTGTAAGGTGGTTAATTGAGGCTCATAGGTGTGATTTCTTCATATCTTCTTTTCAATATAAGTCATGTTACTTCTCCCTTATTGATAGTTCCAACTAAAGGCATGTTTTATGAATTTTTTCCATTACATAGTTGTTGTATGGTTTTTGGTTTTCAAATATATATTGGGGATTTTGGTTATAATGGTTGATTATGGTTTTCATGTATTTTTATGGTTTTCATATTACTATGGTGGTTTTAACATTTGGTTGCATGGAATGGTTAATTGGTACATGGTTTTGTCTATTGAAACACTATGCCCCCAACATGTTTGATCAAATGCCTATAAGAATGTTTTTGGTTAAATTGTTAGATTTTCATTGAACTATTGCATGGTACAACTTAGTAATAGAATCCTTCTTGGTTTAAATGGTTTTAAATGGTTAAATGGTAGGGTCTTGGTAGTCATGGTTATGGTTAATTAAACATCCTTGTGGGGTCCATGGGAATCTCCCAAGCAAACTAAGTAGTGAATACTTGTGGAAATCATGGAAATCCCTCAAACTAACTTAATAATGTAGTCTATGGGTACATATGAATACCTTTTTGTCTAAAAAAATTGGCTAAGGACATTTCTTTAAAGCTATAGTTGGTATGAAGATACCACTACTTATAGCCATGGCTAAAATAAACGAAAATGGTGGTTTGGTGGTTTGTAATGGTTTTAGTTGTGCAATAATGGCAGGGTGTGATAGCTAACCGTAAAGGTTTGAGTCCAATGGATGGACACTAGAAACTCATGTTTGCATACATAAGGATTAGTAATGACGACCATGCATGAAACTTATGGGGTACACGAGAATCCCCTAAGTACACTTGTACATATGTTTCTTGTAGAGCGAAGGGTACTCAGGAATCCCCTACTCCTATTGTATCTGAAGTTCATACGGCAACATGCATCGAGTAGCGCTCAGGGGGTTACATTGGACCCATATAGCCTGTGGGTGGTTCTAGGACGATTAAGCTACTCATACCCAGGTTAATATTTGTAAAGGTTTGCTAATTCCAATTCCCTTTTCCAGCATGGTTATATATATATATATAAATATATATGTATGTATATATGTTTGTATGTATGTATATATGTGTGGTTGTGAATGCATATAGTTGGTTTACTTGGTTTTAATGGTTGGAATTATTTTATTCTTATCCTTAGTACTTGTTAGCATTCACCCACTAACTGATCTTTGGGCGGCTGTATCCCCACGCGATGCAGGAACCGACAATTCTATTTATCCTACTTAGTGATTGTATTCGGGATCGATTCGGTTGGATTAAAGTGGTGAGCTTCCATATTCTGGAAATCTCTATTTCATGTCATGGATTTCTTTACATACTTTGGTTATTTCATGGACATTGGTTTTGTCTATGGTTGGGGGTATGTACCAATCGTATATAATTTCTCTTTCGGTTAGAGGCTTTATGGATCTTTTATACGTTGGAATGGGCGGTGTTAGATTGGTGTCAGCCTTAGTATGGGCATTGTTATTGGGGTTGATACCATTTGACTGAATTTATGATTTTTCTATCCTTCTATGTTATGTTATGGACAGGAACTTGGTTATTGTTTTTGTTTTGATACGGTTATTGTTTTGGTTTTGGACAGTTGGACTTGGTTGGGATGCCATGGTTATAGACCTATCCTAGAGTCTAGGTTGATACAAATATGCAATCTTGTTATATGTGAAGGTTGGTTGGTGTAATATCCCGTACTTTTTTCTAGCTTAAATTTGTTCCAAGAATGTGTAGGATTAACTTCAAAAGGAATAACTTTTTTATGAAGTAAAATTATCCAGATTTGGACCTTCCATGTTGTGGGAAATTGAATAAGCTTTCCATCGATAAAAAATCTGCCCAAATCAAACACTTGGTTGAAAAGTTATGGCATTTCTAGTATTTACAGTGTTTGGACCATCATTCCAGCAAGTCACTGTGATTCCACCGCGTCGCGGTGGAAATAGCGATGGAAGCCTCATCGCATTGTGGTGGAGGCCAATTCAACATTTGTCAATTTCCGAAGGGTCATAGTGGTGAATGCAAAAACAGCAATTGTCACAACCAAGTGAGTCACCGCGATTCCACCGCAACGTGGTTGGTATTGAAATGACCCACTCACCACATTGCCGTAAGGCCTTTATCGGTAACGTAGTTATGAATTTTAAATCCATAGGGTAGTTTAGTCTTTTGCCTAATATTGAGCACAATATACTCATTATTCATCAAGTCTCTCTCAAAGAAAACCCTAGGCTTTAATATTAAACTTCAAGAATCCCCAATATCCACCATTGTTTCTTCAAGAAAGCTCTAAATTGAGGATTCCCAAATAAAGACAATCAAGAGTCCATCTTCAAGAATTCAAATAGGAATCCAAATTCAAATTTATCCATTTAGTCATCAATGAAGGTTTGTGCGGTTATGGACAACGACAATCCTTTCATCCTTGTGCCAAAAACTTGTTTCAAATTCCAATTTGTACTGAATTTTATACGATTTCCCATGAAAATAAAGTTCGAGTTTGTACCCATTATTGTTATTTACAAGCTTATGAGATTTTTAGTTATTTAAAAGTTGAATTACATGATTATGTTTATATTTTCATGCATATTGCAGAAATTTCAAGATTTTGTGTTGATTTATCAATATTTACATTATCAAGCGTGAAGATTTTGACATTTTGACATAAGCTTAATGCATGGGTCACTAGCCCAAATCAAAGATTTGTATTTTGAGGTTTGTTGTGCTATAAGCATCCTATGACTAGCTACCTCTCAAATTATAAATAAAAATTTGACATTTTTGGTCTCAAACTAGATATGAAATCCACTTCACAAATTCAAATTACAGATTTATCTTTACAGATATGCAGTTTGTTTTTATTAAAAGCCATTATACTATTTTAAAAGTGGATTTCCCTTAGAATTAGAATACAAATTTAATGAGAGTAATATTTAGCACCGAGATAGGTACGTTACTACTGCTTAATACCCCAAAACTACGTGCCAACATAGGATTCATATTGTTCCCACTTCTACATGGATGAAATATATGTGATCACTTCGATAGGTTATACTCTCTTGCAAGAGTATGACTCCTCTCCCAAACATAAGGATTCCTCCTAAGGGGGAGAAGAATGTTGGACTCTATGAATGCATACATGGTTTACATTGGTTAGAAAAATAAGTATTTTTCCCATGCAGAATAAGTTTTCAGATTTCTAAACCCCTAGAATACTGTATTTTCTCTATAGCTTTAAAGTTCTTAATTTAAATATTGTTTTACATAAGCCTTCAGATATAGACTTACAGATTTCACTTAGCCTACATGGTTTGAAAATGAGAACAAAATACAGATTTTAGAACTAAGTGTTATGACTCACAAGATTTACACTATATACTTTACTATTTACATTTTATGATCTTCAGCTTCAAGATTACTCAAGCCTATGTGTGTCATTTTCATTTAGCATGCATGATTTTATAAATTATGTTCATATTTCTTTCTTATTTCATTCACCCCCATATACTCAGTACATTACCAAAGTACTGATCCTCATATACGCCTGTGTGCTACATTATCTCGTAATATAGGTTCAGTTTCTTAGTCTTAGCAACGTGAGTGATTTTTTAAGCATCTTCTCTACATCTCTGCAGTTGGTGAGTCCTCATAGTTCGGGGACCTAGCTATTTAAATTTCCAGTTTATTAATAGATGACTTAGCATTTCTTTCAGACGATTTGAGTTAGCTGGTGCCTATCCTAGTTACTCTCTAGGTTCAGTCAGTAGAGGCTTGACGGACTACCATATTTAGTTTTAGATTCTAGTTGCACTGTTCAAATTTTCAATATTTGCTTAATCAAATTACTAAGATTAGTATTTTTAGACATACTCAGATACTCTTGACCGTTTTCTGCATTTATTATGATTTCTACATTCATATTCCCTATTTTGATATTTAGATTTAGTATAAAGCAGCCAGGGTTAGCTCAGGACTACTTGTAGTTCAGAGCACCGTGTGGCATCCCGAGAATCCAATTTTGTGGCGTTACAAACTTTGTATCATAGCAAAAGGTTTAGAGAGTCCTAAAAAGTTGGACAAATTGCATTACATTGAGTCTTGATCATCGGTGTGAAGCGCGCCACATCTATGAGCAAAAGGCTATGGAGCATTTTAGGAAATCATCTTTTCTTTCATGATTTATTATGCATTTATTTTTTATATCTTCTTCTAACTCGTGCTTTCACGTGACAGAAAATTCCTCCTCGTCGAGCTAACACACGTAGAAATGATAACTAGCCACCTCAGCCCGCAGATCCTTTGAATGATAATGTGTCCCTTGCAGAGTTTCGGGATGCCTTTCAAGCAGTAGCCCAAGCTATGACAGCTAATCTTCAGGGCAACCTTCAGTCTGCAGTCCCACTTTAGCAAGATGAGGACTTAGCTGCAGCCAGAAATAAAGATTTTATTAGAATAAACCCACCAAAATTCCTTAGGTCAAAGGCAAATGAGGACCCACAGCTTTATCTAGATGAGTTGAAGAAGATCACCTTAATAATGCATGTTTCTAAATAGGAGAGTGTAGAACTGGCATCCTATAGGCTAAAGGATATTGCATATGATTAGGTAGTGAAGTGGAAGAAAAGTAGAAGGGAGAATGCAACTTCCATAACTTGGCAGATATTTCAGGATACGTTCTGAGACAAATTCTTCCCACATGAGATAAGGGAAGCCAAGATATAAGAATTCATGAACCTGAGGCCGGGCTCGATGACAGTGAAGGAGTATCACCTTTGTGACCAGTGTGTCTGGGTTGGTAGTTAAGGAGTGTAGGACTGCTATGCTCATTGGAGACAGATCTTTCTAAATTGATTATACATGCTTAGCAGATTAAGGCAGAGAAGTTGAAGAAAAAAGAGAGAGTAATTAAGAAGGTTATGATAGGGTAGTTTTATTATGGCCAGGCTAGATCTCAAGGAAGAAATCATTCATCTATGCCTGCACCTTTTTAAGCTAGTGGTCTTGCATCCAGAAATAGATAGGAATAGTGGGGTAAGTCTTCTATGTCTAGAGCTTGGAATAGTCTAAGTTAGAATAGTATGGGTCAATATTTATAGGGTTACAAAGGTTGTTATAGTTGTGGCCAGAAGGGTTGTAGAATCAAAGAATAATTGTATGCCAGATATGGAAATAGGGATGTCCGTCCCCAGACTCAGGCTACCAGTGCACCAGCTCTCTTAGGTTGCCCTGCTCCTCCTCAGGACTCATCCTCCAGTACCGGTAGCGGTTAGCGCCAAAATAGGTTCTATGCTTTGCCATCCAGCCAAGAGCAGGGAGATTTCCCAAATGTTGTTACTGGTATGCTTTGTGTTTTTTATCTTAATGCTTATGTGTTGTTAGACTTTGGGTCGAGTTTCTTGTATATGACCCCGTCAGTTGCTGTAAATTTGAGGGTAAGTTCTAAAAAGATCTCTGAGCCTTTCTTTATTTCTACCCCAGTAGGTGATTCAGTTGTTTCGAAACAGATTTATAAAAAGTATCCTATCACTATTCTTCTTAAGGTCATGTTAGCTGACCTAATTGAGTTAGATATGGTTGATTTAGATATTATTCTTAGTATGGATTGGCGTCATTCTTGTTATGCAACCATAGATTATCGTACCCGAGTGGTGAAGTTTTTTTTTCCAGATGAGCTAGTCTTTGAGTGGTTAGGTAATTTAGTGTCTCCCAAGAGTCATTTCATATCTTATCTTAAAGCCAGAAAGTTGATTTCCAAAGGGTGTATCTACCACCTAGTTAGAGTCAAAGATACCAAGTCGGAAACTCCAACAATTCAATCAGTCAGTGTAGTTAATGAGTTTCCTGATGTTTTCCCCAAAGATCTACTAGGGGTACCTCACGATAGGGAAATAGAATTTGGTATTGACATTCTTCTAGATACTCAGCCTATTTTAATCCCTCCATATCGTATGGATTTAACCGAGCTTAAGGACTTAAAAGAGAAACTCAAAGATCTTCTAGATAAAGGTCTCATCAGGCCTAGTGTTTCACCATGGGGTGCTCCTATCCTATTTGTGTGAAAGAAAGATGGTTCTTTGCATATATGCCTTGACTATCATCAGTTGAATAAAGTTACTGTCAAAAAAACTATCCTCTTCCTAGAATTGATGAATTATTTGACCCAACTTCAAGGTGCAAGTTATTTCTCAAGATAGACCTTAGAGCTGGCTATCATCAGCTTAAAGTAAGGGAATATGATATTCCAAAGACTGCTTTCAGAACCCGTTATGGTTATTTTAAGTTCTTAGTCTTTTCCTTCGAGATAAGTAATGCCCAGACACCTTCATGGACTTGATGAACAGAGTGTTCAAATAGTATCTAGACATGTTTGTCTTAGTCTTTATCTATGATATTCTTGTCTACTCTCGTAGTGAGGATGATCATGCAGACTATCTTAGAATTGTGTTGCAAACTCTTAGAAATCACCGGTTGTTCACCAAATTTAGGAAGTGTGAATTTTGGCTAAGGTCAGTAGCCTTCCTTGGTCATAATATTTCTAGTGAGGGTATTAGAGTTGATCCCCCTAAATAGAAGCCATAAGAAATTGGCCTAGCCCTATCTCTCCGACAGACATTAGGAGTTTCTTGGGTTTAGCTGGTTATTAGAGATGTTTGTGAGGGTTTCTCATCTATAGAGTATTCTATGTCTAGATTGACCCAAAAAAAGTCAAGTTTTGGTGGTCAGATTCCTGCGAGAAGTTTTTTCAGGAGTTGAAGACTCGACTCACTTCAACCCCAGTGTTAGCATTACCTAATGGTACAAATTGTTTTGTGGTGTATTTTAATGCCTCTAGAGTTGGGTTTTGGTGTGTGTTAATATGGAGAGGTGAGGTCATTGCTTATGCCGCTTGAGAGTTAAAGTCTCACGAAAAGTACTACCCTACACATGATCTTGAATTAGCTGTCATTGTGTTTTCTTTGATAATATGAAGACATCATCGAAATGGAGTGCATGTTGATGTGTTCACAGATCAAAAAATTTTACAATATGTGTTTACCCAGAGATAGATGAATCTCTATCAGAGAAGGTGGCTAGAATTGTTAAAGGATTATGATATGAGTGTGTTGTATCTTTCGAGCAAGGCCAATGTAGTGGCAGACGCCCTTAGTAGATTGTCTCGGGGCAGTGTTGCTCATATAAAGAATGGAATAAAACATTTGACTCAAGAAGTTCATCGATTATCTAAATTGGTCGACTCAGCTGAGGGTACTATTTGTGTCCAGAGTAGCTCCTAATCATCCCTAGTTTTAAAAGTGAAGGAAAAGCAAGATATGGATTCTAGTTTGGTCAAACTAAAGGAGTCGGTTAGAGACTAAAAGGTAGTGGTTTTCTCCCAAGGGTTAGATGATGTGTTGAGATACCAAAGTAGATTATGTGTATTATGTGTTGATGAATTGAGGCATCAGATTATGGCTGAAGCGCATGTAGCACGTTATTCCATTCATCCAAGTGCTACCAAGATGTACCGTAACTTGCAAAAAACCTATTGGTGGAGTATTATGAAGAGAGAGATAGTAGATTTTGTAGCAAAGTGTGGAACTTGTCAACAGGTTAAGGTAGAGCACCAAAGACCAAATGGTACATTACAAGAGTCTGGTATCCCCACTTGAAAGTGGGAAGAGGTGACTATGGATTTTGCGACTAGTTTACCCCATTCGCATTGTCAGCATGATTCGATATGGGTTATTGTAGATAGATTGACTTAGTCAGCATATTTTTTGCCAATTCACACATCTGACACAACCGAAGATTATGCTAAGCTGTACACCAAGGAGTTAGTAAGACTGCATATAGTTCCTTTGTCAATCATTTTAGATAGAGGTACTCAGTTCACCTTTCAATTTTAGAGAGCCTTCCAGAAGGGTCTTGGTACCTAAGTCCATCTTAGTTCAGCTTTCCAACCTAAGACAGATGGTCAAGCAGAGAGAACCATCCAAAATCTAGAAGATATGTTGAGGGCATGTGCTTTTGATTTTAAGGGTAGTTGGATGAGCATTTTTCATTGATTGAGTTCTCTTATAATAATAGCTACCATTCGAGCATACAGATGGCCCTATTTGAGGCTTTTTATGGAAGGAGATCTAGATCACCCATAGGATGGTTTGAAGTGGGTGAGGCCGCTTTGCTTGGGCCTGACGTTGTGTTTGAAGCTCTGTAGAAAGTTAAGTTGATTAGAGAAAGATTAAAAATAGCCCAGAGTCATCAAAAATCATAAGATGATGTGAGAAAAAAGGACCTCGAGTTTGAGGTTGGTGATTTAGCGTATCTAAGGATTTCAGCCATGAAAGGGGTGAAGAGATTTGGCAAAAAAGGAAAGATTAGTCCCCGGTATGTTAGCCCTTACAGAATTGTAAGTCGTGCTGGGAAAGTAGCTTATGAGCTTGAGTTGCCTACAGAATAGTCTGTCGTTACCTTGTATTCCACGTCTCTATGCTTAAGAAGTGCATCTGTGACTCCACTATTGTAGTTCCGTTAAAAATCTTAGATATTTAGAATAGCCTATCATATCAAGAAATTCCATTTGAGATTTTAGATTATCAAATCCATAGACTAAGAAACAAAGAAGTTCCCTTGGTCAATGTTCTATGGAGAAATCAGTCCGTTGAGGGAGCTACTTGTGAAGCAGAAGCAGACATGCATACCAAGTATCCTCATCTATTCCCCACGAACTTAGATTTAGCCAAAGGTAATAGTTTTTCTTTATTCATTTCTTTTCCAATTTTAGAATCTGCTATATAGCTATTTTTATGTAAACTCATGCACTGTCAGATCAGCTTAGTAGCTCAGTATGTTTTAGAATCTACTATATAGCTATTTTCATATAAACTCATCCACTCTCAGATTAGCTTAGTAGCTCAGTATGTTTTAGAATCAGTTATTAAGTTTATTTTAGTTGTGCATGATAGCTTATAGCCTCAGATCCCTTAGTGTTTTCAAATTAACTAGCCACATTCGAGGACGAATGTTCCAAAGAGGGAGATATTATAATAGCCCGTACTCTTTCCTAGCGTAAATTCATTCCTAAAATGTCAAAGATTAGATACTAAAAGAATAACATTTATTTCAAGTGAAATTTTCTATATTTGGACCTTCAATGTTATGAGAAATTGAATAAGCTTTCCATCGATACCAAATTCGCCCAAATCCATCACTCAGTTGAGAAGTTATGGCATTTCTAGTGTTGACAGTGTTTGGACCTTCATTCCATCAAGGCACCGCGATTCCACCATGTTGCGGTGGAAAAGCAATGGAAGCCTCATCACATCGCGGTGGAGGCCAATTTAACATTTGTCAATTTCTAGAGGGTCACCGCAATTTCACTGCATTGTAGTGAATCCAAAAACAACAATTGTCACAATTCAGTGAGTCAACACAATTCCACCACATCGTAGTGGGCATCGCGATGACCTACCCACCGCATCAAGGTAAAGACTCAATCGGCAACCCAATTACAAATTTTAAATCCTAAGGGTTGTTTGGTCTTTTGCCCACATTCCCAAATCTTGAAAACAAATGATTAAGTGTACTATTGAGCACAATATACTCATTATTCAGCAAGTCTTTTTCAAATAAAACCATAGGCTTCAATATTCGAATTCAAGAATCCCCCAAATTCCACCGTTGTTTCTTTAAGAAAGCTCAATATTGAGGATTCCCAAATCAAGACAATCAAGAATCCATCTTCAAGAATTCAAATAGGAATCCAAATTCAAGTTTCTCTATTTAGTCATCAATCAAGGTAAGTGGGGTTATGGACAAGGACAATCTTTTCATCCTTGTGCCCATAACTAGTTTGAAATTACAATTTTTACTGAATTTTATATGATTCCCCATAAAATTAAAGTTAGTCTTTATACCTATTATTGTTATTTATATGTTTATGAGTTTTTCAGTGATTTAGAAGTTCAATTACATGATTATGTTCATATTTTCATGCATATTGCAAAAATTTCAAGATTTTGAGTTGATTTATCAATATTTACATTTTCAAGCATGAAGATTTTGATGTTTTGACCTGAGTTTAGTATATGGGTCAATAAGCCCTAATCAAATATTGCTATTTTGAGATTTGTTGTGCTATAAGAACCCTATGACTAGATTTCTGTCAGATTATAGATAAGGATTTGACCTTTTTCATCTCAGAGTAGATTTAAAATCCACTATACAGATATAAATTATAGATTTAGCTTTACAGATATACAGTTGGGTCTGATTATAAACCATTATACTATTTAAAAGTGGCTTTCTCTCAGAGTGAGCATACAAATTTAATGGGAGTATTATTTAGCACCGAGATAGGTACATTACTACAGTTTCATACCCCAGAACTACGTACCAACATAGGAATCAAATTGTTCTCACTTCTACGTGGATGAAAGATATGTGATCACTTAGAAAGTTTATATTCTCTTTCAAGAGTATGAATCCTATCCCCAATGTAAGGATTCCTCCATAGTGTGACAAAAACGTTCGACTCCATGAATGCTCACATGGTTTACGTCGGTTAGTAGAACCTCCCTTTAGATAATGTATTTTTCCCATGTAGAATAAATTTTCAGATTTCTAAACCCCTAGAATACAGTATTTTCTCTACAGCTTTAAAGTTCTAGAGTTTAGACTATTGTTTTACATAACCCTTCAAATACAGACTTACAGATTTCACTTAGCCTATATGGTTTTAGAATGAGAACAGAATACAGATTTTAGAACTAAATGTTATGACTCACAAGATTTACACTATATACTTTACTATTTATGATTTATATTTTTCAACTTTCAGATTACTTAATACTATGTGATTCATTTATATTTAGAATGCATGATTTTATAAATTGTGTTCATATGGCTTACTTATTGTATTTCCCCCCATATACTCAGTACATTCCCAAAGTACTGATCCATATATACGTCTGTGTGCTACATTATCTTATAATGTAAGTTCAGGTGCTTAGTCTCAGCAGGGTGAGTGATTTTTAAAGCATCTCATCTACATCCCTGCAGTTGGTGAGTCCCCATAGTTCAGGGACCTAGCTATTCAGATTTCCAATTTATTAGTAGATGACTGAGAATTCATTTCATAGAATTCATTTCAGATAGTTTGAGTTAGTTGGGCCCTATCCTAATGACTCTCTAGATTTAGTCAGTAAAGGCTTGTCAAACTACCAGATTCAGTTAAATTATAGTTGTAGTATTTAGTTTTTTAGTATTTGCTTTATCAGATTGTTGAGATTAGTATTTTTAGATATACTCAGATAATCCAGACATTTTTCCAAAGATTTTATGATTTTACATTCATATTCCCTTATTTTAAAATTTAGATTCAGTAGAAGGCAGCCAGGATTAGCTCAGGACTACTTATAAATTGGAGCTCCATGTGGCATCCTGAGAATCAAATTTTAGGGCATTACAGTTGGATTGGGTAATGGGGGTGGTCTCTGATCCAAGTGGGACTTGAGATGCCCATTACGACAAGGCCCTAGTTTGGTTCGTGTCTGGTTATTAGACAATACATTTGGATTTTAGGCTCATTTTCCTCTTTTTGAGCTTTCATTGTTTAGGATTTAGTCTCAGACCAAAACTCCTAGTAGATGAACTCTCATGAGTATTTTGGCAGTGCCATTAACACCATAACATTGATTTTAAGCTGGGGGACCCGTAGATCATGTCACTAGGATTTCAAACTCATTTTAGGCTATTAGGCAGATTGTGTGAAAAATTAAACTATAGGTATGGTCCCCAAACTTAGTTGAAACAATCTCAAATAAAAGTTTTGATGGTTCTATTTAGTTGAAAATGTCGAATAGTAGTATATTTTATTTACACACATGGGTTACTGAATGAATTTTGGACACCCAATTAAAAATTCTATTTTGGACTAAGCAAAATTTTGTGCTTCAGGTTGCTGATGGAACTACTTAAGCAATCATTGAACCACTTCAGTGTTCATTGAGAATGCAACAAGGTATCGCTTAAGTGACGTTAACTATCTGGTATAACTACTTAAGCCGGTTTCTTTTAAGATACCTATAGGTCTCTAAAGTAATACTCGGCCCCAAGCTCCATTTCACCTAAACGATAGATGAGTCCTTTAAGCAGTTGTCACTTAAGTGATAGGGTGACTAGTTAAGCGACACATGGTAGCTTTAAAAGTCCTTTTCCTCTCCCAATTATTTATCACATCTTCCATAATTTTTATACCTAATTGAGAGTTCAAAGAGAGGAAAAAGTGGAAAATCATCCACATAAGATGAGGTAGTCTAACCTAACTCTCCTTGGACATTTCCCATTAATTTTTCCTTCAGTTTTCATTCTAATTCATGGTAAAATTCTCAGAAATTGGGTCTTAGATTCCTAAATTTTGAGGATTGATTTGAGACCCGATTTGTACTCCATTTGTGCTCAATTTTTTAGCACACATTCCTTGTCCTTCGAGGAACCTCGTGATGAATTCAATTTTCAATTTCATTTATGATCCTTTGGGGCTTGTTCTTGACCCAAAATTCGATAGACCCTTTTAGAGAAATGGATCTCTTTTCACTCCTAAAGATTTATTGATTACTATTTTGATAGTGTGATGATATTTTGTTATTGTGGAGTAAATATGGATGATTCGTTGATGATTCAAGAGATGTGGTTTGACATTGAGGTTGGCTTCAATCTACTCCTCTACTTGAGATGGTATTTTATGTATGTTATATGTTAAATAGGGATGTTTAGATATAATTGTTGGTAGAACATTGTGACTTGGTATAATTTATGAAATTGGGGGATAGAAGGGTAATTGACCCTTAATTTTAAATACTTATTATACTTCTTGGTCCTATTACCTTGTCTATAGAGTGAGTTAATTTACAATATAACTATGATAGTATGCTAGTTGTGAGATGTAATTTAGGTATTGGAAGCATGATTGGTATGATTAGTCTTATTTCGATTGCTTAGACTACCTTGGAGCCATAATTTAGGTATAATTGACTCAATTGCTCATGTTTTAGGTGGAATTATTATTTTAGGTATAATCATGGATTATCTAACATCTAAAAGTGACTATAGATACTTCATCCTAGTTTGGGGAAGAAACTTGTCTAAAATTATATTTCGGGGATCAGAAGTAGAGCCCTCTGGCCCAACTTAGTCCATGACATGTGTTAGCTTTGGTAGACTTATATTAGTATATTAGCATGTTAGACATAGTTGAGACAAATAAACCTTTAGTATAAGGTTGTTGCATGACACAATGGATCGGAATGGTTTTTCATGGATTATGATGTTATGGTTATGCCCTGTATATATTATTGGGCCTAACATCGTGATTGTGTTATGGTTCTGCTAGATATAGTATTGGGCCCAAGTCTTTGATTATGATATTGGTTAGATTTTGGGAAAGTGTTTTATCCTTGTAAATGACGTGACAGTAGTTTATAGACATTTTGATGTTTGTGATAGCATTGTTTGGATATTTGTGATGGCATGTATTTATTTGACATATTTAAGATTACTAAAATGTTAAATGGTATGATTCCAACTAAAATATGGTCTATTTACTCTTTTCCCTAAAAAGAAATTTACTACCACTTTGTGGGAATATACGAGGTATGTTGTTGTTGTTGTTGTTGGGAATCATACCATCTTAGTGAATAAATTATGAGCATTTTAGACTAACAATGATGTTTTAGAGATTTGATCGAGATATATTATAGTCCACGGTTTTGGTACTCTTATTTACATGAGCGAGTAAAATTTCGACCATTTCTCTACTTTTATGATGAATTAGTCTCAGAGTTTACCTCGAGTAATAGATTTATAGACTTACACTCTTTTAGCTATAGTTCTAGCCCATGTATTTTAAAAATGTGAAATATATATAGTACTAGACATATTGTATTGATGATGATGAGGTTTATTAGAAATCCTGGATTGGGACTAGGTTAGTGTATACAAATATTCCTAAACCCCCTAGGGGGCCCTTCATTCATGTGTCATCATGTCGTAGAAGACTGGTCGCCGTAAGTCCTGCCTTTGTAAGATATCAAGCTGGAGGAGGTGTATACTCTGAGTATCATTATGGTACTTGGATCAATTATGGTATTATGGATTCTCTTTGCATTCATTCTTTCTTGTGCATTTCCTATCACCAGCATACACCTATACATCTATCATCCTTATAGGGGCATACGTAATTATAGGTGATAAGTACTACTTGCAGTATATTATGTGTTCTGATTAGACCTTTCGGGTTATGGGATTGGTTTAGATATTATGTATTCGGGCTAGCCGGTTACTTTATATTATTGTTGTTATTATATTTAGCTTGTGGCAGGTTTATTATTGGACTGATATAAATATTAGAGGTATGATTCTGATTCCTTATTATCATGGTTATATTATTATGCATAATTATTCCTTGGACAGGCATTATGGTTTTAAACCCTTATTATGATAGTAATAGTTCTCACCATGATTAGGAGGCCTTGAGATGCTAGTGCGATTACACAGGTTGTACCTTTGAGTTAGCCTTGTTATCGTATATATGTGTATATCTATCTATTTATAGTCATGTTATTATCGTATATCCCTTCCTTCCTTTATGCATTCGTGTTGTATAACTACTCCTTGCCTTTGTATATTACAATGTATATCATTCTTTCGCTCTTTATTTGTACATTAGCTAGTATCACCATACAGTGCTTAAGACCTTAATTAGCGTTGGAATAGGCTAGTTTATCCTTATTGCCTCTTTAATTTTGCTATGTTAGTTTTCATGGTTATTTGAGCATATTTTACAGTTTAATTGGCATGTTATGTATATTTTCATTATCTTTGGAGCTTAGTCAGAAGTTTCCTACTGAGTACTATGTGTTTGTCACTCATACTACACTTTTGCAGCCTACATATCATAGTATGTGTTCTCATCGTTGTTGTATGTGTAGTGCGGAGTAACTATGGTTCGGAGACATTGGGTGAGCTCTTGGCATTCAGAGTATTGTTATTATCCCTCTAATGTACTAGACTAATCTCTATGTTGCATTCAAAGATGAGTTTTAACAGTATATTCCTTTACCATTTCATTTTGTATTCTTATTATATTAGAAGCTCTGGTATTATTTCCATTAGGTTTTGGGACTATTTTATGTATTTCATTTTGTTACTATATTTATTCTGCATTCGTCCTTCTTTTCTCTTTGTAGTCCATAACTAGCAATTTTGGATTATATCTCATCTTACATACTGGTGGGTTACCGTAGGTGTCTTCATGACCTGAGAAATTGACTTGTGACACCATATCCTAGTAGACAAACCATGACTTTAACTATATCCAAGTAAACAAATCATGACTCTAACAATAGGAATCCCAAACTATATGATAAGCAGCCAGACAACAAAGTAATCCCAAATATACCAAGCAACATAATAATCTGATTCACTCAAGGAACCCACAACAACAATCACAGTATAACTAGATCTACTCATGGAACCAATATAAACAACAATAATAACAATAATCATATATCCCATCCACTGAAGGAATCGACACACTCATATATACTTTGAACATATATGTTAATGGTCTTATGGTTGCTCCACTAGAAATGACCTATTGGGGACGAGCTCTGTCCATGTACCAAAACATATACATCAAGTACGTACTAACCTTATTCCACCAAATCCTTAAAGATTTCCAAATGTTGGTAAATCCCACAAATAACCAATAGAATATCACAACCATCATAGTAACAATAAGTATAAGAAATCATACTTATATAGTTAGCAAACATTTAATATTACCTCATTATATGTGATTAACACCTAGAATATTGTTCAAAAATTTCCTTTTTTAAGCATGCATTACAACAATAGATAACCAGCCAAACACTTGGTTAACTCGAGCTAATCATTCCTTGTAAAAAAAACAATCATTTTTTAACATACAAAAGCATAATAAATATGATCCATTAGTTTCATAAATTACAACATTTCCAGAGACCAATCCATAGTTTATTCAAGTAAGCATTATCAAGTTACATCATTAAATTCAAGTATTCTATTTAGGAGTACATATTCAACCCAAAAAAGTCTAAAATCTAGTTCAACATTCATAAATTCATTCACTATTTCAATCCCTCTTTATTTATATAGAGATCAAAGATTCTATTATTATCTAGCAACCCTTACATTCAAGTCATTACTAGGTTCAAGACTTACTCTATTAGCTAATCATTCAACTTTATTCAACTTACAATCTAGTTATAGTCATACCTCTTTATACCTTTACTTCCTAACCATTAGCCTAACTTGGTCTTGGGCTCTTAAGTTGACATTGCCTCCTTGTACCATAATTAGTCCTTGTCAATAACCTTAAGCAAGATTATCCCATATTCAAACCATACATAATATGAATTTCACCCTCTAATGGTAATTTAACTAAATAATTAGATTATGAACTCACACCATCTCATTGTTATCTATATTTATATTATTCACATTACAATCCACCATAGATTTATAGTAGCTTAAAACATTCATTAAGGGTTCATTCATTAACATTTTATTACAAAATTAGGTCTTTATAACACTAAATTCATGTTTTATCCATTCAAATTCTATGTCCACGGCCTAAGAATGATTTCTTCCATCAAAACTATATTATGGATATGATTACTAATCATAGTGTACTAATCATAAATCATAGCCTACCTGCGCACCAAGTTGCTGCAACCGTAACCTATGCTAGGGATGATCTTCCTTCTTCTTCTTCACGTTTCAAAATGGAAAATCATCTATTAATAACAACTACATGAGTAATTAATAAACTACTCCTCAAACAAATAACTTGGTAATTCAAACTCACTAATTCTACCCTCATTTATGGTCTAAAGCAATATGAAGGGCCAATTAGTATATAATAGCTTCTTCCAGATCAACCCAACATTATTAATGATGGTTTTTGGGCTAACGGTTTCACCATTATTGAATTCAAGGTTCCATGTTTAGGCTAAGAGACTAGGGTCATACCCGAAGCAGAAAAAATACAAGTATTTCACTTTTTGATGTTTCAATTATTTCATAAAAGAAATAATTTAAAGTAAATCTTAGTTTAACTAAATTTTTCTTATTGATATCATAAAATTTGTGCCCAACGACAATCAAGAGAGCAAATAAAACATTGGCTCTTCATTTTTATTTTTGTTTAGCAGTGAATAAAATAAATAAAGGGGAAAAACTAATAAAAAAAGTTTATAAAAGTAATTAAATAAAATAGTATTAGTAAATAAAATTAAGTTTTAATGTATAATTTTTCCCTTTGTGATAAGTACATAAAAATAAAAGATCAACTTCATGAAATGTAATTTAGAGAGGTTTCTTAGAAAGTATTCTAAAAATAGATAATTACTCCTCGTGAGCTACACCAAATCCTATAATAAATTAAAAATAAAAAAACATTATAAAAGAAAATTCTAAATGTGTATCAATATTAAATTCTTATATTCATAGTTTTGTAAAATTTCATAATCAGAATTTGCTAAGTATTTGATGAAGGTCAAATTTACTCACATTTAGTAAATTTAAAGAACTAAAACTACTCAATCATATTTGAGGAACCATTTTGAACATACTGTCAAATATAAAGGATCTTCTTATCATTTTATATCACGGTTTAGGTAGAGTTTTAATCATATTTTGTCAAAGTTACTTTTATGAAGAATAAGACAAAGTTGAATGATTTTTTTTAATAAAACAAAGAATTATGTTTTTTGGATAAAAAATAAAAAATTGGATTACTGTCTATGAAATTTTTTTTCTACCCAAACAAATGTAAGAAACAATCGAGTTAAACTAGAAGAAAGGGAGGTTGTTTTCATGCATCTAAGCTCTACAAGTGATGAGCTTTTTGTCACTATCCTGATATGCTTCCAAGATTTGAATGAGAGAATAGTGGATTGACATTAGCTCAGTATTGTCAAATGCATGCATATCTAAGCATGCTTAACACCTGAATCGAGGCTCAAAATATGTGGAACACTTCACCTTACTTAATGCTCATTTCAATATCATCGTCAAGGTTTAAAAATATATTTCCTTACTAATGAGCCTCTTCATAAAAGGCGACACTAGATAATTGATATTTTATATTATCATAATATTATTTCCAATTTCTCTGTACATATATTTTTCATTCATATTTATAATTATTAGTATTAGATTAAAAATACATATGTGTATCTTTCTCTCTCAGTGCGCATTTTTAATTAAAGCACACATTTTACTTATGCTTTGTTATTAAAGTCCCAATGCACCTTAGAGACTTTTTGTGCTTTTTGGATTTGCTATACTTAAGCTGAGGATTTTTTTGAAAACAATCTCTTTACCTTCCCGACAGTGGCGGAGCCAAGAAGTTCATCAAGGGGGTTCGAAAGTGCACACATGAACTAACCAAAGGGGGTTTAACGTATATAATATATACATAAAAAGTAAATTTAACCATGTATAAATAGTGTAATTTTTCGTCGAAGTGGGTTTGGATGAACCCCTGGAAATATGCTAGATCTTCCACTGTTCCCCAAGATATTATTAAGATCTGCATATACTTTACCCTCCCCAGACCTCACTAATGAAGTTTTACTGAGTATTTTATTATTGTTATATCGAACATATGCATCAAAGAATGTTTGTGTTTGCATGTGTGTGTGGCTTCTTAAATTTAGTGTATAATCACTATCGCTGACTTTTAATTTATTGGGAGATTATGAATTAGTAACTATGTGGATTTAATCATATAAATGGAATTTTGAAAAAAAATCTGAAATTGAAATAACCAGCAAAAATCATAAAGTGTTCTTATCTTCAAAATCTATGGGATTTTGAAATTTAAATTATTCATTGTTGTTTTACGACTTCACATAACATGAAACTGGTGAAGGTTGGTTCTTCTTAATTGACCCAAAGAATAAAAACATCTATAATTGTTTGTAGTAAATCTGTGGAAACATGGCATAAGTGTTTATGTAATGAGAGAGTTACTACTTCATACATGTTACACGTTCATTCAAATAACATTTCTTATTATTGTTACTTTGTGAATGAAAAGATATTTAGAAGTCTAGAAAGTTACTTGCCTTTATGACTTTGTCATTAATTCAAGAGTAATATTACATTATGTACATTAACTCTATTTGTCTTCTTTCACGTACTCTTTTTATTAATAAATATTAATGATAAATATATTTAAAGGAGCATCATTTAGTAGCTAAATATGAAGAAATGTAGAAAACAAATATTCTCCTCTTCATTACTTTTATTCTTCATCGATTCTCTGCCTCAATATTACCTTTCTTTCTTTGTGAATTTCTGGTCAATTTATTTTGTGCAAATCCAAACATCTAGCCATGAGTTCAAAAATTTGGAAGTATCTGTTGAACTTTGGAAAGCAATCAACTCAAAAGATTTGCACTGAAGTCGAGCCAAATTTCTTTCAATGCAGTGTCTTATCATGATACAGTATTTGTGATGATTCTCTTGCTAATACTAATTCCAATTTCATATCAATATTTTAGTATTTTTTTCCATATTTTGAAACTAAATTCTTTTCATATAATATTTATAAATGACTTTTTCTTTGAAAAAAACTTTTATTGATTTGCCAAATTTTGAGCCATTGGACTAAAATAATTTTAAATTTTAATTATCAAAACTTCTGATTTTCTTTGAACGATAATAAGTTGATTTAATTTTTTTAATTAACCTTCTACTAATGGTTATAAAATTACTACAGACTTTAACATAGTTATGGTTGTTGGTGAAGTTACTAAAAAGATGTTTGAAAACGATAACAAAAATGTTAGAGGAAATTTATTGAGTCATATGACAAATACTTTGTTTAATTTATTTGTTACTTACAAATTTCCTAAAGAATATGGGATAGTTTAAAAACTCAAAGCAGGAAAGACAAAATAATATCCAAGCTCATCTTGTTGAGGGTGATGAAGTGATCGATGTAATACTCATCAAGGTGAAACCAGTGGCTAATAAGACTGATGGGTCTTGGACACTAGCGCTTCAAGATATTTTTGAGCCAATAAAAAGTTATTCCATGACATTATGAAGCCCATTGATGGAGAATGTATCTACATAAGTAATTCCACTACTTCTAAATTTACGGATAAAGAAAAAACTTTTTCTTAAATTAACTTTTGTAAAACATTAGGCTAGTACAACATTTCTGTAATACACTGTATTTCCCTAGCTTAATTTAACTATTAGTACACGAGTTATCCTATATAAAAAAAATTAAATAATCTGTAATTTTTAGTTTAGAGCCTGCCATTGTGTAGGAAATTCAATTATCTTTCCAATGGTATAAAATTTACCTGAATCTGATACCTGGGCAAAGAGTTAGAGCCATTTTTGTAAGACAGTGTACAACCTGGAACGCCAGCGCGTCGTGGAGGCAAGCCAAATAGAAATTGTCACTTTTCAGTGCTCCATCATGATTCTACCACATCAAACTATGTTCAAAATTCAAAATTAAAGAGGCACCATGATTACACCGTGTCGTTCCAGGCCCCCAGTTCCCAATTGTCATTTTCCAGTGAGACGGCGAGATTGCGTTGCGTCGCACCAGGGGCCAAAATTGGGTTTCTTTGTAACGAATTTTCCTTTATTCCTAGGTTTAGTTTGGTATTTTTACATGGACCTAATCAATATAAAGATGAAATTAACCCCTACATAACCTATTGCCACCTTATTTCCTCACTTACTCTCAAGAATAAAACATTCGCTCTCAAAGAGGCAAGCACTCTAGTTCAAGAAATCAAGAACAAGCCTAAGAGTTCCTCCAAGAAACTTCAAGAAATAATCTTCTAAGTTATGTTAGGTGTTCATCTATGGTTTCCTTTCACCCATAGAGTCCAAGAATCCCTTTTTAAACATACAAGATCTCAAATTTTTTATTTTCCATGTTTGAATTAGATAGAATTCTTGTTCATGATATTAGTTGGGTTTCAATCCATGATTTAAGTGCAAGTTTCATAAAATTTAATAGCATATGTGATGAATATGTGATTATCTTGATAAACTCTTGTATTTACAAACTAATTAATGTGTCTATGATATTGATTTGGAAATATGAATTGCATGTTAAATCCATGAAATTGCATGTTTGGGCATTATAATTGTCATGCTTATATGTTAACTATGATTATGTTCATGAAGTTTTGCTCCCCAAGTGTTTGATAGAATGTCCATACGGATAAAGTGTTGGAATTATGACATGTTAGTATATGTACAAGCTTAGACCCTACAAGTATTTGATTAAATGTCTCTATAGATGAAATATGAACATGGGTACATTGTTATGCTTTGCAAGATCATGTGATTCTTTACTTTTCATGCTATTGAGTATTGGGGGTATTTAATACCCAAAAATTTAGTTGTTTACCTAGAGCCAGTGTCAGTTACAAAATAGTAGCAGTCATGTCACGACCAGTAGTACTCTCTGTCAATTACAGAACTCTGGAAAACTTAGTAAACTCAGTGTCAGTCCAGTATAGTTCAGTATAATCAGTTCAATGTCTTTCAGTTGGGAGTAGGATTCATCAGCGACCAAACCCAGGGATGGGGGCATTCTTGTTAGAGTGGGGTTTGACCCTTAGTAGCAATCCCAGAGTTACAGAACTAAATAGCCAACGTAGGTTGAGATGACTTCTTGCTAGATTAGGGTTGACATATCTCTCTTAAGTTTTCCTACCACTTAATGGTTGACAAAATGTCTTCTTGCCAGTTAAGGTTTGACAAAATATCTTTCTGCCAGTTAGGGTTAACTCACAACCATTGTTAGTACCTATGGCACGGTACTGACACCCTTCTAATGAGGGTTATAGATTGGACCCCAACTCAGTTATATTATCTTATTTGGGGCATATCGGTTAGATGTTTACCTCCCACAGTTTTATATTTAGTCTTCAGAATAGAACTCAGTTCAGTACTACAAAATTAGGACTATTAAATACAGTCAATCAGTATTAGTAGCTTAGTTATTAGAAATCTCAAATTATCAGTTACTCTATATCAGAACTCAGTACTTTGCTTCATAAATGCTAAGTTACAGTATATATATGCACAGTATTGCATGCTCAGTATTTACAGTATTTCAGATTATCCATATACTCTGATGTTTAGTTTCTCTATATCATTCAGTCAGTTATTGTTCATGCATATAAACCCTTGCATTCAGTCTTACCTCATCTAGCATACCAATACATTCCACATACTAACGCATACTCTTTCTTTGTGCTATGATATCTCATATGATAGGTTCGGACGTTCAGGTTCCTGATCGTAGTTAGACAGATCCAGTCGGCAGTCGAATATTTAGTAGTGAGTCCTTATCTATTGAGAATATTCTTTTATTTTAGCATTTCAGTAGTTTCCATATTTTAGTAGTTGGAGTTAGTTGGGGGCTTGTCCTATCAACTCCATATTCAAACAGTTCAGTTAGAGGCTTTTTAGACTAGACTAGTTCAGATAGTATTTCAAATTCAAATTTTTTTATCAGATATTGTTATTTATCAGAATTTATGATTTTGAACCTTATGGAATGTCAACCTATTTCTATATTTAGTATAGTATATTATTCAGTACTCACAGTAGATATCAGACATGGGTTAGCTTGTGGTCCTTTAAGGTCGTAAGCATCATGTAGCATTTAGGGTACAGACTCGGGGTGTTACAAACTTAGTATTAAAGCCTAAGGTTCAACAGAGTCCTAGGGAGTTTGAAAGTTAAATTGCATAGAGTCTTATGTATAGGTGTGTAGTGTGCCACACTTATGGATGAGAGGCTATGAGATGTTTTAGGAAAAGTTTTCTTTCTTTCAGCATTCATGTCGTGCAAGTGAGCATGAGCTCAAGTTAAACTCTCAGTTTAATTTGCTTCTTCATTTAGTTTACAGAACATCCCTCCCAAAATAACTAATGAAATATGAACAGAAAAGCAGTCAGCATCTCAGCCCATTCCGACAGATCCCTTGGATGAACATGTCTCTCATTCTGAGTCTAGAGCTGCATTCACTACTCTAGCTAATTTTGTAGCAGCTCAAAATGAACGACCATCTACTGTTTAGGCCAACCAAGCAGCCAATACTGCTATAACAAAGATTTGGGACTTTACTCGAATTAATCCTCCCCTATTCTCAGGATCTAAGTCTGAAGAGGATCCACAAGAGTTTCTCAATCAAGTTAAGAAAGAATAGATATCATGGGAGTAAATTTCAGTGAAAATGCTGAGTTAGCTACCGATCAGCTATAAGATGTATTTCATACATTGTTCAAGCAGAGGAAGGTATACAAGGGTACAGATGCAGACCCCATACAGTGGAATGATTTTTCAATAAGTTTTCTAGATAGATTCTTTCCCATAGAGATGAGAAAAGCCAAGGTGCTAGAGTTCATAAATCTAAGGCAAGGCACTATTACTGTGAAAGAGTATTCCCTCAAGTTTACTCAATTATCTAGGTATGCTTCCAATGTAGTAGCAGACAATAGTTCCAGAATGAGCAAGTTTATAACTAGGGTATCTGATAATGTAATTAAGGAGTGTAGGACTGCAATGTTAATTAAATTGATGGACATATCTAAAGTTATGGTCCATGCTCAACAGATTGAGGAGCAAAAGCTTAAGAAGGAGAACGAGAATAAGAGAGCCAGAACGGGTAGCTTTAGTTTTTCTCAGCCTAAGTCACAAGGTGATAACTATTCCTAATTTTGTCCAAAGTCTTCAGTTCCAGCTCTATCTTCAGCTAGTCTGCCAGTACCAGACTCCAAACCCAGGGTAGTGTGAGCAGTGGTCGTACCCATCCACTTTGCGAGAAATGTGGTAGAAATCACCTAGGTGTGTTTAAAGCTAGCAGTGAGGAAATGCCTCGAGTTTATACCTCGGATGCTACACAGTGCTTATAATACCAAAGGACCACAAGCTAACCCATGACTGGTACCTGCTACAATAACAAAATAATAATATTGTAGTATGCAGAAATTAGGGTAAAAATATGCCATAAGGATCAATACTATAATAAAACTGAATATGGTATAACAAATACTAAATCTTGTATATCTATCTAAGATATGGAGTTGGTGGGACAAATCCCCAACTAACTCTGAACTACTGAAATAAGCTGAACTACTGAAATAATCATGTTCTTTAACTAAAAGGACTCACCACTAACCCTGTCAACTGAATATCTAAAATGATAAGTATGATCGGCAGCCCGCACGACTAAACCTATAATACAAAACATCATAGTACAATAAAAAGGTACGCGTCAGTACTTTGAATGTACCAGTATGCAAAGTGAGGTAGGATGAAATTCATGGGATCATATGGATTAAAAACACTGAATGAATGACAAAAATATAACTGAATAAGAGTACATGCATGAATACGTAAACTATAACTGAGATCGTGATAACACTGGATTCTGAGTTTTGAATTACTAATTTAGTGATATCTAAGTTTACTAATATTGTGTAGCTGATAACTGAGTGGTTGTATCTGAAAGTCTTGATCTTTTATAACTATACTAAATTCCTTACTAAACTGAGTGACTATATTTGACAATCCTAAATTTGTATAACTGAACTATGTTCTATTCTGATACTGGAACTAAAACTGAGACTATGGGAGGTAATCATCAAACTGACATACCCCTCTCTGAATGGATTAGGGTCCAACCTGTAACCTAAGTTAGAAGGGTGCCAGTACCATGCCACATGTATAGACAACTCTGAGTTAACCCTCTCTGACAGAAAGCTCTTTCATGAACCCTCACTAGCAGGAAAACACGTATAAGATATATCAACCCTAATCTTGAAGGAGGACAACTCAACCTACGCTGGCTACATTGTTCTGTAATACAGGTATTGCTACTAAGGGTTAAACCCTTTACTGGTAGGAAAGACCCTATCCATGGGCTAACTCGTTGCTCAATCGTACTTCCAACTGAATAGACACTGAACTGATTTTTAGTTCATACGAGGCTTGACTAAACTGTTACAAATTATACTATCTAATTGAATAGAACTAAGTTCACTGAGTTCCACTGATTGATAAAATAGTACTGAATTTAATTAACTGCGTTAATTTACTGAGCTCTGAACTGAATACTGAACTGAACTGGACAAATATTGAGTCTACAAATTTTTTTCTTGAGTTTTTTAACTGACAGAGAGTACTACTGATCTTGACATGACTGATACTATCCTAAGACTAACCATGGCTCTAGGTAATCAGCTAAATTTTCAGGTATTAAATACCCCCCAAGATGCGATAGCACAAATTATATGACATGGTATAATCTTGATATATGATAAATAACTACTTGATCATCATTCATTCATTGGCACATTCTTGCAAACACTTGCCTACTATGAACTTGAATACATGCTAACATGATATAATTTCATTATTTAATTCTCACGAACAACACATCAAATACTTGGAAGGCATTGTATATGCATATAGTAATAATCAACACATGAGCATCACAATTTCAAGTCTTTAACATAAATTCACATGATACTACATACATAATAGTTATATTTATATAAATTTTGCACTTAGTCATGGAATAGAAATCCAATCAACATTATAATCATGAATACACTTGAATCCAAATCATGGAAAGAATGTAATCAAGCTACTTGAAGTTTAAAAGAGTTTCTTGGACTCCAAGGGTGGAAGGAACCCTTGGATGAACAATTGACATACCTTATTTTCTGAATTCCTGAAGAAAAATGGTGAAACCTTGAGCCTTGGCTTTGAAATTAAATCTCCTAGGGTTCTTTTTCTTGAGCAATTTGAGAGAAAGTGAGTGTATTTTTCTTAATGACAGTTGAATATTATTTTTAGGGCATAATAGGGGTAGGAAAAAAACCGTAATACCCGTGAGGACATAGCTTTTTAAATACTAAAAATCGGACTATCGACGCACAGGATGATTTGCCGCATTGTTGGCATTGATGTAATAGCCAGCACGCCCCATTGAGTCCGAATCGGTTCACTGGAAATTGCCACTGGGAGCCAAGGAGAAATATTGATCAACGCGATGGCTGATACACTGCGCTAAGATCATGTTGATGCACTATTTTGGATTCTCAAATGTGGTTCAAACGAGGTTTGAAAAATAGAAAACTCGTTCGAGAACACCTACTGACATTCTTGATCATGAATTAACCTAATGATTGACATTTTAAGGTCATAAGAGTAGTGAAATAGAGTTTCCAACTTATGAAGGCCAAAATAATACTTATCTGAATACTTAGCTAGAATATTCTAAGTCTGGGGCCCCTCAGCAAGCTTAAAAGACTGATTTGAGCTTAGGATTTTGCGAGGTCTTACAATATCTCCCCCTTGGGAACATTCATCCTCGAATAAGAATAATTAAACTGAGAATACTGATAGATAAGATTTAAACACTGAATATGCATATTTGATGCATGAGTACATTGCTGGCACATAATTCACGAATGTATGACTTAGATTAGGGATAAGTTGTGCTTATATACTGGACATGCATGTCTAATGCATGAGTGCATGGCTGAACTTATTCGTGAATGCTTAACTAAGTATGCAACATTAATTGATACCAAGTAGGTAGCTATATCAGAACATGAAATTGAGAAAATTCAAAGAAAAACTATTACCTTAGGTTGAGTCTGAGCTTGTGGAGAAGAGGTGGGGATACTTGGTTTGCATTTCTTCTTCTGCTTCCCAAGTAGCTCCCTCAACGGACTGATTCAGCCAAACTACTTTGACTAAAAGGACTTCTTTGTTCCTCAGTCTATGAATTTGATAATTAAGGATTTCGACGGGAGTTTCTTCATAAGATAGGTTGTTCAAAATATCTATGCCCTCTATAGGGACTACGACTGCTGGGTCACCTATGCATTTCTTAAGCAAAGAGACATGGAACACTGTATGCACTAAAGTTAAGTCTGAAGGCTACTCAATCATGTAAGCTACCTTTCCGAAATAGTTGAGAATTCGATAAAGATCGATATATAGGGGACTGAGTTTGACATTCTTGCAAAACCTCTTCACTCCTTTCATAGGAGAGGTTTTAAAATACATAAAATCACCAATCTTGAACTCAAGATCCTTTCGGCGTATATTTGTGCATGATTTCTATTAGCTCTGAGCTGTCTTAAGCCTTTCCCTGATTAACTGAACTTTCTCTAAGGTATCAAATACCAAGTTAGGCACTACCACTGCGGCCTCACCCATTTCAAACTAACCAATGAGAGATCTACACCTCCTCTCATAAAGCACCTCAAATGGATCTATCTTAATATTGGAGTAATAGTTGTTGTTATATGTGAATTGAATCAAAGGCACGTAATCATCCCAAATACCTTTAGAGTATATCACACACGCTCGCAACATATATTCTAAAGTCTGAATGGTCCTTTCTACTTATCCATTTATCTGAGGATAAAAGGTTGTACTGAGGTTAACTTGGGTGCCAAGACCCTTTTGGAATGCCTTCCAGAAATGAAAGGTGAATTGGGTACCTCTATCTGAGAAAATAGACAATAGAACATTGTGCAATCTGACCAACTCTCTTATATAGAATTTAGCATAATCCTCAGCTAAAGAAGAGGTATGGACTGGTAGGAAATGAGCATATTTGGTCACCCTGACTATAATGACCCAAACTAAATCATGCTGGCGATGAGTACGAGGCAAACCCATCAAAAAGTCCATTTTCACTTCTTCTTATATCTAGGTGGGAATGCTAAACTCTTGCATGGACCCACTTGGCTTCTGATTCTTAATCTTAACCTGCTCATATGTTGAGCACTTAGCCACAAACTCTCAATGTCTCTCTTCATCCCATTCCATTAATAGATCTCCTACAAATCATGGTACATGTTAGTTGCCCCTAGATGAATAGAGTAGTGTGCACCATGCGCCTCTATAAGAATTTGTTGCCTCAAGTAATCTACACCTGGCACACATAGCCGACCCTGGCAGCATAACACACTATCTCCCCCTTAGGAGAAAACCTCTATCTTTTAATCTCTAACTGATTCATTCAACTTGACTAGACTGGGATCCCTATCCTACTTTTCCTTTACCTCAAAAACCAAGGAGGATTCTATAATACTCTACACCCATACACTACCTTATACCGAATTGACTAAGAGAACACCTAGTCTAGCAAGCTGATAAACTTCCTGAATTAACTTCTTCTTACCATCCTCCATATAAGAAACACTACTTATAGACGTTCTACTAAGTGCATCAGCCACAATATTGGCTTTACTCGGATGATATAGGAACCTTATGTCATAGTCTTTCAATAACTCCAACCACTTTCTCTGATAGAGGTTTAAATTTGTATGAAAGAATACATACTACAGGCTCTTATGGTCAGTGAACATATCTTCGGTAAAGTATCTAGAAGATGGTCTATTTTGAAGTTAATTTCTCTTTTAGGAGGGACTCTGGGAAGATCTTCGATAAACACATCTAGGAATTTATATTCTATTAATACTGATTCAAGAGTAGAGGTTTCTGAACTATAGTGCTGAATTTGAACGTGATGGTAGAAACATCCTTTGGATATCATTTTTCTTGCCCAAAAGTAAGAAACAAATTGACCCCTAAGTTCTGAAGTACTACCCCTCTATTCTAGGATGGGCTCATTTGGAAACTAAAATTGGAAAATTCTATTTCTACAGTCGACTGAGGGATAGTAGGTATAAAGCTAATCCATGCTAGGAATGAAATTAAAATCAGTCATCTTTAATTTGACTAAGTCAACTGAAGTGACTTTCTGAGATATCATAACTGGATAGTTCCTGTATACCTATCGAGCTATGATAGATTTACCTACTGGGGTAGAGACTAAGAATGGCTTTACTAGAATTTTAGGATTGACTCTAAAATCAATGGCTATATATGGAGTAACAAAAGACAAAGAATCTTTGGGTTATAGTAAAGCATAAGCATGTAAATGATAAACTTGTAACATACTGGTGACCACGTCAAGAGAACTTACTAATTCAGTCAGGACTGAAGTGCATAGAGTTATTTTAGGTGTTGCCCATGGGTGGCACTAGATGCAGCACCCTACTGATTTGAGTGATCGGACTGAGCAGATGGATGGTTATGCTAACTTTGAGAACCGACCTAAGGACACTGTCTGCCCTTGCGGCCTGGTTTGCCACATCCAAAACACACATCACTACCAGCTCTGCACATACCTTGGTGGCTTTTGCCATACATTTTACAAAGGGGATTAGTTTAGGCACTGCTAACACTACCCTAAGGTTTAGGGCCTGACACTCTATCTATGTTGCCATCTCTAAATTTTAGCATAGGAGTACTGGCTGAGGAAAGAGACGGAACTAAGGATTTGAGGCAAAACTGAGAACAATTCCCACCATCTGACTTAGGTTGAGCAGAGTTGAAACTACCTATTCCTACTCTCTTGTTCTTCCTCTTATCTCTTTATTCATAGCCTCCTCTATCTACTGAGTATAGACCATGAGCCTAGATATATCCATCTCCTTAATCAGCATTGCGGTCCTACATTTCTTGACCATACTACTAGACACCCCTGACACAAATTTACTCATCCTAGATCTACTATCTGCCACCATATGAGGAGCATAACTAGCTAATTGAGTAAACTTGAGATAATACTCTTTCACTATCATGTTTCCCTACTTCAGATTTATAAACTCCAAAACTTTTATTTCCCTCAACTCCAATGGGAAGAACCTATCCAGAAAAGCAGTGGAAAAATCTTCCTATTCTATAGGCCCTACATCTGCGGCCCTTTCTAATTTCCACTATTTGAACCATCAGTGGTCCATATCATGCAACTGATTTATGACCAACTCAGTGCACTCAACAGTCGTCACTCTCATAATATCTGTAACTTTCGTCACCTAATGAAGAAACTCTTGAGGGCCCTCATGTGACTTAGACCTAGTAAAAGATAGAGGGTTCATTTTGGTGAAATCCCAAATCTTAGCTGTAGCAGTATTGGCCACTGGTTTTGCTAGAACAACAGCTGGGCATTCATTTTGGGATACCACAGAATAAGCTAGGGTGGTAAAAGCTTCTCCAAATTCAGCGTGGGAGATATATTCATATAGAGGATCTGGCTGGATGGGATGGTCTCCTGTTCCTCTTCCCTTAGTCTTATTTTGAAGCATATTCTATAGATGGAAGAGAAATTTTAATTAGACAGGGATTTAAACTCTAGCTCATGCTCACTCGGATAACATGCATACTGAAAGAAAGGAAACTTTTCCTAAAACACCTCACAGCCTCATATCTATAAGTGTGGTGCGCTACACACCCATGTATAAGACTCTACTGGATGTGGCTTTCAGACTTCCTAGTACTTTGTTAAACCTTAGGCTCTGATACCATGTTTGTAACTCCCCGAGTCTAGACCCCGGATATTACATGGTGCTCATAATCTCGAAGGACCACAAGCTAACCCATGACTGGTACCTGCTGCCATAACTAAATAATAATATTATAGTATATGGAAATTAGGAGGAAAACATGCCATAAGGTCTAATACTATACTAAAACTAAATACTGTATAACAAATACCAAATCTAATACATCTATCTTAAAATACTCGTTTGAAAAAGCCTTTAAACATTTTGAGATGTGGAGTTGATGGGAAAAGTCCCCAACTAACTTCGAACTACAAAAATAAGCTAAACTTATAAAATAATAATCATGTCCTTGAACTAAAAGAACTCACAACTAACTCTGTCAGCTAAATATCTGAATGGCTAAATATGAATGAGAGCCCATGCATCTGAACCTAAGACATAAAACATTATAGCACAAAATATAGGTAATCATCAGTACTTTGAATGTACTGGTATACAAATTGAGGTAGGATAAAATGTATAGGATCATATGCATGAACAACACTGACTGAATGGCATGAATATAACTGAATAAAAGTAGATATGTTAATACGCAAACTGTAATTGAGATCATGATAACACTGGATACTGAGTTCTGATTTATTAAATTATTGATATCTGAGTTTACTGAAATTGTGTAGCTGATAACTGAGTTACTCTATCTGATAGTCTTGATCCTGCGAAACTATACTGAGTTCCATACTAAACTAAGTAACTATACCTGACAGTCCTAAATTTTTAGAATTGAACTAAGTTCTATTCGGAGACTAGAACTGAAACCGACACTATAGGAGGTAATTATCTAACCGATATGCCCCTCTCTGAATGGATTAGATTCCAACCTATAAACCCTGTTAGAAGGCATTCAGTACCGTGCCACTGGTTAAGACAACTATCAGTTAACCCTCTCTGGCAGGAAGCTCTTTCTTTAACCCTCGCTGGCAGGAAAACTCATATGAGATGTATCAATCCTAACCTAGAAGAAGGATATCTCATCCTATGTTGGCTACGTAGTTTTGTAACATAGGGATTGCTCATAAGGGGCAAACCCTCTGCTGGAAGGAATGCCCTCATCCCTTGGTTAACTCGGTTATGAATCCTACTCCCAACTGAATAGACACTAAACTATTTCTAGTTCATAATTGGCTTGACTTATTTGTTACTGAATGTACTGTCTAACTGAACTGAACTGAGTTCACTGAGTTTCGCTGACTTATGGAATACTACTAAATTTTGTTAACTGGCTGAATTTACTGAGTTATGAACTAAATACTGAATGGGACTGGACTGATACTGAGTCTACTATATTTTTTCCTGAGTTCTATAACTGATTGAGAGTAATACTTATTGTGACATGACTGATACTATCCTAAGACTGACCATATCTCTAGGCAATCAGCTAAATTGTCAGGTATTAAATACCCCCAGGACTCGATAGCATAAATTATAAGAAATGGCATAATCTTGAGACATGATAAATTACTACTTGATCATCATTCATTTATTGGGACATTCTAGCAAACACTTGCATGCCATGAACTTAAATACATGCTAACATGATATAATTACATTAGTTAATTCTCATGAACAACTCATCAAACACTTGGAAGGCATTTTATATGCATATAGTAATAATCAATAGATGAGCATCACATTTTCAAGGCTTTAATATGAATTCACATGATACTACATACATAATAGTTTTTTTAACGTAAATTTTGCACTTAATCATGGAATAGAAGTCCAATTAACATTCTAATCATGAACACTCTTGAATCCAAATAATGGAAAGCATGAAATCAAGCTAATTGAAGTTTAAAAGAGTTTATTGGACTCTAATAATGGAATGAACTCTTGGATGAACACTTGAAATATCTTGGTTGCTAAATTATTGAAGAAAAATGGTGAAACCTTTAGCCTTGGCTTTGAAAGTAAATCACCTACGATTCTTTTTCTTGAGAAATTTGAGAGAATATGAGTGTATTTTTCTTAATAATGGTTGAATCTCATGTTTTATGGAAGAATAGGGGTTTGGAAAAAACCCTAATACCCCCGAGGATACGGCTTTTTAATTACTAAAAATTGGACTGTCGACGCGCAGGACGACATGCCACATCATTGGCATCGAAGCGATAGCCAACACACTACATCGTGTATGCATTGGTTCACTAAAAATTTTTACTGGGAGCCAAGAAAAAATATTCATTGACACAATGGCCAATGTGCCGCATCGAGATCGCATTGATGCACTATTTTGAATTCCTAAACGTGGTTCAAATGAGGTTCGAAAAATATGAAACTCATCTAGGAAGACATACTGATATTCCTGATTATGAATTAAGATAAATATTGACATTTTAGGCCATAAGATTTGTGAAATAGAGTTTCCAACTTAGGAAGGCCAAAATAATACTAAGTCTAAATATTTAGCTAGAATTTTCTAAGTTTGGGACCCCTTTGCAAGCCTAAGAGACTGAGTTCATCTTAAAATTTTGTGCGGTCTTACAATTGATATGTGTTTTGGATGTGGCGAGTCAGGTCATAGATTCTAAGGATGTCCTAAAGTCAGCACAGTCATCCTTCAGCTCCATTCGGTCACCAGACTCAGTAGTGCACCACTTTAAGTACAACTAGTGATCAATGCTAGAATAGATTTTATGCACTCCAGTCTCACCATGATTAGGGAAGTTCTCCTGATATAGTTATGGGTACGTTATGAGTCTTTCATCTTTATGTTTATGCCTTGTTAGATCTCGAGGCTTTACTTTCTTCGTAACCCTTATATAGACGTCAACTTTGGTGTCAAACCCAAAATATTAGCAGAGCCCTCCTTAGTGTCTAACTCAGACTTTAGAGTAAAATGGAGACAGTTCAACTTAGAGTTGTTTATTTAGTTGTTCACAACTGTAGAATGATGGCTTTAAGCTACAGAGGAGATGTTAGAACAAGTAACCAAGTCAGGCTTTCAGATTTTAGTAGTAATGTCATTAATGGTAGTATTTATTCCTTACATGTCATCTCTATGATCCTAGCTCATAATTGGTATGTTATCAAAAATCAGGTACGCTTGCCGTTCCTAGTATAAGGAGATCCAGTTCACTCATATAACGAATCATATTCTGTGAATACAAACACTCCAACTCAGGTCATGCAGCTCATGACTTAGTTACACATATCTCATAGTATGCTCAGTTTCCATGACTTATTCTACACTCCTAATGATCAGTTAAATTATGACTATGTCATGTATATCTTCAGTTTAGACCTCTTGGTAAATCCGTGATATAAATATCTTATTCGTTAGACCTCACTAGGTAGGGTTATTAGTGCCTTTATTATATTATTTTTTGGCCATATTATGGTTTCTTATCTGGATGTTTTATGGAGATCATGCCAAGATTCCTTACCACCCTAAAGTCATTAGAATATTATAGAAAGAGTGTCAAAGAAATGCTCCAATTAAGTATAAGTTTTCAGTATAAGTTAGTCCGTAAAGCCAGCAATCCAGTTTAGCAGTCAGGTGGACAAATTTGGATGGTTTCCCATCTTTTCATCTAGTCGTCCTATCGAAAAATGGAACATCCTAGTAGTTGCAAATTCGGCTCAGTTTATGTTTCATGCCTTAGTTTCAGCTCAGATATTCAGTCACGATTCAATTTGTAGGTGCCATGTACATCATCCCAGCTTTTCCTTAGTATCTCAACCAAGTCATTATTTTTTTAGGGACATAAAGCCCCAAGAGGAAGTTGCGCTATAACCCCTGAACTTTCATGTACTAAACCTTCTAGTTTCTCTTCAAGTAACAAATCCAGTTTAGAGTAGTAGGCACTCATAAGTTGACCCTGAAGTTCTAATATCAGTCGTATCACATGTATCCAAGAAATCAAATCAGTTCACGATATTCAGTTCATATATATCATGTTTCATACTCAGTAATGTTCTCATGTTCTAGTTCATACATGTCCAGTATATGATCTCAGGTTTATCAGCATTCTTAGCCCAAGGTAGAAGCCTTTTTTAGATTTACTCAGTTCTACCTTTTTTAGATTTACTCAGTTCTATGTTCATTTAAAATTATAAACTTGGTATTCTTTGTTGTTGCATAATCAGTCATGCATTTATAAATTAGTTCAGTAATGTATTCCATGCATCAGATATGCATGCTCAGTATGGAAACTCAGTTTGTCATTAGTTCAGTCATGTAGTCAGGCTTCAGTTGTGCATGTTTAGAGTGTAGATTCAGTCTATCAGTGCTTCTCATCTTTATCCATCTCATTTGAGGACGAATGTCCCAAGGGGGAGATATTGTAATAGCCTAAATTTTCCTACCTTAATTAAACTCTTAATATATGAGTTATCCTATATTAAATTTTTGAAATACTTAGTATTATTCATTTTACTAAAATTGCATAGAAAATTCAATTATCTTTACAATGATATAAAATTTACCAAACTCCGATACCCGGGTGAAGAGTTAGAGCCATTTTTGTAAGACAGTGTACCACCTGAAACGTCAGCGCGTTGGGGAGTCAAGACAAATGGCAATGGTTACTTTCCAGTGCTCTATCGTGATTCTATCACATCACGCTGAGTCAAAATTTCAAAATCAATGGGGAACCACTATTTCACCACATCGCGCCAGGCCCCCAGTTCCTAATTGTCATTTTCCAGTGACACGACACAATAGCGCCGCGTCGCGCCAGTGCCCAAAATGGGTTTTTCAGTGACAAATTTTCCTTTATTCCCAGGGGTAGTTTGGTATTTTTTTTTCATAGCCCTAATTAGTTTAAACACAAAATTAAACCTCTAAATAGCCTATTGCCTTATTATTTCCTTACTTTCTCTCAAGAATAAAACACTCTCTCTTAAAAAGGCAAAATCCCTAGTTCAAGAAATCAAGAACAAGCCTAAGAGTTCATCCAAGAACCTTGAAGAATGAATCTTCTAAAGTATATTAGGTGTTCGTCTATGGGTTCCTTTCACCCATAGAGTCCAAGAATCCCTTTTTAAACATACAAGATCTCAGATTGATGATTTCCATGTTTGAATTAGATTGAATTCATGTTCATGAAATTAGTTGTGTTTAAATCCACGATTTAAGTTCAAGTTTGATGAAATTAAATAGGATTTGTAATGAATATATGATTATCTTGACAAACCCTTGCATTTACAGATTAACTAATGTGTCTATGAAGATAATTTGGTAATATGAATTGCATGTTAAACCCATGAAATTATAAGTTTTGGCATTGTAATTGTAAAACTTATATGTTAAGCATGATTATGTGCATTAAGTTGTGCTGCCCATGTGTTTGATAGAATGTCCATATGAATAGATTGATGAAATCATGATATGTTAGTATATGTAAAAGCTTATGCCCTAAAAGTTTTTGATAAAGTATCTCTATAGATGAAATATGAACATATGTACATTATTATACTTTATAAGATCATGTGATGGTTTACTTTTCATGCTATCGAGTCTTAGGGTATTTAATACCCGACAATTTAGTTGTTTACATAGAGCCAGTGTCAATTATAAAATAGGATCAGTCATGTCATGACCAGTAGTACTCTCAGTCAGTTACAAAACTCAGTAAAGCTCAATAAACTCAGTATCAGTCTAGTTCAATTTAGTATAATCAGTTCAGTGTCTTTTACTTAGGAGTCGAATTTAGCACCAAGCGAACCCAGGGATGGGGTCATTTCTATTAGTGTAGGGTTTGACTCTTAGTAGCAATCCCTGAGTTATAGAACTAAGTAGCTAGCGTAGGTTGAGATGACTTCCTTTTGGATAAGGCTTGAGACATCTCTCATGAGTTTTCCCGCCAGTTAAGAGTTGATAAAATTTCTTCCTTCTAGTTAGGGTTAACTCACAGCCATTGTTAGTACATGTGGCATAATACTGACACCCTTCTAATAAAGGGTTACAGATTGGATCCTAACTCAGTTATCTTATCTAATTTGGGGCATGTCGATTAGATTATTACCTCTTAAAGTTTTAGTTTTTGTCTACAGAATAAAACTCAGTTTGGTTCTATAGAATTACAATTGTTAGATACAGTCAATTAGTATCAGTAGCTCAGTTATTAGAAATCTCAAATTATCAATTACTTTATATCAGAACTCAGTACGTTGCTTCAGAAAAGCTTAGTTACAGTATATATATGTATATTCACAGTGTTGCATGCTCAGTATTTAAAGTAGTTCAGATTATCCACGTACTCTTATATTCAGTTTTTCTATATCATTCAATTATTATTCATGCTTATGAACCCTTGCATTTAGCCTTACCTCATTTGGCATACTCTTTCTTTGCATTATGATGTCTCATATCATAGGTTCAGATGCTCAGGTTCCCAACCATTCTTAGATAGATAAAGTTGGTAATTGCAAATTTTGTAGTAACTCCTCATCTATCGAGGATATTCTTTTGTTTTAGCATCTCAGTTGTTTTAGTATTTCAATAGTTGGAGTTAGTTGGGGAATTTTATCCCATTAACTCCATATTTAAATAGTTCAATTAGAGGTTTTTCATACTAGGCTAGTTCAGATAGTATTTTAGATTCAGATGTTTTATCAAATATTATTATTTATCAGTATTTTAGATTTTGAACCTTATGGCATTGCAGCCTATTTTTTGCATTTAGTACAGTATATTATTCAGTGCTCATAACAGATATCAGACATGGGTTAGCTTATGGTCCTTTGGGGTCGTAAGCACTATGTAGCGTTTGGGGTCCAGACTCGAGGCATTAGAATTTTGTATATTCCCTCACTCCATGAAAATGTAGTTTCTGGAGCACTTCCCTACAAAGTATGCCTGAACTTTATTTTTGAACCCGATAAAATAATTATTTCTCATGGAGGAAACTTTGTTAGGAAGGATACCTTATTGGGGGATTATTTATGTTGAACAATATTCAAGAGATGTCAATTATCCAATTATTTTCAATTCTTATTTTATTGTTGAGTCTATTAAGTTATGGCATAATAGATAAGATCATGTTAACACTAATTTTATTAAAAGACTTAGAAAAATAAAATTAATTCTTAAAGTAAAAATTTATGATCTGTAATAACCACCCAGGTTATTTTTTTGCATTTTTGAACAATTTTGATATTTAGAGCCTATGGGTACTATTAAATAACAGTTAAGCTACATAATCTAGGCTAAAGTTTTAAAGTACATGTTAAGCCGTTTCCTATCTCGGCATGTTATATGAGTACATAGATATATGTATGCACACATGTATGTGAACATGTACATTGAGTTAAGCTGAATTTTGAATTGTAATTATTCTATCCTTATCCTTGTGTTACTTAGTAGTGCTAAACGCACTAATTCTCTCAGGATATTATATCCTCACACGATAAAGGCATCAGAGACATATCCATTTTTCTAACACAGTGTTAGGTAGATCAACTCAGTTCGTCGGTCATTTAAGGTGAAGTGGCAAGATTTCATTCTCTAAAGGACTTACTTATTCATTAGGTTTCCTTTAATAAACTACAATTAAAGAGTCCAAATTAACATTTTCATTATTATTGTCATTGTTAGTGTCGGGGGTATGTCCCAACACTTTATTGATTTCAGTTTGTTAGAATGCTTTATGGATTACTGTGAACTTGGGTAGTGATGTTTGTTGTTTTGGTTGGTTAACAGTTATCAGTTATAGACATATCTTAAATTTTGTGAGATTACCTTATTTTAGCTTGTTATATGTTCGGAATTCAGTTACTATTGGGGGTATTATGTCTTATTTGGTTTGAAGCAAGGGGTGGTCTCTAGTCATTGTTAGACTTGACATGCCCTTCACATCTAGGACCTAGTTCGGGTAATGAAAGATATATAGTTCATTTGTGTTCACAAGATTGTGAACGAATCTCGAGGATCTAATCAAAGATTTATCACCTGGCAAAAACTATTGGTGCATCTTTAGATGGTACAGGCCAAAAATGACCTTTACAATTGCAAGGCCTTGGTTATATTCACAAAAGACAAGTTCATATCCTATCGCAATCACGAGACCTTTGTTGCTTTTGTGAAGGACAAGATTATTGGTCATCATGTTTGTGAGCTTGTCTTTGTGTTTGCAAAGAGTATCCTCCAGAATCGATCAAACCTTCTCTTTTGCGATCGTGGTGGACTAGTTTTGTTCAGAAAAATAAAGTTGGGTATTGGTCCATATTTGTTATGGGAATTATGCATTCATAAAGAACTTACCACTGGTAGTATTTAATATTGTGGAACTCAATTTCTCTTCTATTTTTGTAAGTCCAAACATTGTAAATAACCCTAGAGAGCATACAGAAAAAGGAGATTAATCATTAGTTATTGGGAGTGAGTTAAAGACTTCATTGCAGTTATTCCCCATCATTTATTTCGTAAGTTCCCTTTAATTTTGAATTGATTTTCCAATTTGAATTCAAATCTCTAGTTTAATTGACGGGCTGATTTAGAGTTTGTTTGTGCTCGAACTTTACCTACTTTAAGAAATAATTAATCTTTGATCGTAGAGGTATATGTTAGTGATTTCAAAGTTGGGATTCTATAAGTGGGCCCCATATGGTATTTTTTAGCTTAGTTTTTTAGCAAGATAATTTATATACAGTATGGGTATTGTTATCCTTGTGTTGATTCATATATTTTTATTTTGATAATATGGCATCATACAGAGGCTTCTCAAAATGGAAAAGCTCTGATCTAGTGGACTTTATCTATCTTTCGATGAAATCTAGGTAGGCTACCATACTTATCTATTATAATTATTTTTATTATTGTATTAGTGTAGTATTATGCTAGAAATGTGTAGGTTCTTAAGCCTTGGTTGCTTGTTTAGTGACTTTTGAATTATTTAGCCCCTTAGATAGTTGTTTTAGGTATAGTTTAGGCTTATTCTTTCTCGTTGGTGTTAGGTTGTTATCTCAATCCTAGCTTCGATTTATAAAATATTTAAAGTGGAGCATTTGAGACTTAAACTAGTTTTGGGTGAAAACTTGACTTAGGTCAAATATCTAAATTATACCCTCTTAGACATCGAGTTCTTCTTTAGTCATCTTAAATAATTCTTGACACTTAGAATAGTTTATACATTTTTTCGACCTTTGGTTTAACTTGTTTCCTAGTTTCGATTCAAGTCTGGCAAATTATGATTCATATGTCATAGTTTTATATGATGGTACGATACTCTAGTTCCGATTTGAGTTTGGCTTTTATGAAACATTTATGAAATTATTTTCATAATATAACTCTTCAAGTCCAATTTAATTCCCACATTATGGTTTGAAGAGAATCTCAGGTATGATCTCACTATTGCTTACTTAAAGTTATGTAATGATACTCATTTTCCTTAATTGCATCCACCTGGCTAATGTTGGCGCAGCTAGGTATTCCCTCATTGTTTGTATTTTCTAGATTTATGGGGGTCAAGCTATGTTATAATTAGATCATATTTACTATGCATTGTAACACTTATCCTCATATTTAGAGTAGTACTTTATATATCATCTTATTCCTTCACTTTACATTACTTTTTAACATTTTATTACACTTTTTTATTTAGCTTAATTAGTGGATAATGAATACTGAGTAACCAATGCTTGGTTACTCATGATACAATTTATCTTTTTCTGATGTAGATTCGAGTATGAGTCACCACCTCTAATATTATATCCAAGTTACTTTGGGATTCTAAGATAGGATGAGCTTTTAGAACCAAAGCTAATCCGCTCCCCCTCTAATATTCACTACTCTTATTTTTTCATTTAGTGGCTTTTTTTCCGACCTTACTAGGTCAAGGGATATTATTTTTTCCTCTCTCTCTCATTTATATTGGTACTATTGTTCTTATATTTCTTCTATTTTCAATTCTGATAAATGTTTATTTATGGTATTTCTTATGCCTTCCACCAATTAACAAATTACTTTGCATTTGGGTTATGGTTTGACTTACCTAGTAGTCAATTAAATTATGTTCTATTATGAGTCTTGAAATTAGGTCATGATAATTTTTTATTAGATCATAGGTTCACTAGTATTATTAGTACTAGAGCAAGCACTTAATAGAGTTATGTTGATCGGTGTGATGAAGTCTGCATCTTATCTTTGGGAGGAAATAAGACATTCTTAGGAAAACTTATTTTTTCTTCATTTTTCTGTGTCTAGTCTATGCAGATTTCAAAAGTTCATCTTGTTTTACTCTTTCATATATATATTTAGGACACAACCTATAATGATCGGAGATGAAGACCCTAAGTCTATAGCCAAGCCACCAGCTAGAGGCCGTGGATGACCTATAGGTCGAGGCGATGCAAGGGTTGTATCCCAAGTTAGAGGTAAGGACAGGAAGCCTTAATCAGATCCTGTTATTTCTCTAGAACCATAGATTATGCCTCCCCAGCCATTAGTGGGACAGAGGGCATCACAGGTACCCCAGGGTTTATTTCTTCTTCAGTGCTCAGAGACATCTTGCTTCAGTTATTTGTATTGGTAGGTGGTGCACCTTCTTATGATGCTTAGTTAGTAGACAAAAGTAGTACTAATTTATGGGTGTAACCTACAGTTAAGGCTCCTAGAAGTGAGATTCCTAAAGTACTGGTAGTTCCACAACAAATAGTAGCTCAACCAGCTATGACAATCGAAGAATAAAAGATGTTGGGTTAACTCTTTACATTGAGTCCACCTATCTTTCTAAAGGCCTTATGAGAGAATGATTTGAGTCTCTGGATATTTTCCTAGTTGAGGCGTGTAAGGTTGGCTACACTATTTTTTAGTTAGACTTGGTAGCTAGACATTGGTGAAGAGATTATATTATTCTAGGAAAAATGTAGCTCCCCTATTACATGGACTCAGTTCTTTGATGCTTTATTACAGAAGTATGTCTTGCAATTTTTTAGAGCACCTAAGAGATTAGTTTACTGGGTCAGAGTAGGTTCTATGATGGTTTTGGAGTATGAAGAGAGATATTATGAGTTGACCATACATATATGGCGATCATACCTACTGAATATGAGCAGACTTTATGTTTTGTTAGAGGGATTATACTTTTTCGCATGGCTACTCAAAGTTTATTTGTTTTTAGTGGGTCCTCTATTGATATTTCTAATTATGCCCATAATATGGAGGAGATGCATTATAAGGCCCTCTAAGAAAGTTATAAGAGGCCACTTTCGTAGGGTAATTTTAATAGGAGCCATAGAAGCTCATAGGTCGAAGTCAAAAGTTCTCAAGGTAGGTACCCTTTGCCTTAGTCTTATAAGCACTAGGGTTAGTCTAGTAGGCCCATGCATGCAGCACTTTTGATCATGAATGGTAATTATTCTATTTCTAGTGACTATGGTGGCCAGGGTAGTAGTCAACTAATTAGATTAGTGTCACCGCTAATAAGGGGTGGTGCTCATAAATATAATGGTGGTCCTTAGGGTTATAGAGGAAGTCCTCAGGTAGGTAAGACAAGTGGTTAGTTAGGCACCCAGTTTGGAGGTGGATGGGGTCAGTTGTATATTATACCTAGTAGCCTGGAGGTGGAGTCTTCAAATGTTGTTTTTATAGGTATGATTTTAGTATGTTGTTAGCCAACTATTTCTTTATTTAATTTGGTATCCACTTTTTTAGATATTTTTTCTTACTATTTACCTCAATTAGAGTTTTCTTAGGAGCCTTTATTTGTGGCACTAAGTGTGTATACTCAAGTAGGTTATTCCTTAGTAGTAGATCGGGTTTATAGATCATGTGTTGTGACCAGTTCAGAGTTTATACGTCTTCTTTATTGTGTTAGATATAGTTATACTAGGCACTGATTGGTTATCCCCCTATCATGCGATCTTGGATTTCTTTGAAAAGACTTTTACCTTAGCCATGCATGTTATACCCTCAGTTGTATGGTAGGATTCCTTTAGCTGCACACCAATATATATTATTTCTTATGTTTGGACTAGGAGATTAGTGTCAAGTAGTTGTGATTCTTATCTTGCTGTTGTTCATGATATTAGTACCGAGAGTCCTTCTCTTGATTTTTTTTCTATTGTTTGTGAGTCGTAGTGTATTCCCTATAGACCTTCCTGGCCTTTCTCCTGAGCATGATATTGACTTTGTGATTGATCTTGAGTTGGAAAGCTGGCCTATTTCTATGGTACCTTATCATATCGCTTCTACTGAGCTTCTGAAGCTGAATTCTTAACTTTAGGATCTTTTAGGTAATGTTTTCATTAAGAAAATTATATTGCCTTGGGGTTCTCTTAACAAGTTTGTGAAGATAAAGTATGGTTTTATGCATATGTGTATTAATTACAAGCGGATGAATATGGTGACTATGAAAAATAGATATCCTATGCCTCATAATGATGATTTATAAGACCAGCTTAAAGGTGTGGTAGTGTTTTCTATTATTGAATTGAGATCTGGATACCACTAATTGAGGATTTAGGCAGAGAATATCCCTAAGACAGCCTTTAGAACTCGCTATGGCACTATGAGTTCCTGGTGATTTCTTTTGGGTTGACTAGTGCCCCATCCACATTCATAGACTCGATGAATCTTATTTTAAAGACCTATTTGGACTCCTTCATGATAGACCTCATTGATGATATCCTTGTTTATTCGAGGAGTAGATAGGAGCATGAGTATAATTTGAGTGTTGTACTCCAAACTATAAGAGATCATAGTCATTTTTTTGAATTCCCAAAGGGTGAGTTCATGTTAGAGTCTGTTAAATTCCTAGGACATGTGGTGTCTAAGGACAATTTTATGGCTGATGCAACAAAGATTGAGGCTATTCATGAGTGGTCCGGACCTATATATCCGATTGAGGTTTGTAGTTTTATTTGTTTGCTAATCTACTGCAAGTGGTTTCGTGAGAGATTTTATATTATTGAAGTACCTATGACAATATTAACTCAGAATAAGGTTTCTTTTTAGTGGTCTGATAATTGTAAGTTGAGCTTTTAGAGGCTCAAGGGCTTGCTGACTTTCACTCATATTTTGACTTTTCTAATGAAGGGTGAGGGATTGAAAGTGTATTGTGATACTTCTAGTGTTGTTTTTGGTTGTATTTTTATGTAGCAGGGTTGAGTTATTGCTTATGTATTGAGGAAATTGAAGGTGCATGCGTGCAACTACCCCACTCATAATATAGAGTTAAACCTAGTTGTTTTTGCATTTAAGATTTGGAAGAATTACTTATGTGGTGTTCATTGCACAATCTATACTGATGTCATAGTCTTCAGCATATTATGATCTACTAATAGCTTAATTTTAGACAACGTAGGTAGATTGAGCTACTAAAGGACTATGATATCTTTATTCTATACCATCCGAGAAAGTAAAATATTATAGCAGATACCTTTAGTCGGAAGGCAGTGAGTATGAAGTAGATTTGGGATCGTCAATTTGAGGATAGTAGACTTTTTGGCATTTCTGATCAAGTACTAAGTGGTGAGTCCAATCGAGCTACCTTGTATTCCAAGTGTATATTGAACTTTATTGGTCATATTTGTGCTTCGAGGGTTAGAAACCTGATTTAGTCGATATTGCAAGAGACTTATAGCTCCTAATATTTCTTCTATCCTGGAATATCTAAGATGTATAGAGATTTGAGGCAGCATTACTAGACGAGTGGTATGATGAACGATGTCAAGGACATATCTTGGTGTGTATGATGTCAACAGGTAAAGGCCAAGCATCAGAGATCATATGTCTTACTTCAGTGATTACCCATTCCTGCGTGGACATAGGATCGGATTACTATAGACATCGTGAGTGATTTTCCTTGTATTTTTTGTGCTTCTAATAGTATTTGGGTCATTATAGATCAGTTGAACAAACTGACTCATTTTATCCTAATTCAAATTTCCTTGTCAATAGGTTAACACGTATCTATGTTTGGGAGACTAGTTTACCTCAATGGAGTGCCTTTGTCCATTATTTCAGATAGAGGCACAGTGTTTACTTCTAGCTTTTGAAGGACATATTAGGAGAAGCTAGGTAATCAGGTTGCTCTTAGCACTTCATTCTAGCAAACTATTCAGTATTGGAGGATATTTTCTATGCGTGTGTGATGTTCTTTAGAGGCCAATGGGAGTAGTAATTATCCTTAGTTGAGTTTGTGATGAATAGTGAATTTACCACTCATTTACATCCAAAATTTGTGCACACTACTCTGATTTGAAGGTATGAATAAAACAAGTTTATTAGTTGAATTCAGTAATTTCCATATTTTGCAGGTATATAGTTGATAAGAAAGAAAGATATGGACTTGGGCTAAAAAAGGATCAAAAAGAGAAGAGAAGTGTTGCAAGAAGACCTGAGGTCCTTGATTTCGGCCAGTCATGTTTGGTCAAATGAATGCGATCGTTGTAATCTTAATGTGGTTGTGATAGTCACAATCATGAACAAGACGTAGTGATTGTGGTTTAGCGGGTTTAGCCAACCTCAAATCCCTTAAAAGGCTAAAACCCCTTCCCATTTGGTATTCCACACATTGAACAATTGAATTTTGTATTATTTGTATCCCTACTAATTGGGAAAACTTTTGAGTTTGAATTTTCCAACTTGAGTTTTCTGAAATCAAATTTAAATTGAAAATCCTTCTTATTTACCACTTCCATGGATGCTTTGAATGAACGTTTTGGTATATCTCTTATCTTTAACTTTATGAGTGGCTAAATTTTCTTGTCTTGAGATTATATTGAACTAAGGTGCAATTATGTGTGGGTAGTGATGTATATGTGTAGATTCTAGTTTGTTGATGATGGGCTTAACATTTGCTTGCTTGAATTAGGTGGGTTTTATGGGTTAAAAACCCAAATGCCCAAGATTGATTTGTGGGTGAAAACCTCAAGTTCTTGAAAGATCACATCGTTCTTGAAAAAGGGACGTGGGTAAACTTTTAGACCCCATATAATCATTGAAACAGGGATATTGGTGACAAGGCATAGTATACAATATTAGATGTAGTTTATTCTCTTTTCACTATCTTAGAAATAAGAGTGAGTAGAGAGTTAGCTATGTCTTGGGAATCTTGATAGAAATAAGGATGCCCAATTGAGGTATTAGGTAGGTTTAATTGTCACACCTGTGAGGTACCCGAAAGGGTCCATGGGTGATAATTTTGAGTTGTTTCATACAAACTAGCCTCAAGAACCTTCAACCTAGCCTACAATGTCATTGATGACTAGAATTCGTACCCAATCGTCCTGCACCCATACATAACTTTCCCTTAGGTATACACAATCCCAAGATTCTTCTCATATTTAATTTTAAATCACGATTGTTACCTTTAGTTAACTTGAATAGACTTTGATAAAACTACATTCCAAACAAACCCCTATTTTTAAATCATGTATTTTACTTTGTTTACATTACAAGTATCTTTTTAGTAACTATTAACACCCATAAGATTACAAGGCTAATTCCATTCCTCATGGAATCAAAGTCAACATAAGTTGATCTTTATTAACAAGGATCATCATATACCAAATGTAATGGTATAGGTGAGGATGATAAAAATAGTGCCACTGTCCGGGAGTGAAATTTAGTTTCCACTTGTGTGATGTTAAGTATTGCTTTGGGTATAACCATACTGGTGTGTATTTATTTTGGTTGTTGTTTTCTTTTCCTTTTTAAGTGATCTCAATAGTATCCATGGAGCCATGAGTGACAATGCATGTAATTCTAGGTCTTTTGATTGTCCTCTTGATGATGAGGAGAAACTTAATGATGTTGGGCCTATAAGTGCTATCCGTATCCCGCCTACTCATGGGAACATGGTCTTAAATATCACAAGTGTAGTGTTGCATATTCTCCAACTGAAGGGACATTTAAAGGCAAGCTTATGCAGACCCCAACTTGTATTTAAAGAATTTTGTAGAAGTGTGTGCACCCTTTGATATTGTACACATAACCCTAAGAGTCTATACAGTTGCACCTCTTCCCACTCTCTAATGAGTGAGGCGGTATTGTGGCTTCAATCCCTTCCGATTGGGCCAATTACTTCATGGGATGAACTTATCATGGCTTTACTTGATAGGTATTTCCTACCATCCAAGATACTACAATTATGTGAAGTAATCCAAAACTTTCGACAATTTAATAGAGAACCATTTTACGAGGTGCAGGAAATATTCAACAAAAAATGCAAGCAATTTCTGAACCATAAGGTCCTAGAGATGATTCTTCTCCAAATCTTCTATCGGGCTCTAGATCAACTCAACAAAATTATGTTAGACAATGCGGTGGGGTTCTCTTGTAAAGTTGACTTATCATGAAGCTACAAAATTTCTTAAGAAAGTTAACAAGCAAAATCTGGGGTGGCACACCCGTGATCCTGAGGTACCAAAAGGATCTCTTACTACCTACTTTCTTGATAAAGTTCAAGGAAGAGAGATGAAGAGAGAGGGGAAAACATAGAAAAAATAATCATGTAATTAGAGCTTCTAACTAAGAATATGATTGGTGGACCCACAAAAATATTTGATGTGGTGGCATCCAAGGCCTATGATTATGAAGAGGCCAAGAGGATTGGTGAGGAGATTCGGTATTTAGCTAACTATTCGAGGGGTTCCAGCCCCGCCTATCAAAGGTAAGCTGGGAACCAAGGTTGGAATGAAAGAGATAAGAATCATGATAATGATTGGAGGGATAAAGACCGAGAGTATAATCTTTATGTGCCTCATCATGACCGGCCAAAGAGAAAAGAAGCAAACCCCATTGACCCCGACAAATACAAAACCAAAGATGTCTTGGGAAGAATTTAAATGAAAGTGGAGGGACGAACAAGATGGTTCACGAATTGAAAGGGTACTTTTTCAAACTAACCAAATGGTTATGTCCCAATCCGCCTTGATTAAATAATTGGAAACCCAAATAGGCCAAATCTCTACCAAACTCAATGCTAGAGAAAAGGGGGGCCTTCCTAGTGATACTATTGTGAATCCAAAAGATGAGGGCCATGTGTTGGAAATAGTCACTAGGAGTACCAAGACCCTCGGTGATTATTTGAAGGAAGTTGAGGGAGAAAATATGGGTGAAAAAGATCCCAAGATTGAGTAGATGAGTTTGAACAAAAAGCTTATGGTTGAGTCAAAAGTAGAAACTTCGAACACTCAAGAAAAAGGGGATGAAGAGGAACCAGTGAAAATAGATTAAAAGGTGGATGAAAATGGTGAACTACAAAGTGGTATATTGACCACTATGCAAATCCCTTATGTATTTCCACAATGGCTTAAGAGAAAATAGGAGAGCGACAACCTCAATAAATTCATAGCTAAGCTCAGAAGTCTCTTTATCAATATCCCGTTATTGAGGCTAAACAAAAGAGATTTTGGATTATGCTAAGCGTAAGAATAAATTGATGTAAAAAAAAGATTGTTGTGGGTGACACCATTGAAGTTACTCATAGGTGTAGTTGTATCAAAGCTAGCATAATTATGGAAAATATTGAGGATCCCGAGGCCTTTATAATTCGATATACCATTGGGACACATACATTTGAAAAAGCTCTATATGACCTTGGTTCAAGTATAAATATCATGTCGTATGCAATATATCGGAGGCTTTGCTTAGGTACCCCTACTCCAACAATGATGAGGCTTTTAATCGTGGATCATTTTATCTAGAGATCAAATGGGGTCTTATTTAATATGTTAGGAATAGCCAATGGACCATCGAGCTAGTGACGGACCATCACCCAATCATCGCAACCTTGGCAGAAAGATCACATTCTGGCCTAGTATGATGGAAAGGTCGACAGGACATCGAGCCAGTGAAGGACCATCAGCCAAGCCATTGAAGATCCCATTCAACAATTTAAAGCCATTTTTATAAGGGTGTTTGGGTCTTTTCCACCCTTTTTAACACCTAATTATACCAGACCAGGGCTCATAACTTCATTATTTATCTACAATACCAAATTAGGGTTTCTTTCAAAGATAAATCCCTAAGAACAAGATCACAATCCTTCTTCAAGAAACTAATAGATTCAAGTTCTTCAAGTCCAATAACTTCAAGAAACTCACAAACAAAGTATGTCAAGTATTGATTCATGGGTCCCTTTCACCAATAAAGCTCAAGAATCTCTTTTCAAATTCCTAAGATTGTGTATTTATGAATGTTCATGATTTAGTTGAATTGAAATTCATGTTCATGTTGTTGTTGGGTTTTTATTTATGTTTTAAAATACATGTTCCAATTATTGATCCTAGTATGTGTTGATTTGTATAACATTAATGATAAACCCTCCAAATTGCAAATTTATTTATGCAACCATGATAATTAAATGCATTAATGATGGTATAGCCAAATTATGCTCCCCATATGTTTGATTAAATGCCTATGTGAAGGAAAAAGTTCCATTACAGTACGATAGTATGAAATCCCCATTCATGTACAAGTTAATGCATGTCAAGTGTTTGATGAAATATCTTAGTCAATGAGTTATGGATATATGTGTAGCCATTGTTGTTCTTTTGACCTTTTTCCATGAATTACTTTTATGTAATCGAATCCTAGGGGTATTTATACCCAATAATTTAGCTGTGTGCCTAGACCCATTTTCAGTTTCATGATAATCTTAGTCACACCATGATTAGTAGAACTCATTCAGTTACATGACTCAAGAAAACTCAATAATCTCATGAACTCAGTCAGTTAACAGGATTTAGTAACATTCTGTCAGTCTACGAAACTTAATGAACTCAGTCCAGTTTATCTCAGTATAATTAGTTCAGTGTCTACACAGTTAGGAATAAGATTCAGCACCGAGCGAACCCAAGGATGAGGGCATACACTGATAATAGAGAATGTGACCCTTAGAAGCAATCCTTATGTTCCAAAACTATGTAGCCAACATAGTTTGAGACATCAACACTATCACTTGAGGCTTGATGAGGTGGATCAACACTGCTAGATAAGGATCCCACCGTTATCCTTTGGGGACACTGCCAGATGAGGGTCACTCATTGCTTATCCATAGTAGTGGCACGGTATTGACACCCTTTTAATTGGGGTTACAGATTGGACCCAAACTAAGATACAATAGATTATTAAGGGAATGTTGGTTAGATGACTATCTCCCATAGTCTCAGTCTCAGTATTAGTAAAATAACTCAGATAGTTCTTCAAATTCAAGACTGTCAGATACAGTCAACTAGAGATAGTTCTTCAAATTCAAGACTGTCAGATACAGTCAACTAGTTCAGCATGGGACTCACCTAGTTCCATCAGAATCAGGACTGTCAGACACAGTCACTTAGTTAATATGAAACTCATGTTATCAGTATTCTTATTCAATATTATCATGACTGAAGTTAAAGTTCATGTATTCATGTATGTATCCTTACATAGTTATGTTCGTGTTCATGTTAGTCAGTTATAGTTCATGCATATAAAACTTTGCATTCAGCTTGCCTCACTTGTGTGTCAGTACATTCTCATGTACTAACGCATACTTTTCTTTTGCACTATGGTATTTTATACTATCAGTTCAGAAGCACAACCTCCAGAGCATCCTTAGTAGATCAGTCGTTCAGCAGATAGACTAAGAGTGAGTCCTCATCATTCGAGGATGTTATTATTTGACTATTTCATTCTTTTGGTACTTATTTTATTTCAGTAGTTGGAGTTAGTTGGGGACATGTCCCATCAACTCCTTATTCAGACAGTTTAGAGGCTTTTAGACTAGCATGTTCAGACAGTTATTTAAGTTATTTTGGTATTGATATACGGTATCTCCAGATGCTATGTTTTAATAGATTTTTGAACCTTATGGATTTTAAACCTTTTATTCCATATTTATACAGTATGTTATACAGTGCTCAGTTACAGATATCAGTCATTAGTTAGTTGTGGTCCTTTGGGGTCATAAGAACTGTGTGGTATTCCGGGTACCAAATTCGAGGCGTTAAAAGATGTGATATCAAAAGGACCACATATATTAGTGTGTATAATTTCAAGAAGTTGTGTGCTTCTTATGGCACTTTACTTTATTTGCCTTATTTGTTTTCTTCCAATACAATCCACATAAATATTAAGGTCAGTAATGTCAAAAGCTAAAAGAATTTCCTTCTTAAATCTTTCTTTGGATATATGACATAAGCATTTATTCCATAAGTAAGCAGATTGTTCATTCGCTAATCTTTATTTGGTTCCAAAATTAAGGTTGTTTTGGCAGACAGATTATTAAGATTCAGTTTGTATAAGTTATCGCAAAGAGTGTCAGTACCAATGAGATAATTATGCTAAAACTAAATAAAACATCCATTACCAAAATTAAAAGAGCATCCAGTTTTATCTAACTTAGACAAAGAAACTAAATTTATCAAAAGAGAAGGTACATAAAAAGATTCAAATAAATCTATGTGGTGACTAGTATAAAATATCAATGATAAGTTCTGATAGCTTTAACTGGAGACTTCACTATATTCCCCATATATACATATATTTCATTCTTGGTTATGGTATGGTTTGTAAGGAATCCCTACATATTAGAAACATGAACAATACAAGTCAATCCACCAAGTATTATAAGAAACTTTAGTTAAATTTGATTTAATACATGTAAGATCACTAGGCTTACTGTTCTTCTTGAATTATGCCTTATGTTTCAGGCAATCTTTCTAAAAGTGTCCAAATTTTCCTCAAAAACTACACTTACCATTCTTGTGTCCCTTATTACGTACTTCAGATTATGACTACTTAACATTAAGTTGCTTCTATTTTTCTTTATCATGCTTATTAATGTTTTGTAATGATTTATAAAGTTAATGGAGTAGTTTCCTTGATTCTTCAGCCTTGATTGCTTCTTAACCAGCATACCATCCAATTCATGCACGTTCGATTTGTCATTCATGGAATTGTAGTTTATTTAGAAAGGACCACACTCATACGGTAATGAGTTGATGATGAATTATACAAGGAAATTTTGTTCAATTTCTATTCCCAAAGACTTAAGTCTTTTTTCTATATTTGTTATTTCAATGAACTACTTTTGTATGGTACATAAACGATCAAACATCATGGTGGTCAAAGTACACATTAGTGTCCCAAATAGTTTGAGAGGATTCTTCTGCAAGTTTTCAAAGTTTTCATTGCATTTTTAGTTTTTGGAAGAGTAGTCTTAATGTTTTCTGCAATGTTTATTTGTATGAATAATAGGTCTAATCTATTAGATAGATCCCAGTCTTATAATAGGAAATTTTTTAGCACTGTTAGTTTCAATAATAGCAATTGGCTTTGTAGATTAAAGTGCAACATCAAGATCTACAACCTCAAGATAAAATCTGATTTGTTTGCACCATGCTAAAAAGTTAAGATTGGTAAAGATCATAATAGAGGCAAAGTGAGAATAAAGAGCAAATATTGCACATAGAACATGCTTATTTATTAATACTTTGAATTATAAGTCTAAACATACTATTAGATTCAAAAATGATTTATGTACATCGATGTTCTCTTTTTTGCTAAACATCAAAATACAACTTAATCATAATGATACTTAAAATTAAATACAACTTAATTCGATAATCTTTAATGCATCAATCAATAATAGTTATTTTATTTTGATAAATAAATAAACCTAATGACACATCTAAGTTATCTTCATAATGTTTCATGGTTATAATAACAAATGATTTTTAGGTGATCCTTGCGAGTTTCATAACAAAAAACTTTAGTTTACCCATAATTGTTATATCGGTTATAAGTATAAAGATTAATGGATAATTGTGTAACAATTGTATCCGTCATATGTATAAACCTCTCATTGAAACTTCTATGTTAAAATTCTTCTTATTTTAAAGTTATAAATTTCAAGTTAGGCTAGTTTCATGCAAAATAAGAGTGAGGTTTGGTCTTGCAAAATTTGAGAATAATTTGAGCAACTTCGCAGGTGTTTTATTTGATTCTTGTTAGCAAATAAGATAAGAAAATTGTTGGAATTTATGGAAGTAAATTTGGAAAAGTAGAACTCCAAAATTGATCTTAACGTGAAGGGCACCATTTGTAATATCTCTGGTTTAAGATGTGTTGCGAAAAGTCATATTTTTGGTAGAGACTAGATATTTTGTCCCATCAATGCTTCTAGCACAATTGGCACGTTGCTATAATGGAAAAGTTCCCACTTTAGCTATAGTCAGACTTAGTCAGCACCCGCTATAGTGGCACATACTGCTATAGCAACCTTGCAATAGCTGTGTATGCCACTATAGCAGTGTATGCTGCTATAGAAATGCATTCTTCTATAGCACTAAAAGTCACATTTTAATTTAAAAGTTTTCCAAAAAATAGTTTATTTTTCTAAAACTTATTTTAGGGAAAAAAAAGGGGCAATTTTTGGTGATTTCTATTAGACTTTCTGTATTTGGCTTTGTTGAGGTAAGAAATTCATTCCCGCAAACTTTTAATTGATATTTAAGCCTTAGAACTGCTAATATTGAGTTTGGAAAGGGTTTAGGGATTATTTTTGTTATTTTTTGGTGCAATGTAGGAAATTATGTAATAAGTTAATAGGTTCTAATTCTTAATAGTTAATTCAACCTTGTAATTTTGTTAATTTACTAATCAATCCATTTAATTAATAGTTTTATGTGAACTATAGTAGGAAATCCCAAGAACAAAAAGGGATTGATTGTGAGCTTGAACTTAAGGATTGGGTGTGAGTTTTAATTCTCAACCTGGTAGGTCATTTCATTAATAATATGTTTATATGCATGTTCTAAAGAAAGAGAAAGCAGATATTGCATGAAAGGGCAAAACTTTAGCTTAAAGGAGTTGTGTAAGCTTGGTATAAGGTAGGTGATGGTATTGTAGATTAATTAAATTTGTGTTATATGTTCATGTTAACTACTTTATAGTGTGGTTTGTTATATGTTTTTTGTGGTCAATGTAAAGGTTTTTTATGTTAATTTTTTTCTACCAATATTTAAATGTGAGATGTTTAGTATTTAGAATGCTCCCTTGAATTATTGGTGAAACAAGGTTAGCAGAAACTTATGTCTTGGTTTTAGCACATGGACAAAAATTATCCCCTGTAGGTCATGGCTTGAGGGTGGATGTATTACTCATAGCCTGTATGTACTACGGTCAGGTGAGTTTGAATGTTCCATGAGTGATCAGGGAGTATATTTATAAGGTTTATAATTGTTTAGTTTCTTGACTTAGCTTGACTAAAAACTTGACTTGGTGATGATTTGTTTATTTGTTGGTTTTATTTCTCAACTATGAAATTGTTGTTTGCTATGCTAAGTGAATGTTGTTTAAGCATGGATTAACTTGTTATACTATGTTTTAATTAAGTGTTGATATTCTCATCTTGGGTTGACCAAATGACCCTATTAGTACACTATTATTTTCTTATGTGTTGATACTACACCCGCTCTTACTTTTATGAGTGCAACGCATATTCCAATGGCTCCTACGATACTTTAGTTGTGATTCCAGTGACAAATTCCAGATTTTAGGGTTAATAGCATATTTTGAGCTACCATGGAATCTCTCTTATTTGACATAGTTCTTTATTTCTGAACTTATGTTTACATTTTATTTTTGGGGTTGTATTCCCTTCTTCACAATCTTTAGCAATTTTGGTACGGATAAATTTTGATTTCTAAGGGTTGTTTGGTTAAGTACCATATTTTGCATTTTTTTGTACATATAGTTTAATTCATGTTTGGATATTTCTACTTAGTGATTAGTTTTATTTTCTTATTAAGTGTTAACTTTGGAAAGGTGTTTAGGGGTAGATAGTTCTCCCACCGGCTGAATAGTATGGGTGCCACTCACGACGGGTTTGGTCATGACAAATTTGGTATTAGAGCCAAGGTCCATTGATTTTGTCTTACCAAAATGGGTCTAATAGAGTGTCGTAGAATGGTACGAAGATGTTTGTACTCTTCTTCGGGAGGCTATCGGGCCTTAGAAAATCTATCATTTTTTTGTGCTAACCTAATTCCAATTGGTATAAGAAGATCCAAATTGGTATCTAATTTTATTCATTCTTTTATCCATGTATGGTGAATACTAGGTCTAATGAGACCTGACCTGCAGCCCCTGTACCAGCCACTCCAACTGTAATGCTAGACTTATAGAAAAGAGTACGAGTGGGAGAGAAAGTTAAGGGAAGGAGGGGATGAGCCACACTCTACTAGAAAATGTAAGTATCACCTCTTTCATTTAAAGATCATTATAAGGAAAGAGAAGTAATAAAGGAGCAAGGAGTGGATCCAAAGTGGCGGCATTGACTAGCGTTGTAGGACTACCCCAATGTCTAAGGAGGTGGTTCAGTAGGTGCTAGCTTTTCTGAGTGAGTTGGAGGGGATTGGAGATACACCCACAATATCAATTTTTCATCGTATTATTTATATGGATCCTAGAATGTATTAAGCTTCTATGATCGATGATTTTCCCATACTATTTTTGGTTCATTGATGACTTATATGAAACATAAACTATTGACAAAATTTTTTAAGTTGAAACCACCAACATCTAGGATATTTAATTTGAGGATGATTTTGAGTTCATCATTTATTATTATGAGATTTTATATAAGGTGAGCATTGTTAGAGCAACATTTAGTAGAGTTTGACACTTTTTTTGTTGGATAAGGATGCTAAGCAATGATGGAGGGTATACGTAGAGTGTCGATCATGGGTTTTACCTCCATAGACTTAAGAGTGGTTTCATGCCTTGTTCTTAGAAAAGTCTTTGCCTCATGCTCTTCAGGATCATAAAAAAGATGATTTATTAGACTTGGAGTAGGGTGACATGTCAGTTTCATCCTATAGGGATATGTTCAATGCCTTGTCTCACTATGCAACTTAGTTGTTGACTACTAAGGATAAAGAGGATTTGCCTCTTCATTAAGGGTTTGAATTATGATCGTCAAGGTTTTTTTGTTCCTTTGACTTCAACAAGTAGCGGTTCTCATGATGTTTCTGGTTATTTGAAAAATTTAAAAGGGATAACACAAGTAGGTCAAGTGATCTTAGGTAGATTTATGCACCTAAGTGTCACTATGTACATATGTTTAAGGTAGTTTTGAGGACTTTTGTGTGCATAATGAGTTGTGAATGATATATTTGAGCATATATGTGTTAAACTACTTTTTTATAGTGTTTAAGGTGTGTTTGAAATAATTTTAGAATTACACTAATCACTTAGATCTTAGATGAAAAAACTAGTGCTACAAGCTAAAATATCACTTAGAGCTTAGACAAGAAAACTAGTATAAGTAGCTTGAGCTAGGTGTTGTTCTAGTGTATCTCAGTGAACTCTATTGATTTGTGTGCACTAATTCAGGTTGTTTGATAATAAAGGAGACCATTTGAGATGTTAGAGGCAATGTTTGGGAGCATAACAGGTTAATGATATTGTAATAGCATCCACAATGTGAGGAATGCAAAGGCAAAAAGGAGTAAACAATGGCAAAATCTGGAATTTTTCAGGTCATAGGCGTGCCACACCCTCTAGCCTCTAAGATAAGGGCGTTCCATTCCCCAAGATACAAAACAACTTTTCTGAAACTGTTTTCATCCGTGTTAAGGGTGTGCCACGCCCCTAAACATAGTCAAACAAGGGCATGCCATGCCCAAGGTACCAAAATGGACAAACTCCCTCCTAGTATAAATAGAATACTTTGTTCTTATTTAATAGACACTGGACGACTTTTGGGGATGGTGATACACCTAAGAATGCTGCAATTAGGGTTCTTTATCTTTTATTTAGTTCACTTTTTATTTTATACATGAAGTTCAATCTCGTGATCCATTGTACATCCATGAGTGGCTAAACCTCGTTCTTGGGTTGACGGCAAAAACAAGAATATGTAGTCTTTCAATTGAGTTTGTTTAAGTTGTTTAACGTATTTGGTTGTTTATGTATACTTTATATTACTATTCTATGGATTCGTAACCCTTAGGATAAACCTATATTTATATTGTGAGCTTGGATGGAGGGACAATAGATTAGATCATGGGATATATGGAGTTGGATCTCATACATTCAGGAGATTGAAGTTAAGATTTGTGTTTAATATAGTAATATAATCAAATTTTCCCCATTTGGTTCATATACGAGAAGATATATAAATGCGTTTAATTTAGTTTTCACATCCCCGCTCAATGATGTGGTTGTGGGGATAAGCTATATTGACGATTAAAGGATGACCATTCCCTGATTATGTTATAAACCTCGTTAATCAACAACAAAGATAACTAACTAAGATAATAAGATTGAATAGCTTAGTAGGATTGTTCTTAGTCCTTGGCCTTAGGTTTATCCTTATTAATGTCTCCAACACTTTACATTATCAAATTGGTTACAAGTACTTCTGAATTCTCAACTCTTAAACTCTCTCGATTATAATTAGAATTTGTTTAATCACTATAGTAATGCTAGAATTAAATTTCTACAGAGCTTAAGTCCATGTTGATTTATACTTGGCCTTCAAAGGACACTTTACTACTTGGGTAACCACATAAACATGTGTGTGTGCTGGGACGCAACAAGTATTTGGTGTCATTATCGGGGATTTAAAATTGGCAACTGTATTTCTTTTAGTTTTGCTTTTTTTGTAAGTGTTAACAATTTTGGTCTTAGCTTTTGAAATTGTAGGAACAGGTCTAAATCTCAAGTAAGCTGGAAAGGGAAAGGGATTTGGTGGACCTATTTCCTAAACTAGATGTGCTTCCATCAGCTAAGGAGAAAATCAGTACTTTACTATCCAATATTGCAATTTCCATAGGAGAAAGTTATTCCCGCTCCAATAGGTGAAGGTCAACTATCCGTACAATAGTATGTGAAATGGAAAATGCCCAAGCCACCAATTTAACCTCCGCCATCTGCATACCAAAACATAGAGGAGATTTGAGCTCAAATAGAATATGGTGCAATTATTGTACAATAGTGGGCAATTCACAATCCTATGACAGTTGGATCCTCAAGTTCATCTAAAAAGCTTCTTATAGATCAATGATACTAGATTCTCCACTGACTACATGAGGCTCACTTTCTTCCACTTCTTACTTTAGGGGCTAGCAAATAAATGGTTGAAGGCAGAACCTTCAAACTCCATCACTACATGGGATAGTATGTTGAAGAAGTTCCACATCTGATTCTTGCCATATGCAAAGACTTCAAGGTTACTTAATGAAATTTTAAATGTTAAGCAAAATCCAGACGAGAACTTATCATTCATGGGAGAGCTTCAAATATCTTCTTGGGGATGGACCGCACCATCATCAAACATACGAGGTATGGGCTCATACTTTAGTTGATGCTCTTGATCACACCACAAAAATTTTGTAAGATTCAGTTGCAGGTAGTCAAGACTTGGATGAAACTTATGATTAGTTATATACTTTGTAGAACTACATTGTACAAGGTAATCCCAAATGGTAGGGTGGTATGTCCATAAATACAGTGAAAAAGTTTATCGAAATAATTAAGGTGTATAATGTAACTACTTTGGCCGCTCAATTCTTAGCTTTGAAAAATCAAATAATGACACATTTCAGCAATTTACATGTGAACCAACTGTAGACATAAGTAAATGTAGTCCAGTAGACCCAAGCTTGGTGCAAGATTTGTGGTATTAGTAGTAACTTTGTAGAATCTTGTGGAGTGAACCCAGATTTAGTGAACATTATGGGAAATGCATATAAGGTAAATCTAAATTAAGGTAATGCCTAAAACCATAAGACGCAGAGTCAGCCTAACTACTCATAAGGTAATAATCAGGCTCAGGCTCAGTGATGTTAGAAGCAGCAGAACATGTAGACCAGTAATATTGAAGAATCCTTGCTAATCAAGAACAAATCATTGTAGAAACTATAAGTCAGAAAATTGCTACAAAGAACACTGAAACACCATAAGGTTAGTTAGCTTACGCCCAAAATACAGGACCTCGAGGTGGTTTGCCAAGTGAAACAGAGAATCCTTAGAAGATAATGGCAATCACATTGAGGAAAAGGAGAGACCATATTGATAGACCTCCATAGAAAAATCAAGAAGAACAGGCAAAGTTAGTTCCATGTTAGGTAGAGGAGAAGGAAGTTGTAGCCAAAGATACTGAAGTTTGAGTGACCAAAAAGAAAGCCATGTTAGCATGAACAAGAGATACCACCACCACTATTACCTTAAAACATCAAAAAGGCCAAGGAGGATGCTTATTTTAAATAGTTCTCTGGCACATCCAGGGAATTTCATAATAACCTCCCATTATTAGATGTTTTCCAAGGTATGTGTAAGTATACTTATTACTTAAAGGTTGTGGTGACCAATAAGACAAAGATGGGCCATATTTAAATGGTAGCACTTACTAATAAGTACAACTCAGTTGTTATGAGCAAGATGCCAAAGAATCTTAAGGACCCATGAAACTTCACCCTTTCCATACAAATTGGGGAAAGTGATATGGTCCAAGCTTAGAGTGAATTGGGGGAAAGAATAAAATTTATCCCCCTATCTATGTTCAATACATTTTAATTAGGGAAGTTGAGGCCATGTTCAATGGTGCTTAGAATAGAAAATAAAACAAGAGCGTAGCCTAAAGAAATCATTGAAAAAGTCCTCATTTAGGTTAATAAGTTACTTATTCTTGGTGATTTCATTATTCTTGATTATGATACATATGATAGGGTACCGATCATACTGAGGCAACCATTTTAGGTAACAAAAAGAGAACTAATTGATGTTAGAGAAGGCACAACGATAATAAGATTGAATTATGAAGTGGTGTTCATCAAGTCATACAAAATACTTAATCTACCATCATACTATTAGGATATGTGCATACTTACAGCCATAAAGGGATGAGTGTGAGGTATAAGAGTGCAAACCTTTAATGGCCTCTTTAGATTGTTTCATAGAGTGGCCCAAGCAACATACTAAGCCCGAAGTTAAAAAACTTAAGAACAAACCTGAGAAGGTTGTTGTGGAAAAAGATAAAGACGTTGAGAATAAACACTCAAGAGTCCAGAAAAGAGACAGAAGATAGCCTCTAAGTAGGAGGAAAAGGTTAACAAAATATAGATTAAGAGTAATGATATACGTCATGTCCTAACACTAAATATGGCATTTCTTTGGAGGTAACCTAAGTTAAGAAAGGTATTTTATTTTTTTGTGTTCCTTTTTATATCACTTTTGTTTTTGTTTGAGTCATAGATGGAAGAGAAGTTTGAGTATCGAGGAATTAAGCTAAAAAGTATGTCAAAGACTGGGAGTGGGGTCCATCGAATGTCTTAAATAATTTAAGATACTACTAGCTAGGCCTAGAAGTCTCAAAGAGTATTTCTATTTTTTGGATAAATAAATAAAAGTAATGACGCATCCAACCTATCTCTATAATATGTAGTAGTTATAAGAATAAATGATTAACCTTTGGGTGATCCATGAGTGTTTTATAACCAAAACATTAATTTACCCATAATTGTTATATGGTTTATAAGCATAAAGATTAATAGATAATTCTGTAACAATTATTTCAATTATTATGTATAAACCTCTCATTGAAACTTCCATGTTAAAATTCTTCTTGTTTTAAAGTTACAAATGTCAAGCTAGGCTAGTTTTATGCAAAATCTTAGTGAGGCTTGGTCTAGGGAAATTTGAGAATAATTTGAGCAACTTTTTAGGTGTTTGATTTTATTTCTAGAAGCTAAGATGATAAGAATATTGTACGAATTTATGGAATCAAATCGGGATAAGTAAAACTCCGAAATTGATCTTAGTGTAAAGGGCACTATTTGGAATGTCTCTGGTTTAAGATGTGCTGCATGAAGTGAGATATTTTGTAGAGACTAGATATTTTTTCCCATCGATGCATTGATAGCGATTGGAACGCTGCTATAATGTAAAAATACAGCTATAGTAATGGCCAAACTTGGTCAACACCCGCTATAGTGGCACATGCTGCTATAGCAACCCCGCAATAGCAGTGTAAGTCACTATAGCAGCATATGCTACTATGGAAATGCATTATTCTATAGAATCAAACGCCATATTTTAACTAAGAAGATTCCTAAAAATAGTTTATTTTTGTAAAACTTATTTTAGGGAAAAAAAGAGGCAATTTATGTTGATTTCTATTAGATGTTCGTTGTTTGTCTTTGTAAAGGTAAAAAATTCATCCTCACTAAGTTTTAATTGATAAGTAAGCCATAAAATTACTAATATGGAGTTTGGGAAGGTTTTAGGGATGATTTTTATTATTTTATTGTGAAAGACTAGAAACTATGTAATAAGTTAATGGGTTTTGATTTTTAATGGTTAATTTACCCTTGTAATTTTGTTAATTCAGAAATTAATCCATGGAATTGATAGTTTTCTGTGAATTACTATAAGAAAGCCCAAGAAGGAAAAGGAAATGATCATGAGCTTGACCTTAAGGGTTTGGGTATGAGTTATAATTCTCAACAAGGTAGGTCATTTCTTTAATAATATGTATGTATGTTCTAGATGAAGAGCAAGTGGAAATTACATAGAAGGGCAAAGCTTTAGCTTTGAGGAGTTGTGTAAACTTGGTTAGAGGTAGGTGATGGAATTGTATTTTTATCCAATTCATGCTATATCTTTATGTTAACTACTTTGTAGTGTGGCTTGTTAGTGCATGTTGTTTGTTGTGGTCGTCAATGTAAAGGATTTTTATGTTGATTTTTGACCTACCTATTGCTAAATATAAGATGTTTTGGTATTTGGAATGTTCCTACGGGTTATTGGTGAAACAAGTTTCACAGAAACTTATGTCTAGAGAATATATGTATTACTCATAGCATGTATGTACTAGGGTCGGGTGAATTTGATGGTTTCGTGAGAGAACTGGGGAATATCTATATGGTTGATAATTGTTTAGTTTCTTGACTTATCTTTTCTGGACTTGACTTGGTGATAATTTGTTGACTTGTTGGTTTTATTTCTAAACTATAAATTTGTTGTTTTCTATTTCTAAGTGAATATTGTTTATGCATGGATTAACTTATTGTACAATGTTTTACTTAAGTTCTTATATTCTTATCTTGGGTTAGACAAATGACCCTACCAGTACACTATTCTTTTCTTATTTGTTGATACTACACCTTCTGTTTCTTTTATAAGTGCAATGCATATTCCAACAGCTCCTACGACAACTTACTTGCAATTCTAGTGAAGTATTCCTGATTTCAGGGTTTGCAGCATGTTTTAGGCTACCATGAAATCTTTTTTCTTTGACATATTTCTTTATTTCTAAACTTATGTTTATATTTTTGTTTTTTAGATTGCATCCCCTTCTTGACAATCTTTAGTAGTTTTAGTATGGATGAGTTTTGGTTCCTAATATTTGTTTGGCTAAGTACCATATTTTGCATTTTGCTTTACATATAGTTTAATTTGGGTTTAGTTATTTATACTTATAGATCAGTTTTATTATCTTTTTAACTGTTAACTTTGGAAATGTGTTTTGGGGTAGATAGTTCTCTCATAGGGTGAGTAGTATGGATTCCACTCATGATGGGTTTGGTTCATGACAAAGTTGGTATTAAATTCAAGGTCCATAGATCTTGTCATACCAAAATGGGTCCAATAGAGTCTTGTGCAATGCTACAGAGACATAGTACTTGATGTTGGGTGTATTTATGCACTTTAGTTTTACTATTCTAGCTTAGTTAGGATTGTTTTGAGGATAATTCATGTGCATTATGTGTTAATATTTATACAAATAAGCATTTATGTGTCCAAGGATGTGATTACAATGGTTCAAAGTGTTTCCAAACAAGTTTGTACTTAATTGAGTCATTTAGAGTTCGACCAAGAAAACGAGTTTTACTAGCTTGAGGTTTGTGTGTCTAGTTGGTTTAAATGGATTCTACTGTGATTAAAGGGTTCCAAATGGTTTTAATAGAGTAATTGTATATGTAAAAACTTATTTGTGATGTGCAAAGTTCAAGTGAGTCAAGCCTTAAGTCGGAATAATAAGTGAAGATCATTGTGAATTAGCCTTATCTTAGCTCTTGTTTTGATACGTCGTTGAGAATATTGTATTGACATGATCTCTAGTTAGTGGTTTGTTATTACGTAGGAAGCTTTTTTAGCTGAATACAATGAATTAATGATGATATAAAGTCTAGAAATTCTTAGGAAATACACCACGATAGAAGGGATGAACGATGGGATGTTAAAGACTTAACCAAAATTTGGGACGCAACTTCTAGTATGTACCTGCGATGAGCATGCACCGCACCCTCCAATTCAGGGAATTACTGCATGAGATACATACTGCACTTCACCTCTTCAGTATTGACAAGTTCTACATATACACGTTTTGGGCTTGTCCCATTATTAATATAATAAATGGCATGCTTTATGAGGAGCTATAGGGAATCTTTGTGGGAATCTCTTTCAAATTATGTAACCATTTCTTAATCTCATATGGATTATGAATATTATATTATACAAACCAATAAGGTTAGGCAAAAGGCACCTAGACAATTTGGTGACAATTTTGGACAAGTCGGTGGTGACGGTTTCGACGAAATTGGGAGGCGACTACACTTCTTTATTACGTTTTTAATTATTTATTTAGCTTTTTAATTATTTATTACATGTCTTCAATTATTTGGATCGTGATTATTAATATTATTAGCTAAACACCCTCTTTTTGGGGTTAAAGCCAAGAACATGAGTACTATTATTTTGGATTAAATTCATTTAATTTTTCTTATCATTATTGGTTCTGTGTTTATTATTATTTTAATTATTTTATGGATTGATCACCAGTAAAATGTATATATTGTCGACCTTCTTATCTTGGGAGAGTGAAAGAGGAGATATAACAAGGTAATAAATAAAGTTTTGGCATTTATTCTCTTATAAAATAAAGAGTTTAACTTAGCACCTAGGATAGAGATGTACTTAGGAGCCTTACTTGATTCACCCATAGGATGATAGCTTGAATAACTTAATTATATTATTACATTCCCGCTCAATGATGTAGTCGTAATGTCTATATTAGGTAAAATATTAAAAGTTGGTAGACCATGATCATGCAATTAACCCTATGAATCAACAACCAAGATAAACGAGTTAACGAATGAAGTTCAATAACCGAGTATGATTGTTCGAAGTGCTTTAACCCTGGGTTTTACTCCATTAATTGCCTCAAGTATTTAATTTTTATGCACTATTTATTTTATTTTTAGTTTACAATTATTCAACACTATTTTTGGTTACTTGATCTCAATTGTTAAACTAGAATTGGATAGTTGTCGACACAAGTCCATATGGGATCGATATTCGGCTTTCTTGAAGGTCACTATATTACTTTGTACACCACGTACACTTATGTGTATGCTTGGGCGCTGTCAGTACTCTTCTTTAGGAGGCTCTCGGGCCTCTAATTCCGATTGGTATCCGACAATCAAAATTGGTATCTAATTTTTTCTATTCTTTTATCCACATATGGTTAATACTAGGTCTAGTGAAACCTTTCCAACAACCCCTACACCAGCCATACAACTATAGATCCAGCCTTATGGAGAAGAGTACAAGCGAGAGAGAGAGGTAAGAGAAGGAGGGGACGAGCCACATCCATAGGGAAATGTCACTATCACCTCATCCACTTCAGGATCATCTTTGTAATGACCCTTTAACATAATTTTCTATATTTATGCTTATCTTCTCCATTTAAGCTTTTCCATAGTTGCCCCAAGTAATTTATTATCTGCTGGGACTGATGATTAGATTATCGGGTAGTTCGTTTAGTTTTTAGAATCAATTCCCTATTTAGAAGTCTTCATTGATTCCAATTGGCCTTTGGGGAAAAACTTCAATGAAACAATGTCAGATGCAAATTCTGACTGTGCCAACAGATTCATAATAGATATTGTAGTCTAGGTGACCTTTGGTTTGGGTCCCAATGTACCAAATTATTCTGACCTTTGGTCAAAAAGTTAAAAATGGGAAAAAATTTGTGTGGGACCCATATATAGTCAAAACAACCTTATATTGTAAATTTGACTTTGTCATCACGTCTGAAATGTTAGTTTTATGCTAGGGTCCCTTAGTACAGGTCCCAAGGCTCCCAGACTTATTTTGGGCTACGGAGTGGATTTTATAAAAGAAAAAAATACATAAAGTAGCATACTTAAGTATAAAATTACAAAAATAAAAGCACATTTATCAAATTACATTCTGTAGCATATGTATTTGTATGTATTTGTATTTTTGTAGCAACAGTTTGTAAAAATACAAAATACATATTGATCATAAGAGCAGAAAAAATCATATTTATTCAAATTTTTGTAGCAATAGTTTGCAAAAATATAAAATACAACTTGCTATGTTGTGTATTTATGAAACTGTTGCTATGGAACTCATAATTAAGGGGATAAGTATGTTATTTCTAAATTTTGCCCTTTATAAAAATTGATAAAACTATATGTGTGGGCCACACTTTTTCCTAAACGATCTCGGATGAAAGTTCTGATGATTCCAATGCACTTGAAATGTGGTTTAAACTCAAAATTCACTATTAGATCATGTTGTTTGGATTCCAGATGAGTTCCAAGAGTCAGAAACTTATTTTGATTTTATTGTCATCTAGTGTAATCGCGATCGTGAAAAATAGAATAGCAATTATGGTAGCGTGATCGTAGCCCTTACAACTGTAAAAACGTCATCTCCTTACCTGTAAGGGCTACATAAAGACCCTAAGATGCATTTGGGTTATGTCCCCTTCGTCATTTAGACCTAGAAACACCAAATGAGTGTAATAACTCAAAATCAGTCATGCTGGGTGACTTGGGAGCTTGACTATCATCTTTTATCATGATTATCTTCAAATTTAAGGTAAGAATCCTTTGAATTCAAGTTTGGACCCAAAACCCCTATTTAGCTTAGGGCTTGATTTTGGCCCAAAGTATGCTTAATATTCACCCTTTTCTTGAGGGTTATGATTCTTTGTTCATGTGTGAATATTAAGTTATCCTCGAAAACTCATTTTCCGTATGTGGGACACACTTAGGGTTTTGGTTTTATTTTTGGATACGAGGCATAATAGTGCAATATGGGTGTCATTAGACTTGTATTGATGAGTAAATTATGGTTTTGATAGTGTGGAGGCATTTTTAGGATTGTATAGTAAAGGTGAGCATGTGGTGCATGAAATAAGGTTTTATAGTTTTTCCTTGAGGTAGGTTTCTGTCTACTTTTCTACATAGATAATGTGTGATATATGTTGTGTGTGGATATGGATGTTAGGATTGATTATCAGTACGATGACTTGGCCTTAATTATTGATGTTTGGAGTTTAGATGAGTGCTTGAGACCCGTAAAAATGCACGTTTATACCCATTTAGAATCCTATTATTTTCCCTCTCTAGTTTAGATTAGTTGTGGGATGGTTATGATGTAAACCTATGTTTTGTATATTGATTTAATATTTGGAGCATGATTTGTATATTTCACCTTATTGGGCTAGTACTATAGTATTAAAACTGTCAGTTAGGTAGAGTTGACTAGAATACCCTTGTTTCAAGTTAATATTGTTATCTTAGGCTTGAATGTTGCTTGTTTGACATCTAGAAGTTGGAATAGATACCTTATCCTAGTTTAGGGCATGGTGTGCCTAATTATGGAAATTAATGATTAGAAGTTGGATCGTCCAGCCCATTTAGGACTAAACTTGTGTTAAGCCTTATGGACTTAACTGTGGATGTTATACATAGATGAGGCTAATAAACCTTAGAATAAGGTGACTTCGTGACTTGGTAACTTGCATTGATTCTCCTAGATTGTGGATTTTGAGTTATAGTTTTGATACTTCTTATGGAAGTGATATTGGGCATTTAGAGATGATATTCCCCTTAGATATGTTATGTGGCCTATAGAGATTCTATTTTCTCTTAGACTTGATCATTGGCCTATAGAGATGCTCTTTTCTCTTAAACTGGATAATTGCCATATAGAGCTGCTATTTCCTTTAGTCATAATTATTGGACCTATAAAGATGAGGTTCATTTTAGATAAGGTAATTCGCCTAGAGAGGTGATATTTCTCATAGTCATGATGTTTGACCTTTTTATATAAGATATTCTATAAATGATTACATTTCTATATATATTATACCTCCTATATGTAAGATGCCTCCTATGTGTGAGATGGTTAGAGATATGCTATGGTTTAGAAATATGATTATGGATATGAGTTCTGGATGCGAATATGGGTCAAAGGTCGTGATTATGATGTTGAGATTATTCTAGATTTATCATTGGGACAAGGACCATGTAATATTAATGATTGGATATCCGAGAATTAGTTTCCATAAAAAAGGATATGATTATAATTTATGGATTTATATATATTTTTGTATACATATCTCTTTGGTATGGGACAGAGAAAAATGTTGTATGTTGCTTACGACTTTATTAATTGGATACTGGTGATGGCATGTTTAGATTTGGTACATCCATGATATTATATCGGTAGCTTATGTGATTCTTTATGAAGTATGATATTATGATTGTTCTGCCTAATTAACAGTTAAGCTATGAGGTAGCTAGTTATCCATTAGCTGACTTTAGCATTTGGTGGCTTGTTAATCTAAGTATTAGTTAATGAATCTTACTTAGTATAAATATGTGGTTGCTAGCGATGGTTAATGCGTGACTTATGGTAAGGACGGGTTTAGGATAGATGAAGATTAGTTGATATTGATCCCTAAGTTCATGATGTCGATTAGTGGATAGCTGAGGAGTTGTGTATTAATGAGGCTAGATAATAAGAGATGTTGGTAGTAAGGGATGACTAATCAATAATGATAAATAGTTGCTAAATGGGTAATAAATGAATAGTTAATCAAGGATTGGTGGTAAACGCTGGTTAGTCAATGAATGGTATCAGTTAATAAAATATTGTTAGGTATCAAGTAGTAATGTCTAATAGTGATTAATGGGTATTATTAGTGGATAATAATGAATAGCTGATAAATGGCAATTTTGTCTAGTGATGAACCTTGACTAGATATCAGATGTTGACTATTTAATAAATAGTGGTTAGTTGCTATCCTATGAATATGGATAATTTTAGGCTAATATGATAGTAATTAAATCCTGATAGTATTATAATAAGGTCATAGACTAAAGATATGATGATATAGGTTATGCTTTGAGATGACCTCATGCTTATCGAGAGAGAGAGAGCTATGTAAAGCTATGGTACTGTCGTTTATCCCTTCATTCATTGTTCATATTGTATAGTCATTTCTTCACCTTGTATATTACTCTATATCTTTCTTTCACCTTTTATTTGTATGTTGGCCAGGGATATATAGTATAATATTGTCATAGATTGAATGCAGCTGGAATAGATAGTTTATGTTGATACTTCCTTAGCGTTGTCATATTAGACTTTTGGACATGAACAGGATAGTTGTCCCTTATTATTCTCATTGACTTTTTATATGATTTTTGAACTCTTGGGTGTAGATTTCACTCTATTTATATGCTTTGTATATCTGCTTTATCTTTGAAGCTCATTTGCCAAATGCCAACAGCGTATGATTTATTTGGTACTCATACTATAATTTTGTAGCCTTCAGATCATTGTATGGGTTATCATCATTGATGTATGTGTCATGCGGAGCATCACTAGTTCGGAGACTTAGAGTAAGCTCCTGATATTTGGAGTATTACTTATCTTTCTCATATGTATAAAACTAATCTCGATGTTGTATTTGGAGATATTCTCCTTAATATATTACTTTTGTACTCTTATTATGTTTAGAAGCTCTTATTTTGATACCACCGGGTTTTGGGATTCTTCTATGTGTTGATCTTTATTTCATATATTCCACATTCTTTTCTTTATATTATTAAGTAGTCTGTTACTAGCCGTTTCAGACTACAGATTGGCTTTCCTACTAGTGGGTTATGGTAGGCGCCATCATGGCTTTAGGAGTTGGGTCATGACAATCTTAAGGAGAGGGAAGCAGTAGAGAAGCAAGCAGTAGAGCCCAAGGTGGTGGCACCGGCCATGGTTGTAGGACTACCCCTATGTCTTAGGAGGTTCATCAGTAGGTGCTAGATTTTTTGAGTGGATTGGCGAGGATTGGAGCACCCACTGTGTGTTAAGACTATTATTGTTATGCCTTCTTGAGTGGATGAAGCTTCTGTGACCGATGTTTTCCCTCATACTATTTTTTGTTTATTGATGACTAGTTCGAAACATAATCTGTTGACAAAATCTTTTAAGATGAAACCATCTACATTCCAGGGTACTGAGTCTGGGCATTCTTTTGAGTTCATCATTTACTATTATGAGAGGTTATATAATATGGGTATTGTGAAGAAACGTGTAGTAGAGTTTGATACTTTTCTATTAGGGAAATATGATAAGCAATAGTGGAGGGGGTATGAAGAATGGCTATCACAGATTTTCCCTCCATTAAGAGTGGTCTCAAGCCTTATTCTTGGAAAAGTCTTCTCCTTATGCACTTCAGGATTACAAAAATTATGAGTTCTTAGAATTGGATCAGGGAGACATGTCAATTTAATCCTATGAGGCCAAGTTCCGTATCTTGTCTCGCTATACCACTCAGTTGTTGACTACTAAGGAGGAGATAATTTGCCTCTTCATTAAGAGTATAAATTATGGTGTTCAGGTTCTGTTTGTTTATTTGATATCTACAAGAAATGATTTTAGTGAAATTTATGACTATGTGATCTTTGGTAGATTTATGCACCTACGTATCACTATCCACATATGTTTAGCCTAGTTTTTAGGACTTCTTGTGTGGGTAATGAGTTCTGAATTATCTATTTAAGCATATACATGTTAAACTACATGTTTATAATGTTTAAGGTGTGTCTCAAACAAGTTAAGGATCAAATTGATCAGTTAGATCTTAGATGAAAAAACTAGTGTTACTAGTTGATTGATCACTTATAGCTTAGACGAGAAAAGTAGTATTATTGGCTTGAGGTAGGAGTTATTCTAGTGTATGTCGGTGAACTCTATTGTGTTGTGTGCACTAATTCATGTTATTTGATGATAACGGACACCATTTGAGATGCTAGAAGCAATGTTTAGGAGCATAACAAGGTTTTATGATGTTGTAAAGTCACCCTCAAGGCAATAAAATAGGCAAACTCCTTCCTAGTATAAATAAAACACTTTGTTCTCATTGTATAGATACTAGGCAACTTTTAAGGGTGGAAATACGCTTGAGGATGATGCAATTAGGGTTCTTTATCTTTTATTTAGTTTACTTTTAGTTTTTATACATGAGTTTCAATCTTTTGATTCATTGTAAATCCATGAGTGGCTAAACCTCATTCTAGGGTTGAGGACGAGAATATGAATACGTATTCTTTCAATTGATTTTGTTTAAGTTAATTATTATGCTTTGTTGTTCATGTGTACTTTGTATAACTATTCTATGGATTTGTGACCCTTAAGATAAACCTATATTTATATTGTGAAATCAAAAGGAGGGACAATAGATTAGATCAAGGGATATATGGAGTGCAATCTCTAACATTCAAGGGATTGAAATTAAGAATTGTGCTTAGGATAGGAATATACCTAATTTTCCCCATTTGTTTCATATACAGTAAGATATATAAAATGAGTTTAACTTATTTTATACATTCCCACTGAATGATATAGTTGTAGGGATAACTTATATAGACGATTGGAGGATGACCATTCCCTAATTCTGTTACCAACCTTGACCCTAGATTTATCCTTATTAATGTCTCCAACACATAACATTATCAAATTGGTTACAATTACTTTTGAATTCTCAACTCTTAAACTCTCGGTTATAATTAAAACTTGTTTAATCTCTTTAGTAACGGTAGAATTAGATTGCTTTTTAGTACGAGTCCTGGTGGGATTGATAATTGGATTTTCAAGGCCACTTTACTACTTGGGTAATCACTTACACTTATGTGTGTGCTGGGACGAAACAAGGTTTTTGTGCCATGGACAGGGACTTAAAAATTTGCAACTATCTTGCTTTTAGTTTTTCTATTTTGGTAATAAGTGTTAACAATTTGGTCTGCGCTTCAAAAATTACAGGATTATGTCTAATCTCAGGTAATCTGGCAAGGGAAAAGGATTTGGTGGACACATATCCTACACTGCAATGATGCTTACATCAGCTAAGGAGAGAAGTAGTACCTCTCTATCCAATATTGCAAGTTCAACATAAAGAAGCTACTATTGCTCCAATGACTTAAGATCATCCATCCATATGATAGTACGCAAAGTAGCAATCACACTCACCACCAATGGTTCCTCTTCCATCTGCATACCAAAACATGGACGTAGATTTGAGCTCAAATAGAATACGGTGCAATTATTGCACTGCAGTGGGAAATTCATAGGCCAATCACATGACAATCCTCAAGTTCATCTACAAAACTTCTTGGAGATCAATGATACTTTTATCTCTACTAGATTCTCCACTGACTACATGAGGCTCACTCTCTGCACTTTCTCACTTTTGGGGTTAGAAAAGAAATGGTTGAAAGAAAAACCTTCAAACTCCATCACTACATAGAATGGTCTGCCAAAGAAATTCCTCACCTGATTCTTCTCATCTGGAAAGACTACAAGGTTAAACAATGAAATTTTAAGTTTTAAGCAAAATCCATATAAGAACTTATATCATGCATGGGAGAGGTTCAAATCTCTTCTTAAGGACTACCCTAACCATCAACCAACTAACAAGGTATGGGATCACACGTTTGTTGAAGCTTTTATCACACCATAAAAAAATTGTTAGATTCAACTGCAGGTAGTCAAGACTTGGAGAAAACTTATGATGAGTTGTATGGTTTGTTAAACTGCATTGCATAAGGTAATCCAAAATAGTTGGGTGATATGTCCAAAAATGCAATGAAGAAGCCTATCGGATAATTGAGGTGGATAGTGTCTACAATTATTAGCTTTACAAAATCAAATGATGACACAGATCAGTAATTTTGGTGTGAACCAACCTCAAACATAAAAATATATAGTTTAGTAGACCTCATCTTGGTGAGAGATTTATGGTATTAGTAGTTACTTTGTAGACTAATGTGGAGTGAATCCAGAGTCAGTGAAAATTGTAGGAAATGCATAGAAGGTAAATTTGAATTATGGTAAGACCTACAACTTTAAGTGGCAGAGTCAACCCAACTACTCATCATACAATAATAAGGCTCAGACTCAGTAGTTTTAGAAGTACCAGAACAAGTAGACTAGTAATATTGAATAGACCTTACAAAAAATCCTTGCTAAGAAAGAAAATATCATTGTCGAAATTCTAAATGAGCAACTTGCTCATAAGAACTTGGAAACATAGTTAGGGCAGTTAGATCAAGACCAGAATACAAGACCTCAAGGGGGTTTTCCTAGAGACATAGAGATTCCTAATTAGGTAAGGGCAAGCTCCTTGATGAGAGAGATAGACCTTATTGATAAACCTCCAAAGAAAAATCAAAAGGTACAGGAAGAGTTAGACCCAGAACAGGTAGAGGAGAACCAAGTTTCACCCAAAGATGCTGAAGTTTGAGTTCCTAAAAATAATAACAGCTTATCATTAACAAGATATATAACCACCACTTTTGCCTCAAGAGTTCAAAAAGGCCAATGAGGATTCCTATTTTAAGAAATTCTTTGGCACATTCTGAGAACTTCATATTAACTTTAAGAAGTACTTGAAGGATGTGTTGACCAATAAGATGAAGTTGGGGGATATTAAAATTGTATCACTTACTAATAAGTGTAGCTCAATTGTGATTAGAGAGATGTCAAAGAATCTTAAGGACGTAGGAAAATTCACCCTTCCCATACAAATTGGTGAGAGTGATATAGTATAAGATTTGAGTGACTTGGTGGAAAGCATAAAATTTATACCTTTATCCATGTTCAATACCCTTGGATTGGGGAAGTTTTGACTATGTTGGATGGTGCTCAAAATGGTTGATAGAACAAGAGTGTATACCAAAGAAATCATTGAAGACATCCTCATTAAGGTTGGTAAGTTAATTATTCATATTGATCTCATTGTTCTTGATTATGATGCAGATGATAAGGTACCAATCATACTGGGCCGCACATTCCTCGCAATGGGAGGAGCACTGATTGATGTTAAAGAGGGCATGCTGATAATAAGATTGAATGATGAATAAGTGGTCATCACTTCATAGAAAACACTAAATCTACCATCATACTATTAGGATTTATACTTAATCACAACCTTAGAAGGGATGAGTGTGGAGTGGAAGAGTGTGAGCCTCTAATGGCCTCTTTGGATTTTCTCTTAGAGTGGCCTAAGCCATTCACTAAGCTCAAAGTTGAAAAACATAAGAACAAGTCTAAAAAGGTTGTTGTACAAAACTATACAAACCTTGAGAGTAAACACTCAAGCGGTCATAAGAGAGTAAGAAGATACCCTCCGAGTAAGAGGAAAAGGTTTAAGGAATATGGATGAAGAGTAGTGATGTAGGTCATGTTGCGAAACTAAATCAGACTCTGCTTGGGAGGCAACCCAAGATAAGATAGGTATTTTATTTTCTTGTGTTCCTTTTTATATCACTTATGTTTTTGTTTTTATTGAGTCATAAGTTGAAGAAAAGTCTGAGTATCGAGGTCCTAATCTAAGAAGCATGGAAAACATTGGGTTTGGTGTCCACCCAGTATCTTTAATGATTAAAGATGCTACTAGCTAGGCCTAGAGGCCTCAAAGAGTATTTCTATCTATTCTTTGAATTTATTCATTGAGGACAAAGTATGACTTTAAATATTGGGTTAGGAATCTTCCGATTGGTTAGAGTGAAGTACTGTTCTAGGATTTCTATTTTTATTTGTTATTTAAGGTTTTGACTAAATTTGAAAAAAAAAATACAACAAGATTTTCTTTTTGCTTATATTTTAGCTTTTGTTGGTGTCAGTCTAATCAGGGCAAACTTCACCTATCCCTTCATTTTTATTTTTTGTTCTTTTTTGAGAAGGTGCCCTTTGAACCAAGTATCCCTTTTTTATTTTTAAGAGTAAGTTTCAAAATTTTTGTATTTGGAATAAACGAGATGTTCGTGAGAGTTGCTATGTATGATTACATGATGCAAGTGGTTTTGAATGTGTAAGAATGTTTACAGTGTTGAATGTCTATTATTTAGATATCAAGGTTTATTTATATGACTCTTGTACAATGTTGGCTTAATTCTCAATTCATGTTATTGCTTGGTGTAAAGTCTATAGGGATCTTACTTGATTTGACCATGTTCCATATGTGAGTGATGTTTTTTATTATATTTTCCATTGCATATTGATGTCTATAACTTGTAAGTATATGTGCAAAGAAAAATAAAAAATATTGGATTTTGGAGATTATATAGTCTTTTCTTTGATAGCCATTGAGATTATATAGGCTTTTCTTTGACAGCCATGTTTTGGACCTCGTTTTATTTACTCTTATTGCATAATATTACCTAGCCTCGTTGATCCTTTAGCCTATCCATTGGTAGACTCATATGTATCTTATTCCACTTGTTTGATTGACTATAATTTCATCCAAAGCTCCTTGGAGCTTTATATAAAAATTAAAATGGTTAAGGAGTATAGAATTTAAGAAGAAAAAGGTGAAAGTGATGCTCCAAAATAGTAGCTATTTGTTTGAAAAAGTGTATGTGTGGTGGTAGGGAGTAATGAAATAAAAAAATTAATCAAATTGATTAAGAGTGAATCATAAGTTGATTAAGAATACTCCATCCTTCTTATATATGAACTAGCTTAAAGAGATGGGGCAAAACAAAAAAGATGTAAGAAGATAGAAATGGTAAGAAATTGGTTATTAGAGAAAATTTCACTATATAGTATGATTTATTAAAGTTCTTAAAGAAGATAGTCATTATTAATGGCTAGAATAGTTTCTATCCATCCCTTATCCTATATTAAAATCCTTTAATGTTCTAGTTGATCTTCAACCTCGATATTCTGATATTAGTAGAGTGTTGTACTATGGGCAAGCTTATGGTTCAACTTATTTAATGACTCACTTTTGATGAAATATGTGAAATATGTGTTTTTGTATGATATGACTATTTTACCCCTCCCTATGATTGCATTATGGTCTTCCAAAGATGTGGGGTTGATTGGCATGGCTCCCAATGCATTTTGGTGCCATTTGTGTGATATTGTGATTTTTGATAGCTTAAAGAGCTTTATTATAGATTTATATGGTTATCTCTTTATCCGTGTGACTCATGAAAAATGAACTACACCAATAGATTTGGAACATTGGTTTTAGGGTGGTAACATATTGGGTGTAGTTATGTGACTTTTAAATCTCATTTCGACCCTTAATTTGGAAAAATTGTGATTTTGGCTTTCGGAGGTCAACTTTGTGAAAGTAATGACTTTTTGAAAAGATGATATCACTATTAAGTCTAGAGCATTTAATTTAATATTATAGCATAGTTTATTTGCATTTACAGGATTTTAAAAAAATCCAAAGGAGATTGTGGGGAATTGTAATGATCCAAAATCCCCAGATGGTGCACTCATAATTACAAAATCGTGCTGCAATCATGATAGGGCCATCAATAAGGATGTCACGATCGTGACCCTTGCCCATGATTTTGATACACCTAACAGACGAGATACCATGATCATAACAAGTAGTCCACGATTGCAGGTACTGACAGAGAGCTTTCATCATTTGAGGTAGGTTATGGCTTAACTCTTTTAGATTGGGCCAGGTAGCTATTTCATATATAAAAGCATGTTAAAGGTGTAGAAACTAATCATGAGAAATGACTATCTTATTGTGTTATGCCACGTTGAAGCCTATATGTGATGTAATTGGTGGATTCAATATATTATATACTCTGTATAGCCGTGTGGGATCCTAAGTGATGATGATAGCCTGTATATATGAGAATAATTGTGTTTTGTTTGATAAAAAGCGTATTGTGGTACCAAGTGCGCATTGTAATGTATTCATACTCTATTGGCATATGAATGATATTGGATTTCATAAATAGTTGCAAATAATGAATGAATATTTGGATCACGTGATAGTATATTGGTTGGTAGTGGAAATTCTTATTGTGGTTGGTTGTAGAAATACTCATTATGGTTGGTTGTGAGCATTGCACTCTCATACTCATTTATAAAATAATAGTACCATTATAAAAATACTGAGAAACACTAGCAACACCTTTTTATGACAAAAAATGTGACATCATATAAAACCCTCCCTAAGGGATATGTTGAGGCAGAGATATGGATATATGGATTGTATATAGGTTAAGGAACCTTTCCATGGGTCCTATATTTGGAATCTTTAGCTCCAAAAGTATATATAGAGAATATGCAATGGTCTCAAAGGTTGTGCGACAACCCCATGCATCATCATCATCATCATAATTATCATCATTCTCATGTATCTACTTTATTATTCTTGTGATGTGATTGTATTTTTATTTGACTTGTTACATATCTAATTGTTATATCTTTCCATACTTATACTTAATGTTCTTTCCTATATGTGTGATTATATATATACACACACCATCGTTCCTTGTTCTTCCTGTATGTGATATATTATATAGTTGAGATCTTTTCTGGTTTATTGCAATATTTGTGATATTATAGAACTATTAGTGCAAGCGATGCGGGCTACCACTATGGGACATATTCTAATTGTAGGTGATGTGACACTAGTATATATTTTGTATGCTTTATTTTCTACTTTGCTCGGTCGGCCTAAGATACCTACTGAGTGCTCACACATACTGTGCCCTTTTAGTGTAGATTCTGGTTTGGGTATACCCCACATTGCTTGATTCAGACTGTATATGGAGCTTCTAAGGAAGTGGGTAATTTTTAGGCTTCTATATGTCTCCTAATACCTTTCTCTAAACACTATATTAATACTGTTGATATAGGCTTCTATATGTCTTGTGTAATTTATTTGGATTTTTAGGCTTCTGTATGTCTTGTATAATTTATTTGGATTCAAGTTATATCAGATATATTCTTACACTGCTGACATCAGGTTTTTGGAGTTATGGTTTATTGTTGGTTATGTTTCTTCTGGCAATTATTATACTTACATAGTTTGGCTTTATTCTAGAAGCCTTACCCTAAGGTTATTATTATCTTTTTCTCATATGTATCATTTTGAGTGATGGGCTTACTTGTCAAGTTTCGCCAGATAAGAGCCTTCATGACCTTTTGTATTTTGGGTTATGACAAATTAGTATAATAGCTACAAGATTTATTGTTCTTGATTATGTAAGAACGAGATGTCTAAAAGAGTATCGTAGATCAGTATGTAGTTGTCCATACCTATCTTTGAGAGTCTATAGGATGTCTTTGGGAAACATCCCTTATTTTATCCCTTATTGTAGGAGTTTCTTTTATATTTTGTGATCTGAGTTGTGTTTTACTTTTTTTGCATCGATGGTGTTGACTAGGTCCCATGAGAGTAGAGATGTAGAGCTTTCACCAAAAAGGTGAGCCTCGAGTTATGGATATACTTGAGGAAGTGAACGGGCTTGTGGATCAGCCCCGTCTAAGAGGAGTGCTAAGGGACTCTCCTATGAAGCTCGCGTTAAGCATGTTAGGGTGCAAGTTCAGTTTCTGTTCCTCAGAGTTTATATGCCCTAGTTTTAGAGAGGTTGTTGGTGCATTTGCTGATCCTCTTAGAGGGTTCTCCTTTGGTTATGTTAGGTGTTCCTCCAGTTCTAAATATGGATCCTCCAGTTGCACCTGCCTTTATTTTAGGTACTACTCAGACCCTGAGTATTATTTCTCTATCAGCATCGATATTTGAGTATGGTGTTTTGAGATCATGGTTTCAGTATTCAACTATGTTACCTCTCCAGATAGGATATCAGCCCGCCAGATTTACTATGCCTCTTATCGTTGTAAGTACAGTCATGTATTTCGAGGATCAAAAGAGGTTTAAGATATTTAATTATTTGGGTCCTCCTAGATTTAGCAGTGTGGTAGACGAGGATTCTTGTGAGTTCTTAATTGATTGTCGAGAGAAGTTGCATAATTTGGATTTGATATAGTTGTATAGATTTGATTATACTACTTACTAGTTAAGATATGATACTTTATATTGGTAAAGGTTGCTTGTTGGTTGTAGACCTCTTGATTCTCCTAAGATAATATGGAATCAATTTGTCGATTCCATTTTAGAGAGATTTGTGACTTTAGTTTGAGGGATAAGATAAGAGATGACTTATATTATATGGAGCAGGGCTCTATGACTACTGTAGAGTAGAAGACACACTTTAATTTCTTATCTATATGTTTCTATACCAGTATTCCATTGGGTATAAGAAGATTTGGAATTTTATAAAGGGTTTGAATATCTCTCTTTAATTGTCTGTGTCTTAGATGGTTGTATTTGGAGTATCCTTTTAGAGTATAGTGGATCATGCTAAGATGATTAAGGGTGTTCTTTGACCATCTCAGGGTGGCACCAAGAAGGTGCACCATTTTGGTAAGTTCAGAGGTCAGGCTTCTTGAAGTAGAGATTTTAGAGGTTATCATGGGTATCATAGTAGATCGTTATAGCCATACTTGTAGAGTTTGGGTCGTGGGTCTTCTGGTCTAGTAGTTCAGAAAGGTCGTTCAGGCCTAGTGATACCTTTCCACAATGAGTTAAGTTGTAGTGATTTCTTTGTGTATGATGAGATAGTCTATTTGGCTAAGAATTATCCCCATCGTATGATTAAAGTTACTCTTATTTTAGCTTGAGAGGTAGGGGTTCTACCAGAGCTGAGATAGGCAGGGGTAGTGGAACCTATGGTGGTGGTTGCGGGGCTACCCAACTAGTTGGTGGTAATGGATAGTGCTCTACTATACCATTCAAACCTGAGATAGAGGTTTCAGATGTTGTGACCACAGGTATCATCCTCATTTATTTTAGATTAGCATTTTTGTAATTTAATCATAGATTAATTTTCTCCTATGGTTCTACATATTTTGCTTTAAGTTTTAATTTTGTTAGTGGGCCTCTTTCCATACTTATTTATGTATGGAGATTCTTTAGTAATGGATTGGGTGTACCGATCTTGTGTTGTGACTTTTTCTGGGCGTTAGACGTGGATAGATTTGCTTAAGTTAGATATGGTTGATTTTGATGTTATTTTAGATATGGATTGGTTGGTTCCTTATCATACTGTCTTAGATTATTATGCTAAGATCGTGACTTTAGGTTTGTCGGGTGTGCTAAGTATAACTTTTAAGGGTGCGGTTCATTCAAGTTATAAGAGGGTTAGGCTCATTAATTGATTAAGAGAGGATGTTTTTCTTACTTACCTTATATTCATAATACCAGTGTTGCTTGACCACTTTCTTTGGATTTTATTTGTATTGTCCGTGAGTTCATTGGTGTGTTTTCTACTAATTTACTAGGTATGCCTCCAGATCGTGATGTTGATTTTGCTATTAATGTTAAGCCAGGCACCAAGCCCATTTCTATTCCTCCTTATAGGATGGATCCAATGGAGTTAAAGGAATTAAAGGACCAATAACAAGATTTATGTGATAAGGGATCCGACCTAGTGTATGACCTTGGGGTGCGCCTATATTATTTGTAAAGAAGAAGAATAGGTTTATATGTATTTGTATTGATTATTGGCAATTGAACAAGGTGATGGTTAAGAATAAGTATCCTCTTCCTCGCATTGATAATTTATTTAATCAGCGTTAGGGTGTCATATTTTTTTTGATAATTGATTTGAGATTCGGTTATCATCAGTTGTTGATTCGAGCTTCAAAATTCCAAAGATAGGTTTTCAGACTCGATATGGTTATTATGAGTTCTTGGTCATGACCTTTGGGTGGACTAATTCCTCAGTTGCATTCATGGAGTTGATGAATCAGTTTTTTTGACCATATATTGACTCTTTTGTTATTGTATTTATAGATGATATCTTATTTTATTCCAAGAGTGAGGCTGTGCATAAGGAATATTTATAGATTATGCTTCAGAGATTGAGGGATTACAAGTTGTATGCAAAATTCTCCAGGTATGAGTTTTGGTTGGAGTTTATTTCTTTCATGGGTCACGTAGTGACTAAGAAAGGTATTATCATTGATCCAACCAAGGTTGCATCAGTTCGTGATTATGCTAGACCTACTTCACCCATCGAGATTTAGAGTTTTGTCAACTTGGTAGGTTCTTATCGGTGTTTGATTGAGTGTTTTTCATCCATTGTAGTTCTTTTGACCAAGTTATCTCAGAAGAAAATTTCTTTCCAGTGGTCCGACGATTGTGAGGATCGCTTTCAAATCTCAAGGATTTGTTGACCTCAACTTCTAGCTTGACTTTTCCTAAGAAGGTCGTGGGTTTCACCATCTTTTTTAAAGCATCAGATGTTGGGTTAGGTATTGCATTGATGTAGGAGGATAGCGTGATTTCATATGCTTCTCATCAGTTGAATCTTCATAAGAGCAATTACCCTACCCATGATTTGGAGTTCTGCGCGGTTGTTTTTTTTTTTGAAGTTCTGGAGACACTACTTGTATGGAGTTCGTTGTGAGATTTTCTTAGATCATCATAGCTTTTAGTACTTCTTCACCTAGATGGATCTTAATATGAGGAAATGTTGTTGTCTTGAGTTGCCTAAGGATTATGACTTAACTATTCTGTAACATTCGACAAAGGTTAATTTGGTTGAAGATGCCTTGAGCTAGAAGTCGACTAAAATGGGCATCTCGGCATATCTTTTGACCCAGGAGAGGCCTTTCTCTTTAGAGGTTCAGTCTTTAGCTAACCAGATAGTTAGGCTTGATATTTTGACAACTATATGTGTTTTGGCTATTATGGATTCTAGGTCTTCTTTGATGGATCAGATTGAGCTCAACAGTTTGATGATATGGGATTGAGATCGATTCGAGGTAAGGTGTTGATTTGTGAGCCTAAGGAAGCCTCACTTGATTTTGATGGAGTTTAAAGGATCAGAGGCTGAGTTTAAATGTCGAGAGTGGGTGATTGGATTAGATTGATTTCAGAAGAGTCCCGTTATTCTAGGTATTCTAACTATGTAGGAGTGACAAAGATGAATCATAATTTGCGAAAGCATTACTGGTGGGGTAGTATGAGAAAGGATATAGTAGACTTTGTAGCTTATTTCCATAGTTGCCAGCAGGTGAAGGCCGAACATTTGAGGCCTGGTAGATTACTTCAGCAGTTACCCATTCCTGAGTAGAAGTGGTAACGAATCACTATTGATTTCATGATCAGGTTTCCCTATTCTTCATATGGATCTAATAGTGTTTGGATTATCATATATTTATTGACCACGTTTGTGCATTTCCTTTCGGTGTAGGTCTCCTTCAGTGTTGAGAGGCTGACCCGTATTTGTATTCCAAATATTATGAGAGTTTATGGTGTGTCAGTGTCTATTATATCAACTCGAGGCTCTGTGTTCACTTCTTACTTGAGGAAGACTTTTCAGGATGAGCTAGGTAATCGAGTTGACCTTAGTATAATATTTCACCCCCAGACTGATGGCTAGTCATTGTTAAGAACCCAGGTGTTGGAGGATATACTCTATACATATATGATGGATTTCGGTGGCAAGTGAGAGAAGCTTTTGGCTTTAGCAGAGTTTTAATATGATAATAACTACCATTCCAGTATCAATAAAGCTCCTTTTAAGGCTTTATATGGTAGGCATTGTCGCTCTCTAATAGGTTGGTTTGATGTTTCTCAGGTTGGACCTCAAGGTATAAACTTGCTCGGTGAGTCTTTGGATAGAGTTTGGATTATTCAGGATAGGCTTTGTGCAACCCAGAGTTGGCAGAAAGGTTATGTACATCATAGACTTCATGCCTTAAGATTTAGTGTTGGTGATTGTGTTTCCTTTGAGTTTCATCCATGAAAGTTGTGATGAGGTTTTGAAGGAGGGGAAAGCTTAGCCCCAGGTGTATTGGTCCATTTGAGATTGTTCAACCAGTTGGTGATATAGCTTATGAGTTAACTTTCCCCCCAAACTTATCAGTTGTTCATCCAATTTTTCATGTTTTCATGCTTTGCCATAACAGTTCGTATGACCCTTATGTTATTTGTTGGGAGTCAGTTTAGTTAGTTGAGTAGTTGTCTTTTGTTGAGTAGTCGGCCTTTATTTTTGCTAGGGATATTTGACGGTTGCTCTCTAGCGTTATCCCTATAATTAAGGTTCCGTGGCGACATCAACCTATAAATGAGGCTCCTTGAGAGGTCGAGTCTCATATGCGTGATTCTTATCCCCAGCTCTTTATGAATTCAGGTATTTCTCTTACCTTTAGTTCGAGGATGAACGAGATTTTTAGTGCAGATGATGTAATGATTTGCTAATAAAACATGTGTTTTTGTGTGATTTGACTATTTTACAGCTCCACATAGTTGCATTATGGTAATTTTGAGTTACGGGGTTAATTGGCATAATTCCCAATGCATTTTGGTGTCATTTGTATGATATTGTGGTTTTTGGTGGTTTCGAGAGACTTAATATGGACTTCTATGATTGTTTCTTGATCCGTGAGATGAATGGAAAAATGGACTGCATCTACAGATACGAAACGTTGATTTTATGGTAGTAACTATTTGGTCCGGTTATGTGGATTTTTAATCTCATTTTGACCCTCTATTTGAAAAAATTATGATTTTGCGTTTCGGGGGTCAACTTGGTGAAAACAACATCATTTGCAAAATTTTATATCACTATCGAGTTAGAATCATCGAATTTGATAGGGTAGTATAGTTCGTTTGCATTCATGATTCCATATGAATTTTAAGGGGCCCGCAGGAATTTGGAATAGTCCAAAATCCCCAGCTGGTGCACTAGATATCTGGTGCACCCAAGATCGTGAAATAGTGTTACGGTTGCGATAAGGCCAATACTCATGATGTCGTAATCGTAACCCCTTCCCGCGATAATGATACCCCTGACAGATGAGGTACCACAAGCTGTGTTCCACGATCGTGGATACTGAGTATAAATACCCATGTTTCAGCATTTTTCATCATTTTTGAGACTTGGATCTTAGGGATTTGTGGTTTTAAGCAACTTTCTCCATTTCTAAACTTATTAATATTCATTACACTCATTTCAACTACTTTCTTCTATCTTTAACATTACATTCTTGTTTTAACTCAAATTTGAAAATGGAAATTGTGGAATTTGGCCCCAAAGGCCCAAAATTGTATTTCTTCAAATTAAGCCCTAATTCAACACCTTTTTACTTGAATAATATTCCTAATCCAATAATTACGAGTTTTCCTCAATTTTTTCTTCAAAACAACTTTGTTTCTTGATATTTAAATGGATTTCATAGACATTATCCAATAGAGCTTCAAATGATTTTTATTCGATTTGAACCTCATTTTTAACTCATTGTCGCTTAAGTTTTCAGATGTACACTCATAAAAATACAGGGAACATATTTTTGAAACAAAGTTCTGATTTTACCCTTTTTTTTAAAACCTATTTTAGGGGTCCGTTTTGACCCCGACTTTAAACTAGGCAATATGGGTGTCATTGGCTTCTATTTGACGTGTAGATCTTATATTTTGATATTTTAGTAAATTTTGGTGCCATTCACGAGGAGTAAGGCTTGGGGTTTGAAGTGTAGCAGATCATTTTGGCGTTTGATGTACGTTATGGCTTAAGTCTTATAGATTGGGTTGGGTAGCTAATTTGTATGCAAAAACATGTTAAGAGTGTGGGAAATAATCTTGAAAAATTTCTATCTAATTTTGTTGTGTCGTGTAGAGGCCTATATGTGTTGTAATTGGTTGATTTGTTATATTAAGTACTATGTGTGATCGTGTTGGATCCTTTGTGATGTTGATAGACTGTGTACATGAGAATAATTATGTTTCATCTGATGAAAAACATATTGTGGTACCAAGTGTGCATTATGATGTATTCATACTCTATTGTCATATGAATCATGTTGGATTTTTTGAAAGGTTGGAAATAATTAGTGGATATTTGGCTCACGTGATGGTATATTGGTTGGTTGTGGAAATTCTCATTGTAGTTGGTTGTGGAAATACTCATTGTGGTTAGTTGTGAGCATTGCATCCTCATACTCATTCATGAAACCATGGTACCTGCTATATGTAGTTTTGATGATAAATAGCTAACTATAAAGGACCAGGTCCCTGGATATGCAAGGTACAGTACAGTTGGCAGGCATTGTTCGCACAACTTTGTCTTTTGTATAACAAACTTGCAGGTGCTACTGATTAGGATAGCTGGTCCAATGATCTTTCATTACTAATCATCACTCAGCTATAAAAGGAAAGAGACTCCACTTTATCAAATGGTTTTTGCCAAATACAAAGAGTGAAGAAAGGAAGAAAACCCCATTTCAACACTGCTCAAGTACTTAGCTTTATGAGTGCTTAAATTGAAATTGTTCTAAAGATAGTACAAATTTGTAGCTAAATTGCTCATGCTCTAAGATCAATATTTTTCTCTTTGAGTAGGTAGTGCTTAGGTAGAGTTGCCTAAGTGTGAGACTGATTAGAGCGAATTAGCGTAGAGAGTCCTTGGTAGAGTTGCCAAGATGAGATTGTAGTAGAGCTATTACATGTGAAAGAATCCTAGAAGTGGATTGAAGGGTTCCAATAATTGGTATCAGAGGAGGTTTAATCTAAAAGGTTCATACCCAGTGTATTCTGGTCGTCATAGCTACTACAACTGAACTAGGGATGGAAAGAAAGGAAGAAAAAAAAGATAGATTCAAGACCTTAAAGGCTTTAGAGTCTGACCTAGGTGAAGAAGACACTGATGTTGCTCTTTTGGCAACGATAATTGTTAGAACTATAAAAAGGGGTGGTCATCTAAGCAATAGAAATGAAAAATATCCTTTAAAATCAAGAAAAAGGGATGTATCCAGTGGTGTAGTAAAGCAAGCATTGGCAGGATGGGGAGACTTTTCCATAAAATTTGATGAAGATGAAAAGCATGAAGATCTATAAAAGATAATCTTGATAACTACTTTGCCAGGAAAATAAAAATCTTGCTAGTGTGTTGATAGACTCAATGTGATCAAACTTCTACGAGAAATGCTCTACAAGAGAAAGTTGACAATCAAGATCTGGAATTGATTGTCTTAACTTTCAAATTATATAAATCTAAGGAAATGGTCACTAAATTAAATTCTAAAAATCAAAGTTGTATAACCAACTCGAAAAGGTGGGTGACTTAGATGGAAAAGAAAAGAGAGAAGCTTCAAAGCTTAAATTTGAACTTGAAGAGAAATTGAAGGATTCTCAAAGAAACCTTATGTCTATACTTTATAAAAATAAAGGGTTAGAAAAGGACCTAGTACGTCTAAGAGAAGAGCTTAACAAGTCTCTTAAATGGAATACATCTTCACAGATCCTTTCTAATTTGATCTGTCAAGGTGTAAATAATGGCAATGGTCTTGATTATTGAGGAGAATCACAACCTCCTATTCTAGAAGAAAAAAATCATCATGTTGCTAGGAACAAGGCTCACAGATCTTCATGTACTCAATGTGGAGATGGACATACAAAGGAAAATTGTAAAAGTTGAAGTGGAGAAAAAATGAATGGTATCAGATATATTCAGGAAGAAAATTCACATCCTAATGGTTTTAAGCCCTAAAGAAATGTAAAAATGAATTTTCTACCTAGATGAACCAAGAAGGATCTTATTAAACCATTGTCTTCTAATTTGGAACTCAAGCTAAAGTGGGTTCCCAAATTCAAAAACTGACCTTTGTTCCCAATTTTGAGAAAAGGATTTGCAGTCAGGAGTTGTTCCATGATAATGTATAATAATGGCTCAATTTTTGAAAATTTGGCTATGTTGTCTCACAGGGACCTAGTCCTTAGCTTATTTGTGTGAGTAAGAAAAGGTGGAATTTGTGAATTAAAGAAAAAGAGGTGATGTTACTGAAGATGGGAGGCAAAAGACTGAAGAATCAATTGAGAATAATGATGATTCAAAGTGCCAATTATTAATGTCAGCTTATGTAGAGAATCAATAAAAAGGGTGTGCAGGGGGGGAGACTAAAGAAGAAATGATCTAATCACTCAAAGCAATCATATGATTAAGTATTTTCCCTCAAAATTTTCTATGTTTAGGAGACAGGTAACCTTTATAAGGTAAGTGCAGTTTGGTCTCACTCAATATCATACTCTTACAGGTATACACCAATGGGGACAACTTTGGGAGAATTCTATTGAAACAAACATAAGTTGAGAATTTATTCAAGAAAGAAAAGGACTTGGTCCTATCTCTCAGGTTAGTACCATTATAGGATGCTTCAACAATCTTAAAAAATTGTTTGAAAGGCCATGTGTTTTGTCATATTTGTGTATAATCCATCAACTCCTATGAAAAGTGAAAAGTCATAATAATTAGATTAGAAATGTCATTTCAGAGTCTCTTCTTTAAAATTACCATAACAAACTATTTCACATTCTTCTTCAAATAATCTTGTTTATCTTCCTAAAATGATCATTTACTGTGAACCAAACTGGTCCCTTACACTCACTATTTTTTTTCAAAATTAAATGGATGATTTCCTAATTCTACAATCCCATCTAAGCACTTCAAAGTTGTTATCTTAATCTTCCAACAAGAACTTAAGCTAAATCCTTCTTTCACATAAAAACAAAAACCTATAAATGTGTTAGTTCCCACAGAATTCTCCTCTAGTTCAGAAATTTGTAGTCAACCATTGTTGGTAGAAAATTCAAGTCAAAGTCTTGGATCTCATATTGACCTAAAATCGTCTCAAACCGAAATTCATTGTCTCTTAGAAGCTCTAAAACTATCCAAAACTACCTGTAGAATTTCAAAACTCTATTTTGACATGAACCCATCAAAGATGAATTTTTCAAAATCCCAAAAGTTACTGGTTCTTTTACTTCCTTAGATTTAAACCTTATTTTTTCATAATTGTTTGGTGAAGAAATATTAAAATGGTTGATCTTTTTTGTAATGAAAAATGGGTGGATGAGAACTTACTTCTGCTTGCACATGACATCTCAACCAATAAAGAAGAAATAATAGGAGAAATAAATGAAGTGGATAAATAAAGTAAAGTGTTATCACCTACAAATAAGGAGGATGAGGAGGTTGAGAATTTACTAATCTTAAGATGAAGTGTGAAGAAATAGAGCAAAAGTAGAGAAAAGAAAATGTGGTTGAGGTTGGAGGGGAAAAAGATATTGCTGTAGATATTGCTGAAGAAATTAAGAAAAGAATGAAAAAAGTTCATATTGTTTGAAGGACAAGATCCTCCAGTTCAAAATTTAGCAGTCCCACTGAGATAAGGTATAAACATTTAGTATAAAGAAGAAAGGAAATTTCTGAGGGACATGAAAAGAAATTATTGTTGGGGAAGTGACTATTTGTTCTATGAAAAGCAACATGATAAAAGAGAAAAGGATATGGCTAGAAAACAAAGAAATAAAATACCAAAAACTCAGAAAGTCCTATCAGGAATAGTGGTTGATCCTATAAATTATGAGAAACCAAGGATAATTGAATTGGTTGAATATGTTAAGCATCAAGACTCGTTACACTTGTTTGAGGAATCATCCACCATTGTCTTTGAGAATGAAGTCATTGAATTTTACTACACCATAGAATTCCTAGAAGATAGGATAAGCTTATCTTCCCAGGTGCAGGGAAAGCCTATGTATTTGGATGAATATGCACTGGGAAAAATCTTAGATGTACCCGTTACTATAGTTAGGACTATTGTAAAGCAACTGCCCACCACTGAGTAATGGTCAATGCTAATAAGTTTGGTGGAACATCTATAACAGCAGTGAAAAAAATTCTTGACATGTGAGTTTCAACTGGTGGTTGAATTCATCAATAGAGTTATAATTCCAAGATCTGGGAAGACTACCACTTCATCTGGAGATGATCTATCCTTGATTGAATGCCTAAGTAGCTTTGAATTGATCACCCTACCTGCTGTTATGATTAAACACATAAATAGAGTAATTTTAAAAGTGAGACATGGAATGCTCTATGGGTACTTGCTGAACAAGGTCTTTGGTCATTTTAGAGCAATTTGGACTAGAAATATTCCTGGAATAGCCAAACAAAAGTTCATTTTAACTACTTTGGTAGAAAATGAGTGCATCGAAAGAAAAATGGGAAATGTGTCCCAAGTATCTTACCTTTTGGCTTCTTAGGAAAGCTTAGTCAAAGAAATAGAGAAAGTGAGGATCAGATTAGATGCAAAATATTCTAAGATAATGAACTTAAGGTTGCAAAATTAGCCGTTAGCTTTTGAGGGACCAGGTGCTTTTGAAGCACTGATATTAGAAAATGTAGAACTACATTTAATGGTGGAAAAACTGACAGGCGAAGTGAATGAACTGAATGTAGAAGCAAATAAAATCTCTAAGCAGTTGTTAGATGCCTATTCTATTGAAAATACTAGAATAGAAATGTTGATTAAGTCACTTTCCCCCAAGCCTCCTTCCTCTTGATTTTTACTATCCTTAACTTCTTACCTAATCTAGTGTTAGTTCCACTCCTTATTGTTATATGGGTTTTAAGTACAATTATTTTTGTTGATTGGTTTTAGTATACAGAATTGGTACTTAACTGCTTGACAATGAATGAATTCTGATTTGTGTGCTTAATTTGTTCTCTCTTCTAAAAATTATTCTTCATGGTTGTTTTTTCCTACTAGCCATGAGTTAATTATCCTGTACTTAACAATACTCTTAGCTTACTGTTATTCCTTTTTAATGATGCCAAAAGGTAGAATACTAATTTCATGTAGTAAGGACCAGGTACTAGGTAATTGTTCATGTAGTAGGGAGGGAACTATATGATATGCTGAATATATAAATGAAGGGAGTCACATTGACAGGTGGAAGAAGTATGTAAATATACTAAATGAAGGTGCATGATGACAAAGAGAAGAAATCAGAGGCTTTTATTGTAAATAACAATAAGGGACTAGGTCTCTGTGTTGCATGATGGAGGAAGCATGATGATAGGGGGAACATTCATCTTCAAGTAGTAATCACACTAATTAAATATGATGAATGTGAATTGATGTTCAAAATAGTATGGTTGAATTGTCATCATCAAAAAAGGGAAAAATTGCTATACGCAGTTTCGATAATGAGCAGCTAACTGCAAAGTACCAGGTCCCCGGATGTACAGGGTATAGTACAGCTGACATGCATTGTTTGCACAGGTTTTTCTTCATGAGTAACAAACTTACAGGTGCTACTGATTAGGATAGTTATTCCAATGATCTTTTAGCCCTAATTATTACTTAGCTATAAAAGGAAAGAAATGTGTTTTTATCAAATGGTTTTTTCCAAATACAAAGAGTGAAGAGAGGCATCAACAACCCATTTCAACATTGCTCAAGTTCTTAGCTTTATGAGTTCTTAAATTGAAATTGTTCTTGAGTTAGTACTGATTTGTGAATAAACTGCTCATGCTATAAGAGTAGTGTTTTTCTCCTTAAGGAGGGAGTTCTTAGGTAGAGTTGCCTATGTGTAAGGCTGATTAAAGTTAATCAGCTTAGAGTGTCCTTGGCAGAGTTACCAAGATGAGCTGGTAGTAGAGTTATTACAAGCGAAAGGAGCCTAGAGGTATGCTAAAATCAAGACTGTAATCAGGAGTTTGATTATAGTGGATTTCTGAGGTACTTGTGAGGGAAAGCCGTGGTTTTTCCCTTCCTGGGTTTCTACATAAAATTATTGTGTTTTTACCATCCTATACTAACTTTATTTTTTCCAGCACCTTATAGTTTTTTTACTATTCTATCTCTTAGGGTCGTTTGATTGGGAAAGAAGTTATGCTGGGATTAGTTATGCTTAGATTAGTTATACTTGGATTAATTGTTCTGGGATTAGTTATCCCAGTATTACATTTTAGTGGTTGTTTGGTTTGTTGTACTAAAAATAATATGCATTGCATTCTTTTTAAGAATATATAGTTTGTTTACAAAAATACCCTTCACAATATTTAGCTTAATTATTTTCCTTCATATTAAATCATACAAAGGAAATTAAAGAGTTACTATTTTTTAAAACTTTATTAGTTTCTTTTCCCTAAAAATATATGTTAATAAATTTATGTTGATATTTCTTAAATGTGTATGAAGCTCTAATGTTTCATGTTAAATTACTTATTTTGTTCTATATTCCATAAAATATTGATAAACTATTTTTTTCTCAAAAAAATTCATCATCAAAAAATCTGAAAAAGAATTACTCTCATTTTTCATTATTTAGTATCATTAATATTTGGAGAGTCAAATTGTATTTTTTAAAGAATTAAATTTTCAAACATTTTTAGCTAAGTGTAAAAATATTTTTTTATTTAATAATTAAGCATGTATTAATTTGAAAGGGAATGTCAACATACATTAATAACTTGTCCATGATAAATTTGTTAGGAAAAATGAAAATCTAAAGTACGATTAATTAACATTTCTACAAAATAAAAAGACAGTAAATCCTTGCATCAATTTTGAACTTAATTGTATAAATAGTTTTTATGGTGTCACTATCATTTTTCCATTACTCATCACTTTTGTAGCATTTAATAAGAACATATAATGGTTCAAATTTATCAAAATGAATGAAAATTTTTAGAGTAATTAAAATTTAAATTAGGGATAAAATGATTAAAAAAAATTGATGCGAGGACTATTAAAACCTCACATTCTCTCTAATATGTAGTAGTAAAGTGAAGTAATATATATATATATATATATATAAACTGATAATCAAAAAATATAGGGGTAAGTTTGTCATTTTATAGTTTATTCAAAGGATAAATTGTGTTGAGATTGTTATGACACCACATATGTGGGATAACTTATCCTGGTACTATTTATTAGTCCCGCGATAAGTTATCCCAAATATTAGCAACCAAACAATACAAAAATCTTATCCTGGGGCTATTATTTTATCCCATGATTATTTGTTTTAGTACCTCACACCAAACAACCCCTTATTGTTGACTTTGAAGGACCTGGTCCCTCACTTATGGTGCAATCCCCAAGGGTTCCAACCGTACCATTATAGAAATACTAGCAACACCTTTTTCATATAGAAAATATGATATCTTATAAAACCCTCCCCGAGGGATGTACCGGGAGAAGATATTAATTATGGACTGTATGCGGGTTGATGAACCCCCATGGGTCTTATTTTGGGAAGCTTTAGCTCCACATGTGTATATGGAGACTGTGAGATAATCTCGTAGGTTGTGAGACAACCCTGTGCGTCATCATCATTATTATCATTATTTTCATTGAATCTTATTCATTATGCTTGTAATGTGATTGTATTTCTATTTGACTTGTTACTTATAAAATTTTAATGTCTTTCTATACTTATACATGATGATCTTGTGTGTGTGTTGATGTTGGCCATATTTATACGTCTAAGCACCATAATTTGCCCATGTTTTAGCTAAGTTTTGAGGATAAAATACATACTTCTTGCACTTTTAGTCCATTTTTAGTTATGTGAGCTGACCTATGTGATTAGCATGCTTTTCAAGTACTAATGAGGAAGATTTCAGCACTTTGGGGACCTGTTGACAGCAAAGGAAAACTTCACATAAAAAGGAAGGCAGCTCTTGGATTGAATGTGACGCATGGGAATTTTTTCCCGGGCAAACTCAGTATTTTTAAATAGTTAAGGATGCATTAGAAATTTATTAGAGAAGGATGTTATTAAAAGCCTTATTGCTGAATTTTTAATTCATTATTCACATTATTCAGATTCTGTAATATTTTGGAACACAAGAGAGACGCTTAACTTGAGGAGAAAGAGAGAAAAACATGTTTTCTCTCTTAATTTTGCTAGTCACCTTCATCACCAAGATCGTTCTGAGTTTTGGTATGATAAATATTTCTATGTTGATTTCCGTTTTAATCATGAGTAGCTAAATTTATTTGTTAGGGTTATGGAAACCTTGTAGTATACTCTCTATTACTATGGGTTTGTGAATTTATGATGTGTAATCCACTTATATCATTACTCTCTTCATTTTGATTGAATTCTCGTGGTTGCAAACATAGGGAATACGCCATTATAGCAATAACTTGTTCGATAGAAAAGTTGCTCTTTGGAAAAGAGAGTGTGACAAGAAAATAGGGTTTCCAACCCCTATTTTACACGTTAATGCCCTAGCAGGATTAACGTCTTGGAGAGTTCGTATAATTTGTTGTACACTTTGGATTTGAGAGAACTAAGGTGAATAAATCCTCGATGGTTGAATAATACTTGGATTTAGAATTAGAATACGTCTCTCTTTAAGTGCATGCATGTATAAAATCCGTATTACTCATAGTTAATAGAGAAGTAGAAGCTATAAGGTGGACATAACCCTAACTTGTCATTCTCTGTGATCAAATACAATTACACATATCATCTCATCATTACACTGATAATATTATTGTGTACTTAAACCAAACCCCCCTTATCTTGGAACCTTCGATCAATAGTCTAATAATAATCACAATACTTAGTGACCATAGTATTCCCTGTGGGATACGACTCCCAACCAAGTTGGGTTCTATATTTGACAGCGACCGCTTACACTTTCTAACGAGAGTTGTAATTTGGGCGTATCAAACTTTGGCACCGTTGTCGGGGAATACGATTATCAACTAAGTTTGTGATAGTTAATAGACCCTTTGGTCAAAGATTCTATAATTTTACTTTTTGTTTGTTGTTTTTGTTTTGTTTAGGTTTAGTAGAGTGCATGCCAAATACACGAAGATCTGGTCAGCCATTATTACCTATAAATCCTGAACCACATCGCATTGGTAGAATGGATGCGCAACGAGACCTTGAAAGGATGACTACTCAATAGGAGCAGGCTAGATTAGCTGCATTGGCAGCTGCACAAGTACATCAACAGAATGCTAATAACCCAGGTCGGGCAACAAATCTTGATGAGGAGGACCTGGGTGATGATGAGTTATTAAATCCAAGTCGTGCAGATGATGTGGTTGCACCAGTGAATAGGAATGTCAACAGAGATCATCAAGCTAGAATGAGACCTGAGCGCCGAGCTGTGCAGGTTTCTTTTGATGATGATGATGATGACTTGGATGGGGCTGGTGCCACAGGGGCTATTATTCCTCCACCCTTGGCACCCGTAGCCAAGTTCAATATCACTAGCACCATGATCCAACTGTTACAACTCAAAAAGTTATTTGGTGGACTTGCAGGCGACGATCCAAATATGCATCTGATTAATTTTATCTCAACATGCAAATCATTTGACAATCCAGGGGTTGGACAGAATACGATCCGGCTGAGCTTATTTCCATTGTCTCTATCTGGAGGGGCAACTCTATGGTTAAACGGGGTAACTCCTGACTCTATTACAAATTGGAGGCAACTGAAAGAAGCTTTCCTAGAAATATTCTTTCCACCATCCAAAAGAGCACAATTAAGAGATGAGATAAGTAATTTCAGACAGCTTCCAACTGAAGCTCTCCACGAGAAATGGGAGAGGTTCAAGAAGAAGCTTATGTGGTGCCCAAATCATCATATGACCAATGTCCACTTGATGGAAATATTATATAGGGCTTTGAACTCGGTGACTAAGCCAGTGGTAGATAATGCTGCGGGTGGGTCATTCATGGACCTTACTTTTATTGAGGCATGTGATATGCTTGATCGTATGATAAAGTAAAGTAGAGCTTGGCATACCAGGGATTCTGAGGTAACAAGCTCTACTGTATCTAGTGGCATGATGGCAGAACAGAGGCAAGGAGAAGAGGAACATGACCATGATATGGCTCACATGAAAACGCAGATGGACCTTCTTACCAAGCATTTATTACCAGGGAAGACAGAAAAGGTCAAGGCTATTGTATCACAGGGAATAGATGACTCTGATTCTGAGAAGGAAGCAAATTACTTGAATAATCAGGGGGTTTCTGAGGCAATGTCCAAGGAAATGAAGGTCGGAACTATTATGAAAAATCTGGATACAATGACCGAGACCAAAGGAATTGGAAGAATAAGAATGACAGGAGCGGTTTGTATGTCCCTCCGGGAAATCGTGAAGCTACTACACCTAGCTCTGGGAAGATGTCCATGGAGGACATGATGGCTAAGCTATTAAAAGGAGTGGAGGCAACCAACACGGGAGTAGCTGAGGTAAAAAATGATTTGTTCTCAATGAAGCAATTGGTTGACTTGTATTCCACTTCAATAAAATAGCTGGAACAACAAATGAGTCAACTATCGGCGGCATTCAATCAATGAAAAGCTGGAACTTTACCTAGTTACACTGTGCAAAATCCAAAGAAAGATGGATCATATTTGGCTATTACCACCAGGAGTGGTAAGGTGCTGGAAAATCCATCCAAGGGCAAGCCTGTGGTTGATGATATAGAAGAGAATGTTATTGAAGCAGATTGTGATGATTCTGTAGAAGTTGAAAATCAGAATGAGAACGTTCATGATACTACACCTAGAAGTCAGTAGTCTGAAAAGATTGATAGTGGGAAGCACAATAAAAAGAAAGTGGTGGAGAAAACTCTTCCAAAACCACCACTACCTTTTCCTCAGAGACTGAAGAAGAAAGCTGATGACACCAGGTTCAGTAAATTCATGACCATGCTGAAGCAGCTGACTATTAATGTGCCTTTGGTGGAGGCACTGGAGCAAATGCCAGGGTACACCAAATTCATGAAGGACCTTTTGACAAAGAAAAGGGCAGCGAGCTATGAACTGGCAGATAATTTTCATCATTGCAGTGCCATTGCCATGAGGTCTTTGGTACAGAAGAAGGCAGATCCGGGTGCTTTCACTATTCCTTGCATGGTTGGATCTTTAGATTTTGTTAAGGCGTTATATGATTTTGGGGCTAGCTTTAATTTGATGCCACTAGCCATTTATAGACAGTTGGGTTTGGGGGATCCTACACCAACCAACATGCGGCTGGTAATGGCAGATAGGTCGGTAAAATGACCTATTGGTATTTTATATGATGTATTAGTGAAGGTTTCTACCTTCATTTTTCCTGCAGACTTTGTTATTTTGGATTGCGAGGTGGATTTTGAGGTGCCCATAATCTTGGGTCGACCTTTTCTCGCAACAGGAAGTGTGCTTATTGATTTACGAGCAAATGAGCTTTTATTTTGAATGAATGATGAAGTAGTATGTTTTGATGTATGCAAATCAATGAAGTAGCCCAAAGATATGAATGTGTTCTCTATAAATGATGTTTATTATGAGGATGAGAAGGAATTATCTTTAGAGAAGCAACTTACTGTTGAGCCATTGGCTGTTGTGCTTTTGAACTTTGAGCGAGAGGATGTTGAAGAGTAAGAAGAAACTATCTGTGCTTTGACAGGAATGGGGTCGTATTCATATGCCCCCAAGAAGCTGGACCTTGACCTTAAGAATCGACCCTCACCACCGGTGAAGCCACCATATATCTTGATAAAGTCTGAGTAATCGAGATAACTATGCCGTGCCACAATAATAAATCAAGCGCTACATGGGAGGCAACCCATCATTTTACTAGGATTTTGTTTTTGGTAAAAAAAATTCAAAAAGAAGAGTCGAGCCACGACCAAAACTAAGGCGCTTGGTGGGAGACAACCCATCCTTCTAATCATTTCTGTTGTTTTTGATAAAGTGTAGGTGGATGCAGTGCAAAGGAGGAGATTAGACCCAATTTTGATTTGAAACTAAGCCATGTCAATGGTGGTAAGTCTAGGAATGATGGAACAATACAGGTAAGTGGGAGTGGTCAAATGTGTAAGGTTCAAGTATGATTTGCATTAGAGTCGCACCACGAATTATGAAGATTCGACCAAAAAAGTTTCGTGGTGTGACTTTATTTTGTGACTTTCAATGAGGTCTGTGGTGGTAGTGTAGGGATCGGGCCGATAGGCCCGATCCCGAAGCCTACCACTAACCTTGATAGAGGTGCGGGGGCGAAGCCCCCATGGTATGGACCTTTTCAACCAAGAGTGCATCACTTTTCCAATTGTCTTTGCCAACATGGGCAATAGTTTAGGCGCCGCCTATGCCATTGCCTATGCTCACCGCCTCACGTAGGCAATAGGTTAGGTGCCACCTATGCCAACATAGGCAATAGGCTAGGCGCCGCCTATGCCAACATAGGCAATAGGCTAGGCGCCGCCTATGCCATTGCCTCTGCTCACTGCCTCACATAGGCAATAGGCTAGGCGCCGCCTATGCCAACATAGACAATAGACTAGGCGCCGCCTATGCCAAAATAGGCAATAGGCTAGGCACTGCCTATGCCATTGCCTCTGCTCACTGCCTCACATAGGCAATAGGCTAGGCGCCGCCTATGCCAACATAGACAATAGACTAGGCGCCGCCTATGCCAAAATAGGCAATAGGCTAGGCACTGCCTATGCCATTGCCTATGCTCACTGCCTCACATAGGCGATAGGCTAGGTGCCGCCTATGCAAACATAGGCAATAGGTTAGGCGCCTCCTACTTATGCTTAGGCAATGCTATAGCCACTGCCTATCAACATAATTTTTGCCTACTAACCCGTTTGTGAATGGACCAACTCGACCCATGGCTCATCCTTTAAATATATCCTCTACCTTTAAACACCACTCAATTTTTCTTAAACCTAGGTGCCGCCCAAGCATCCTTGACCTCTCCAAGCCCTTCTCTTTTCTCATCTAATCCTACAGGCTCACCTTCCCGATCCATCACCAAGTAAGTTGTTCTTTGATACTCCATAGTTGTTTCAGTGTTACGCTTATAATGGTTAATTAGATTTTGTAGTAGTGCTTGGTGATAAGAGTATAGTAGTTTGTTATAATTTTTGAAAAACTACATCTGATTGAGTGACGGGATTCTTGTGGGTATTCTTGATTTCACTCTGACATATATCGATTGGTATTCATTGTCATAATGTTTTTTTTATTATTCTG